>NC_059164.1:102696925-102996925 GCF_019923935.1 Bubalus bubalis
AAACACGATACAAATCCTAACTGAAGGAATTTGTCAATGTCTTTTAAAAGTTACAGATGCACTTACCGTCTGACCATACAATCACACTTACAGGATTCTGTCCTACAGATGCACCTGCATGAGTATGCAATGACATGTTTATAAGATGACACACTACAGATGGTTTGCTAACAGCAGAGGACTGGATACAATTCAAGATTATGTTAATATTCCATTAACCTGATGTGTCAACAAAATAGGTACTTTGTGGCCATAAAAATGACTGAGGATAATCTCTATGTACTAATATAGAGAGAGTTCCAGAAGATATTCTTAAGAGAAAAGTTAAGATGTAGAACAATATATGTGTTACCTTTTGTATAAATAAGGTAACAAACTAACAAACACAAACACACATACTCTCACACAATTTGAATTTGCAAAACAAAAGACTCAAAGGGTCAAGCAAGACACTAATAAAAACGGCTATCCTGAGAGAACAAAGTAAAACCTTCATTGTGCATATATAGTGGATTCTATCTATATAGTTTAAGTTTAATTATTTTAATTTTCAAACAAAAAATGTAGAAAGAATAACTTATTAAACTCCCATAGACCTGTCATCTACATTTAATATTGGTATACTTTTGACCTTTTGGTCATGAAAACGCATTACCTCTCTCAAAAAAGTTAAATTATAAAATTTCTTAATTAAAATTTCAAAGCTGAAAGCTACAAACCTAATTATATGCTAAACTGTGACACAGTCACCTTGATGAAAAATTTAGAGATTTCAGAACACAGTTTTAATTACACAATTGACCCTGGAACAACACAGGTTTGACCTGCATGGGTCCACTTACACACTGCTATTTTTCAGCAAACATGTTGACTTTTTTTTTTTTTTTTTGTAGATTTGCAACAATTTGAAAAAACTTAGAGATGAACTGTGTAGCCCTAGAAATATCAAAAAAATCAAGAAAAAGTTAGGTTATACATAAAATATATTTAGATATACATGCAACATGAAGAGGGCATGGCAACCCATTCCTGTATTCTTGCCTGGAGAATTCCATGGGCAGAGGAGCCTGGAGGGCTACAGTCCATGGGGTCGTAAAGAGTCAGAAATAACTGAGTGACTAACACACACAGGTAACATACAAAATGTGAGTTAATCCACTGTTTATGTTGGTGGTAAGGCTTCCAGTCAACAGCAGGCTATCAGTAGTAAGTTCTGAGGAAGACAAAAGTTATACACGAAATTCTGACTTTGAGGGAGGCAGGGCTGGGGGTTGGTGCCCCTAACCCCTGTGTTGTTCAAGGGTCAACTGTATATTCATAGTTGGATGCATGCTAAGGAAAAGACAAAAATTACAAAGATGTGTTGAACTTTCTTTTGTAGTTTTAGCATTTGTAATAATATAAATATTAGTATCCTGAAACTTAATTCTTATATTTAGAAGAAGAAATAAAGATTTTCTAGAATAAAGATTTTCTTAGAGAAGAGAAAGGAGTTACAATGATAAAATTGAGGAAAATAAGTGAAAGCACAGGGTAATTAAAACTAAACTAAATAGTATCTAAACTCTTAATTTTTAACAACATGTACTTTCCACTTCTGTCCACTGAAATTCTCTAGGAAAAAAGTCATCTCTGTAGCAATAACCACTCCTAACGTCCAACCTGTGGTGTCTAACACCACTGTCCAATACCACTGCAAAGTCCAAGATGAGTCTGGGGCATTTGTGCCATTTAGCAGGAAAGCTTTTCAAGACTGCAGAGGTCCTGTCAAGAGGTCACATGAGCTAGCTGAAGGGGTCTCACTGCCTAGAATTGTAACAAGAAGACTAATGATTAAAATATGCCAAATCAATAAAAATCCGTGACTACATGATTAAAAAAGGCAGGAAAAAAGCCTCATTTCTCACTATTTTAAGTGGCTATTATGCAACTCCTTACTCTGACAATTAATGATTAAAGGATGCCTGCATGTGTGCGCTCAGTTACTTCAGTCGTTTCTGAATCTTTGCAACCCTATGGACCACAGCCCGCCAGGCTCCTCTGTCCATGGGATTCTCAAGGCAGGAATATTGGAATGGGTTGTCATGCCCTCTCGTATGTCTCCTGCATTGGCAGGTGGGTTCTTTACCACTGACACCACCTGGGAAGCCCAATGAAAGGGTGAGTATTGGCAAAGATCCTCTCTTCCTAGTAGGAACTATCATTTCAGGGTAACCAGATGGCCCCAATGCAAGAGGAAAAGTTTTACTTTACATAGGATATGAAAAGAATTAGGAAAACACCATTTTACAAAACTTAATGAAATGTATGAGTTCAGCAGGCCAAGAATTATCATTTGGTGTTAAAACCCCTCAGTAAATGGTCTGTATGCCAAAGTTACACCTCACAGAGCACTTTTCGGTCTCATGGGGGAAAACGGGAATGGACAGGGGAGGGTCCAGGCTGTCATAACCCTCATCCAGAGGTTAATCTAAGCATCACTAAGAGTGGGTCTCTGGACACTGAAGCTGGTGCCCAGAATCAACGCTGGGGTATTCTAGTCCCAAATGATGAACCTGAATTCATCGAGCCCCTACATACAGGATACAGGAGATGAAGAATCAAACTCAGCACCACCCAAGGAAGAAACCCTGCTCATCTAGAAGACAACAGCTTCTATGGGCAACTGGCCCATTTCTTAAGAGAGAGAGAGAGAGAGAGGGAGAGAATGTGTGCCAGGTGGGGAAATGAAAAGAAAGTTATGACCAGATGCAATGCGTGGTCCTTGATTAGACACTGATTTCAACAAACTGGCTTCAAAGGACATTTGGGAATCAATAATGGAAAAATAAATATGGACAAGGAACTAAAGGAAAAAATTGTGCTGAAATAAAGGTTGGAAACTGTTCATTAAAAGAAAAAAAAAAGCCAGTTACAAAAGCAGTTCTTTTACTACATCATTTTGGTGTAAAAGAAAAGCGTATATATATGTACATATACATGCACAGAAAAAGACCTACAAGGATAACAGCGGCAATCTCTGGAGAAAGGAAAGAGAAAGGGGTGGGGGGCGGTGTTTGCTTGCCTTCCTTTACTTTTTTGAATCTCTTGGCTGTACTACACGGCATGTGGGATTCTAGTTCCCTGAGCAGGGTTTGAACCTACATCTCCTGCACTGGCAGTGTGGAGTCTTAACCACTGGACCACCATGGAAGCCCTTGGCTTGCCTTTTTCTCTTCTAACTTCTTATGATGCATAAGTGATGTTTCTGTAGCACATCTCTTGAAGACTTTAAATAAGGTTTTAAATTTCATCACTGCTAATCTATGAAAGACCATCTAAGACAATGTACAGTCTTCCTAAAATATGCTGAATGGTCTGTCCATCGAGAGCAGGCAGAGTTCTTGGGATGCTCCTCAATTTGGAACTTTGCTGCTTAGATGATTCTCTGAGAAATCAAAGATTTCTTCCCCAGACTATAGCAATGCTGTAGGAGAAGGCAATGGCACTCCACTCCAGGACTCTTGCCTGGAACATCCCATGGATGGAGGAGCCTGGTAGACTGCAGTCCATGGGGTCGCTAAGAGTCGGACACGACTGAGCGACTTCACTTTCACTTTCCACTTTCATGCATTGGAGAAGGAAATGGCAACCCACTCCAGTGTTCTTGCCTGGAGAATCCCTGGGACGGGGGAGTCTGATGGGCTGCCATCTATAGGGTCACACAGAGTTGGACACAACTGAGGCGACTTAGCAGCAGCAGCAGGAAAAAAACTAATACCACTTAAGGTCTGAGAAGGGTGGGGTGATGCTTTTAGAGAAGAAATTAAAGCCAGTGTTCAAAAGGGGTACCACAAATGCCTTGTCAAGCACATTTCACTTTCACTTCCCTCGTGTGAAAACATTACCAGCAAAGTTCAAAAAATCTTTCGGAGAAAAGGGAGACCAGCAGGACTGAACACAGCACTTGAGTCCCAAGGAGAAAGCCCCGGATTAGGTGTGCCTGATGGCAGAGTCCCCCTCTGACAATAGACACACATTCACACCCACTGACAGACTCGCTATCAGAATGACTTTCTTTAATCATCACTCTCAAATTGAGAAGATACACTAGAGGCTCTAGAAGGGTGACTTTTGCAGGTCTCTATACAAAGAACGATCTTCATACAAAGATCTGTACAAGCAAAAGTACACTGTACAGTCGTGTGTTGCTTTAACAAGTCTCAGGAAGTGTCTACAATGCATGCGAAGGCAACTCGAGCAGAGAAGACAGAAACGACAGCTGAGGCTCTATCTTCCTAGAGTGTGTGGTCTGATGGGGCAGGCAGATGGAAAACACACACACCCAAACACATGGATGCCTGAACACGCCAAGTGCCATGAAGAAAAAGAGCAGGGTGTCCTGAGATCAGAAAGGGGGCATGTACTTTACCGGAGGAAGTGACATTTCAGTTGTGACTACAGAGTGAGCGGGAACTGGCCAGGCAGAGAGTGGGCAAGCCTTCCATGCCAGACTGTGAGCAAAGGTGCTGAAGCAGGAAGGAGCAGAGGACGGTCACCCAGGGGCAAAGGGAAGACTGACCTAAAGTGAGGCTGCAGAAATCCACAAGGGCTGTACAGTAGCCATGTGACTCAGGATTTGGGATTTTACTCCAAGAGTCAGGGGAAGCCGCTGGCCACCCCAAATGGGACAGTGGCCACATCTGAGTTACACGTAAAATCAACGTGGAGATTGGTTGGAAGCTCAAGAATGAATGGCAGGGGCGGGAGGGTGGGACACGTCTAGAAGGCAGTACAGAGAAGATGTGAAGCTGGATTAGATGAGGCTGCAAGCGTGTCAGTCGCTTCAGTTGTGTCAGACTCTTTGTGATGCCAAGCACTGTAGCCCACCCAGCTCCTCTGTCTGTGGGATTCTCCAGGCAAGAATAGTGGAGTGGGTCACCATGCCCTCCTCCAGGGGATCTTCCTGACCCAGGGATGGAACCCATGTCTCCTGCAATGCAGGCGGATTCTTTACCCTCTGAGCCACCTGGGAAGCAGGATGAGGCTACAGGGGTCCAAACTATACCCTGAAGGCAGAATTCAGCCCAAAGCCCGTTTGTGTAAACAGAGCTTTATTGGAACACTACTCCGCCTGCTCATCTACATATGGTCTACAACGGCTTTCACTATCAGGGCAGAGCCAAGTAGCTGTGACAGAGGCCATTTGGCCTAAAATATCTGCTATGTGGCCCTTTCGAGAAAGCCTGCTGACCAATGGACTAGCGGGTGGCAGTGGAGAGAGACAAAGTTCACTATGTAAAACTGATTGTCGCTATTTGCAGATTCAATAATCTTGCTAATATTTATTTGTAACTTCAAAATCAATCCTCGGCAGGTGCTTTCACAGTCACCCTGGGCACGCACACACTGCCAGGAAAAATCTGGGCTGCGTGATGCCTGATGCCTGTGTTCCCAGCTGAGGTCAAACGAGGTCGAGCTCTGACTTCTTGCTTCACCTCTTATGTCAATACTATAAGCGAGCTTACTTTCCATGGTCTACTTAGGACCACGTTTTTCACATTTGGGGGTATTTTTTGTTCGGGATTTTTAAATGACCCCCAAGCATCATGATGAATGGGTGTCTAGTGTTTGTAAGTGTGAGCAGGCTGAGATGTGTCTTACAGAAAAATACATGTGTTTGGTAAGCTTCATTCCAGCATGGGTTATAGTGTTGTGGGCTGCAAGTTCAACGCTAATCAATCAACAGTATGTATTAAAGAAGGTGTCATTAAACAAAAACACACATAAAACACAAGGTTCTGTAGTGATCGGCTGATAAAAATATGACCAGAGGCTCACAGGAAGCCAATCCTAGGGACAGGTTCATCGTCCCCTAACGTGGCACCCACAGAGACTTCACAGAATGTAACCACAGTGAAAAGCAAGAATGGCTGTACTGGGGAGTCAAAAATCAATACAGTTCAGTGACGGATTAAATATAAAGTAAAATAAAGTTGAGGATGACTCTCCGGTTTCTGATATGAACTACTGGGCGGAAGGAGATGCTATTTATGGAAATAGAGATTTCTGGGAGAAGTACACACTTCGGGTGGTTGATCAAGATTTTTCTCTTTTACACGTTAAGTTTGAGATGTTTGTGAGACATCCAAATAGAGATGTCGTGTAGATTGTTGGCTTTGTGACTTTGGAGCGCAAAAAAAAGGAGTCTAGGTGAAGACACATCTTTGGGAGTCGCTGATACACAGAGGTGGTGTGTGAAAGCCCTCGGGGATGGTTACGTCCCCCAAGAGCAGGAGGAACTCTGCGCCTTCCTGAATTCGCAGGCAGGTGAACTTAAATCTTTATCAAGGTGCTTTGATTTGTTTAATATAAAAACACTTAGAGGAGGAAATTAGGTTAACCTGGTGGTCTGTATCTTTGATATTGTTTAGCTGCTAAGTCATGTTCCACTCTTTGTGACCTCATGGACTGTAGCCTGCCAGGCTTCTCTGTCCATGGGCTTTTCCAGGCAAGAATACTGGAGTGGGTTGCCATTTCGTCCTCTGGGGGGATACTCCCCACCCAGGAATCGAACCTGCGTCTCCTGCACTGCAAGCAAATTCTTTACCACTGAGCCAGCAGGGAAGCCTGGTCTGTATCTAGAACCAGATTAACGGTCATACTCCTTGATCTAATAATGCTTCTTTGAAGAACTGATGCTAAAACCCAGACACCCCTTAATGTTACCCCGAGTGACACTGAGAAATGATTCAGGATAGAAGAACCAGAAACAACTTTAACATCTGGGGAATGTTACACTAACAAACTACCAATATTTTCCTCTGTGATTTCTTTGACAGATTCTAAACTTAGAAATGTCAACCCCTCTGGAGGTTTAATAACTACCACTTCTGTTTCCTCCCAGCTTTCTTTAAAAATGGATTTTTTTTTTAAGCCACTGATAAATTTTACCTTTCTCCATGAAAACGCAGGCTGCTTCAGGGTAGGGGTGCTCATCTGTTTCACTCATTGCTACACCCTTAGCACCTAGAGCAATCCCTGGCTTCCTGAATGCGCTCGACAGACTTTTGTTGAATTTAACATTTTAATCACACAGAATTTATGTTGGTATAATGATGTGAGGTGATAACATCCGTTGAGACTTTTCAAATTGCTATCACGTGGTCCCGTCCCCATTTGCTCAATCAGGTTTCCTCTTCCCGACTGCTTCGTGGAAACTCCTTCGTCATCTATTAAACGCTCACAGACCACAGGGCCTTAAATCTGAGCACCTATTTTGCCAGCTGATGGGGCTGTCAAGTTTCGTGCCAAATCTGAAGCTTTATGGTTTGGCTTAACACATGGCAGAGCTGGCCCTTCCACTGCTCTTATCTTTCAGACCTGACTGTTCTATGCGCCCACCACCTTCTCTTTCAAGAAGACCAAAAGGAATCAGTGTTTCCAATTTTAAAACATTTATTCAGGTTCTGATTGAAACAAAGAACATTTATATTCGGGGGCGGAACCAACATATTTACAAATTTCTCTTATCAAGGAAGGGACTGGAAGGACTTTCTGCTTTGCAGCTAGAGCCTAGTGGACAGGGGCAGGGGGTCTGGGTCCAGGCTACTGGGTGGCGGGAGCAGCTGGGGATGGGGGTTAACCTCAGCTCAGCCACCTGTTAGTGGCTAACCTTCCACTACCTCTGGAGTGTAACATAGCGGGGACATAACCTACCCTGCTGCATTACTACAAGGTGACAATGATTTAATAGAACTGAAGCCTGAGAACAAAACTGGAACTTCCAAGGGCTCTGTAAGTATTAGCTGTTATCATCTTTCCATAACTTTTTTTCTTAGAGGTCTCAGTAAGATTATTCTCAGATCTCTGTTTTAGCTGCTCAAATGGACCCATGGCTTGGCTGCCCCGAACTATACCCTCCTCTGCGCCAGCTCCCGGACTAAGACCTTGACACTCACCATCTCACTTCTTCCTCATGGATGGAGAGGAGGTGAATGGGACAGCAGAGGGGGGCTGGGGTGAGGGAACGGGCGTTTGTGGCTTCAATGCTCTGGCACCATAAGCCCCCACGGTGGCCGCCCCTGCTCCAAGAAGGTACCAGATCCTTCCTACTGGGGATCCTCCCCGCTGTATGCTGCACCCCTCCCACTGCCCCATGTGGAGCTGGGTGGCTGGCTGGTCAAGCCAAGAACACACTCCAGTGTCAGGAGGGCTCCAGCCCTGGCTTATGAGATCCTGGACAGGTTAGTTAGTCTCTGTAAGCCACCATTTCCTCTTCTGTAAATGGAGAAAATCATAGTGCTATTTATGTCAATTAATAATAATCATATATTGTTACTGGGAGACATTCCTGCCCATTCAGTTCTGGGGTCCCAGCACTGAATTGGATAAACTACAGACTGCGTGTACAGACGGGTCCTGGAGAAGATGGAGCCTCATCCCTCCCGGAGTTGAGGCAGGAAGGCAGGAGGCTGGAGGCTGTCTCAGCTAGGAAGGGCGTCAGAGCTGCACTACCGCACTGTCAGGTCTCTCTGACTCCCAACCACCCAAGGCAAGTCTCCATCAAAGCAACTACTGTCTGACTTTAAATACGTACGGATTTCTCATTCTGAGTGCATTCCTCTAAAATTGGGGTTCTCAATTAGAAATGCAAATTCCCGAGCCCCACCCCAGACCTACTGAAACAGAAACTGTGGGGGTGGGGCCCGGTGATCTGTTTTAACAGGCCCTACGGGTGACTGACAGTTTTCAAAGCTGGAGGAGCACTCTTCCCAAACAGCTCCCCGACACAAATGCTTCCCAGAGAGAGAGGCCCAGTGTCCTGCTCTTGGACCCTGACACCTACAGGAGTGTAATGAGGCGGACACACGTCCAAGATACACAGAGTCGGGGAGGGAAGGAGCCCAGCTGGCTGTGGGCAGGTGAGTCGGGGACGGGAGGAGCCCGGCTGGCTGTGGGCAGGTGAGTGGGAAATAATAAGCAGGTGGAAGCAGAGAGGTGAGATGACATCAAAGGGGAGGACAGGAGGAGGAGCGGCTGCCTGTGTCAGTGGCAGAGACGGACAAGACATAGGAGCTGCGGGATGCACTGGGCTCTCTGGTGAGTTTCACTGTGGGAGGAACAGACTTTCCGCAGCCAGGAACAGGAAATGGGGCAGTTTCATCAACCCTGCTTTATGGAGCAACCCTAAGTAGAAGATCAAGGTGGAGGAGGGAAAGAAAGGAGCAGGGCATCCAGTGAAGCAATCGGCAGCCAGGACTTTGTATAAACAGGAAATATTGTCGGGTCGCCTTTGTTGCCCAAGCTTTTATCAGCATGGCTCTCACAACAGGGCAGCCGGGGCTCCAGCCCTGAACCCCATACTTTGCAGGTCTCAGCCACACCCCTCCCCAAGGACAGGGTGCTCTCCCAGACCATGTTCTGGGTCCCTGGTAATCCCTGTCCAAAAGGTCTCATGCCTACTTGCAGGCCTTCCCAGGGCAGGTCCCTTCCCCAGGCAGGGGACTGAGTAGGTGGCCAGGAGGCACCCCGAGGTCCAAGGGGAGGTGGAGGTGGTCGTAGGCTGGACACAGAACCCAGGAACTGGTGGGCTGCAGGCCGCCCTGCACCATCACCCCAGGATTCACCAATGCCAAGTCAAGCCAGCCCTTCATGTAAAAGTCTATTCAAATACTATGCAGGGTTACTCATCAGGGTGGAAGACCTCAAAGGGAGGTGGGGAGCAGCAAAACACAGAAGACCACCCCAACAGGATTCGGTCTGGGGTTATAAGGGCAGGCCTGACAACAGGGATAGGGGTCAAGTTTTGGTCAGGTCAAAGGGAAAGAAAGGATGACTTGAAGCTCTACCTTAGAAAATCAGTATTTTTTAAAATCAATTAAGTTTTTAAAATCTAATTCTGCATATGGTGCAGCTTGTGGGATCTTAGTTCCTCAACCAGGGATCAGACCCAGGCCCTCAGCAGCAAAAGTCCAGAGTCCAAACCACTGGACTGCCAGGGAATGCCCAACAATTTTTTTTTTTTAAGCCACTTAATGACTGAAAAGTGCGCTGAGGTTCTGTGAAACCTGTCACAATTGTATTGGTTTCTGTGATTTTGTGTGCGTGTGTTTTTGTTAATAAGTAGCTCGTGGTGACAAGCTGAGAAATTGCTCAGGGAAACAGAAGGAATGACTTTCTGACAGAAGGCCCTTTACAGACTGGTGCAGAAGGCACATGGCCTTGCTTTCCTGGGACAGTGGGAAGGAGCCCCCTGGGATGGGCTCAGGCAGGCACCATGGGCGGCAGGGCAGCCAGGGGGACTGAAGCCAGGGACCTCCCTCTGGATTTTGGGAGAAGGTTTGTGGTTCTGACAGCCTTGTGGGAACCATCCTGGTGGAGCTTCCATGGGCTGTGCAGCCCAGTGAAGCTCACTTGGTGGTCAACATCCTGGAGTTTCTGTGCCCATGGCTGGGGGAGAGTGATGCAGGGGGTACCTCACTCTGCCCGCCTCCAACTCTCAAGACGATGCCTCGACAGCCTATTCTCACTGCTCTGGCCTCAGTTTCCTCAAGTGTCTAAGGTGGATACAAGTGTGCAAAGCCTTCCCTGGGGTTATACTGTAACCCAGTAAGATCCTGAAATACTGTGATGCCAGTGTAGACTGTGAGAGAGCCTATAAAAAGAAGAGATTCTTTAGAAAGACAGAATAAAGTCACCCCATGGTATCTGAGGAATGTTGGTTCCAGGAGCCCAATCTCCTTGTACGCGCCAGTCCTTTACATAAAAATATGTAGCATTTGTACATAACGTACATTCATCCGCTTGTGTACTATAAATCAGCTCTAGGTTACTTACAACACCTAATACAATGTAAATGTTATGGAGATACTGGCCAGGAGCACAACAAACACAAGCTTTGGTTTTTAAAACTTTCTGCAATTTTTTTCCCCAAATATGTCCAATCCGTGGTTGGTTGACTCCACAGATGTGCAAGCTATGGATATAGAGGGCAGACTGTAAATATCATGGTACTGCTAACACCAGCAAGCTTCCCTGGTCCCAGACCACCGCCATATGGGCTGGGGAGGAACGTGGAAAGGAATAAATACTCACTGAAGCCTCGGGTCAGGCATGCTGCTTGGTGCTCTTCCGCACTCTCCTGTGTGACCCCAACAGCAGTCCAGGTCCATCACCACTGTGCACACACCTCCCCCTGCCCCACATGGCTCACCCTCTGGCTGCCTCACTCCCTTTGTTATACCCAGGCCAGGAAAAATCACCTCGTTCAAGAATCATTTCGATTATATTAGTCCCCTTCTCTGCACCATAAAATGCCTCTCAAATTAGCACTCGTTTTAAAAAGCCTTTGGACAACTGATCCCAAACACTTACCAATCTCGTCTGCTGGTCTATTTTGTGCTTACACTCTAGCCAGGCAAAAATGACTTTGCAAATGAATTCCATTAGGCCCTCTGCTTGTTCACCTGGTTACCCCAGCACAAGCGATCTCACGGTTTCCACTGTCACTCCGGGTAGGACAACCTCACTTATCTGACATCTTTGGAAATAAGGTCGAGCCACAGAACTGATCTATATGAATTAATTTCCTCTCTTCCAGGAACTTAACTCTTTAAGAGGCCTTAAATCCTTTTGGGGGAATAAGTCATGGAACAATTAAATCAAAGAGTTTCTTTATTTATAACCATTTTCTAATGGAAACATTTCTGTAACACATTAGAGACATTCCCAGTCTCACTTAACAGAACATAACGACCATCGATTAACCTCTTCCTGACAGTGCAGGTCATACTCATTAATGAGTAACAGTGATCACAGGTGTGCTGGAGCTGAAAATGTACCTGCTTCAGCGGTGTATGCTCCCACCAGCCCCACCCACCATTACAAATTTCCTTGAAATTCACTTTCCTGCAGAAACTCCTTCTATCAGCCTGGGTTCTAGTGTGTAGCAGACACAGAACTCTGGAGGGTGTAACTTGCTGCCTTTCTACAATTTCCGCAAAATTTCAAGAACTTAACACCCTGCTTTTTTTTGGTCAGAGCTCTATTATTTCTTCATTAGAGAAAAAAAATCAAAATTCCACAACTACCAACAAACCAGAGTTTTCCCAATTGCTTTACCATGTGACTTTTGAAAGGACTCCAGACACACGTATCATTAAAATCTGCTTCCTTGATGCTATGAAACTAGAAGTTCTCAATAGAACTGGCATGATGGATCACTGTTATTATATAAGTCCTTGGAAAATCAGCTCTTTATATTCAACTCCATAGGTTGAATCAAAGGGTAATATTGCTATAGAGGAAAATGGTACAAATATAGGGGGAAAAACAAAACTTACTGCAACATCAGGATGCAGTCTGTAACTATGTAAACCCAAAGTGCCATAACCCAATGTTAGGGCAGGTTCCAAAATGATTTTTCACTGAGGACAGACAGCACAGCCTGGGGAGAAAATCCCCTGTCCACTCACATATTAAACTGCATTCTTTCTGTTACAATGAAGGTTTTATGAAGTTTACAGCATTAGCACATGCAAGAGTCAATCAATCTTAATTCTGCTTTAACACAGTGGCATTTAATTAATCAGAACCTACTAGAGCAAAAGAAGTTAGGCAAGAATTGCTAAAACAGACCACTTTCAAAAACACTACAAATCTCTTCAATGCTGTGTTTAGAAATAAGCGGCTGGAAAACCACACAATTATTTTGCAGTTTTAAGAGTCTGCTGCTTTTTAAAAAATTGGCAACTATTTCAGTAGCTTACTTTCTAATGGTAAAGTCACCCATCAGAAAATTGCCAATTGAATGACGTTGCCCATCACATCTTTTGTCTGGCCCTAGACCAAAGATGGAGGGATAAGGGCTACAAGTCTGACTTGAACACCTCACTGACTCGTTGTAGAGAACCTGGAAAAACAGCTATGGCTCTGGCTGACTCAAAACCTCTAAAGAGTCTGACAAGTGTCCTTTCTAAACCTGAATGAACCAATATTGCATCAAATTGTCACACCAGCCCTGGACGGTTATCTTCAGTTGTCAAGATTCTTCTGAGCCCTCTCTCCTCTTCTTTTGAGAGTAGTTCAACTTTATGTTTTGTTTTTTTTTTTAATGACTTATGTCAGCTGCATTCTATATGTAGGATCTGTTAAGTAAGGTTCTAGAGAGCTACAAACAGAAGGGTGAAATTCAAAGGGTCAAACAGAAGATGGCCTTGTTAGGGTGAGGGATGGTTAGACACGAGTACATACAAGAAAAATAAAGATCAGAACCGAGGAGGGAGCAAGCTAACCAGTGCAGGGCTGGTGTGATGTAAGTTATTACTTAGATATATTAAAAGGAAGTGTCAATTCAACAAGCATTTATTAAGCACCTACTAGGTTTAGGAACTGCATGGCTACTACAGGGGACACAATGATGACTCAGACCTGATTCTTGCCCTCCAGGGGCTCTCCATGAGTCAAGAACCCTGCAGTAAGGGGACCATTATTACAGAACTGTGTCCAGCTTTGATCATCACCATTTTTTCTGGTTTTGTGGAGAAATGAGAGCTCTCAGAGGGAGAGGACCCAAAACAGGCTCTGTGAGGAAAAAGCAACAGTGACTCGGTTACTGCCTTCAAGTACATGAAAGGCTTCAGAAAAAGACACTGAGTCAAAGAGAACAGGTTTGAGTGACAACAGACGAGATCTCAGGCCAACCCAAGAGTGTCTTGACCATCAGATTAACAGAATACTGGAACTGGTCACTGAGGGAGTTCCTAGGGTGGCCTTTTCCTGGAAAAAAATTTTGTGGGTGAACAGACAATTTCAAGTCACGACCATTCACCTTCCTGAATGCCACAGGGTGAACTTATTTATCCCGAGGTCCTCTCCTGTTCTGAGCTCCATGCTCTTGCGAGGCGGAGTTGGTCTTCTTCCACAACTTCCTTCCCTGAGGGATCTACAGAGTGACCACCCGATCTATATCCCCACCAATAAGTATCACAAAGCTACCTGGAATTAAGGATCTCAGCCAGGCAGCAAAGTCAGGAATTCATTCTCCGACAGCCACGTAAAATGAATAGGTCCACTGGTGATAGAGCTGGGGACGCCAAATGCCAAAAACAGAAAGTCTCCAAGCGGCATGTGCAAATCAGAAACGTGGTGCATTTACAAAGGTATAAAATGTAAGTAATGAAAGAGGAAGACGGAATCTTCTGCAAATTAGAGATGGTAATTTCCAAGGAAATTTCTAAGGAGATTTGTAATAGGTATTTTCTGCATTCATAAATACTTTTTTGATCCCAAAGAAAATCTTTCTAGACAAAATAAAGAAATGGAGGTCTTCCCTTTATACCTCAAGAAACATGAGCACGTAAGACGTAAGAACTGGTTCAAGTTCTTAAAGGCACACACATAAAGGCATTCTATCTTGAGTTCAGCTCTTGCTTAGTTTTGACTTTCACTTCCCATCACCCCTGAACTCAAGGACAGGGACCCCACACAAACGTCCGTGGAATGGATGTTCTAAAGAAGCGCCCTGTCTATAAAGTGGGGGTGAAGGTATCTACTCTGTGCGTCTGTGAGGAAGACAAGTGGGTCAATGCAGGGAGAGGATGTGCCACAAACTAAGCTACAATTATTACCATGAACTTCAGGCATCTTGGCTTCTTTTAGAGGAAAAATAAAGACCTTCCTATATTCCAGGTTTTCCATTTTCTTTCTCTGCCTCCAATCCTCACCCCTCCCAACGCAGTACTGCCACACGAAATGGAACTATTACGATTTGGGGCCTTTCAAGTTCATGCTTCATCGGATGTTATATAACATCTGCTGGCATTATTCTGAAACTCGCCTTTGACAGCAACCTGAAGAGCTTGAATAGTCATCGTGAGACCACCAGAAAGCACTGGCAAATGACATGTTCGGAGAACAATAAAAAATGTTCACGTATCATACCCTTTTGAGAGTCGCTACTTTGTTCCACTCAAAGGTGGTTCCTTCAAGATCGGTCTCTACACAAGGAAGAAAGAAATAAAGAAACAAAAAATAAAATATGAAGAATATGAGCAGCTGCAACTTGCAGAATGCACCACAATTTTTTTTTGTAGGAAAATCACGTTAGATGCATGGATCTAGTCCCTGGCTCGTGATCAGGTGGGTGTCTCCCCTCTGAGGAGGCCGTTCGTAAGTAAGCCACCTCGGGGCGCTCCCTTTCCTGGCTGGCCGTCTGGGTTACCAATGGATCCTGATAAAGGGCAAAGATTATCTTTCACACCTTGGGATATTTTCCCAGAGGCACAGCTGCAGCCCCTGAAACTCAGTTTGAACGGTTTGTTGCTTCATTTTTAGAGTTGCAGAGAATGTGCCATGGGAGAAGAGAAATCCTCTACCTGAAACCAGCAGAAGCTCAGTGGGAATAAAGACGCTGGAAAGGTCACAGAGAGGGTCAAAAGAGGCTCTTTCTTCTCTGGCCATAGGGGGCTTATTGTTGCTGGTGCCCAAACTGGAAAAGGAATGGCAGGAGATTAATAATTGAAATGTTGCTATTATTGGTTTTCTAAACTATTTGTGGCTTATTCTTTCCCTGGAGTCATCATGCCTGTAAGCAGCTCAAAAGATAGAGGGATTTAACATGTACTGAGAAAATGCCTACTACAGCCCAACGCTTTACATATACTTGTTTCTAATGGAGCCCTGGAACAATCGAATAAGGCTTTGAAAAGAAGAAAAAAAAAAAAAGCTCAGAGAAGTTAAGTAACATGCCCAAAGCCATACAGCTTGAGTCAAAGCCCAGGTTTCTGATTCAAGTATTGTACCACACTGTCCAGGATCAGGGATTAAAATTAATTAATGAGCCTTGATTCACTTCTCAAATGTGGTAAGAAGGAAAACAATATTTATACTTACTCATTTTTAAAAATATAAAACATAAACACAGAAAAAGATATTTCTGAACATGTGTCATCAAATTCTTTTAATGGAAGATGATTCAGAATCCATTTCTTGGTAGGTGTCTTCAGGCCCATCTGAGGACAGACTCTGATGCTACAGTTTGGGGAAGTCTGACTGTATGAGCCAACACTAGTGGACAAGGCACAGCCCAGGGAATACAATTTAGGGTCCTCTAATTTAGCACCTGTGGCACTAGAAACCTTTGTGGTTGGCCTCTGCACTACATGTTGGAAAAAGCCTTGCTAAGCAAGTTGATGGAGTAAACATAACTGCAAGGAGAATGTTTAACCTTCTAAAGAAAAGAAACCTTTTTAAAGAAGTTTAACTTGATCAGTACCAAGCCATTGAAAACTACTATGTTATTTAGAAACCTATCCTTAAAAGCAGGCTGTGGAAGGTTGATCACACTTTCCTACCCGTTGATTTGTATTATCAAACATACCCCGTTTCAAACAGACCACTTCTCTCTAAATACCTGGCAGTTCAGAATGCTCCACTAAAGCACTCAGGCCTTTACATCAAATCCTAGCCTGAGGCAATTGCACCCTATTTAAATAAATGAATATACCCCTGAATTCTGGCTTAAATGCCTCACCTGTCATTATCCTTCTCCTGAGAAGAATCCAGGGTTCAAATCTTTTAGTAGGGTGAAAACTATCAGAAATCGCTCTTGGAGAATTCCACAGGAAAAGCCCTGCTCCTCTGGGATACACACAAGGAGTCCATGTGCTCCGACCGGGATGTGGTAAAAATCAGGTTCGCTAAATCCAGGGGCTGTTGCCAAAGGAGGGAAAAAGGAGGTCATTGGAGTCCTAGAAGCACTCATCGCAGGAAGTAAATGTGGGTTCCACAGTGCAATGCCTATTAGAGGGGTCACCTGTCTGCTTTAGAGCATGACCAACAGTTGCTTTCAAAAAAGACCCAGGCCTGAGCTTGGGCGGTGATGCTGGACTGGTTCAAAAGGGGTGAGGAGGAAGAGAAGAACTACAAAGATTCGAAGAAACTCTTGCAGAATCAAAGGGCACAATGCACAGGAATGATCAATAGAGCACGCACACAAGACTGAGGGGCCCAGGGGTGGCAGAAGTGACCACGTAGGTCAGCTGGGACATAGAAGGCAGGCTTGCAAATAAAAAAAGTGAGCTCGAGACCTTTGAGATCTAAGATTATGCTTAAACCACAACGTCTTACACACCCACAGGTCTTTATCTGGTGTCATGCGCTGAAAGAGCGCGGTAGGAAGAACCTGAGTGCCAAGTCTTAGCCGCAGGGGGATGGCCTACATTCCGTATGGATTTAGAATGAAAAGAACAGGAGGGGAACAGCATGGTTCCCAGGACGGCTTTCTACTAAGTTGACAAAATACATCCCAACCCACATACCCAGCCCCTTGAGAAAGGGAAAGCAGCCTGTTTTACTATAGTTCTGAATTCAATGCCAAGTTCCTTCTCCAATGCTCACCCGGAGTGTCCAGCAGAGGGAGTCTCAAAGAGGTACTTAATAAAGAGAAAATTGTTTCATTTTAACACTCCATAGACAGTGGGAGCATTGACTGTAGCCCCCTCCCAGAGACTCAGAGGAACAATGAATGCCCGACTGGGTCCTCCTAGTATGTTCACAGAGCCACCGGGCTCGCTCCATTCTGTGTGGTGGAGTGATCAGAAATTTTGTTTTGTTTTGTTGAATGGTTAAATGGACCTTGTGTTCTTCAGAATCAAAGAGGAAAGCCCCTGGAATAACATCTCTCTGTTGCCTTCTAAACAGGCCCCTTTGTTTCTAAGAGAGTCTGAAAAAAAATATTTACAGTCCATAGGTTATTTACAGCCTCGTTACCCAGGGCCTGACTGGTAACTTTATTCCATCCAGAAACCTAATTCATTTGGAGCTCTGGAACTAATAACAGATTTTCTTTTCAGATAAGTTTTTTTTTTAATCTGCCTTTATAACAGAGATAAAACTATTAATGCGTTCCCTGTCTCACTGGCCATGACTGTTCTCCGGATTTATAGAGGATTAAAACCTCGCCCCTCCTCTCCATTCCGCACAAACCCTTGCCTCCTCTCATTTGGTATTTCATCCACAGGATATCTGAACAAAACCGAAAGAAAGCCAGATGGACTGACGCTCAAAGTATGTAAAGGCTGCTACTTCAATGATTTCATGAGAAAGACATTTTCACGAGGAAAATGACTAAAAAAAAAAAAAAAATCAGACACCCTTTGGTTCAAAATCCCTCCTACTACAAGCACACACACACACACACACAAACACACATCGAAGTGTAAAAACTTAGTTGATTCCGGTTTGATTTCTGGCTGGAAACTGACAGAACTGACTGAAGAGAAACGAAAGAGAGAGGGACTGCAGGGGAAACGGAGTATTTGTGCCTTCCGTTCTTGTCTTTCTTCCTAAAGACAGACGAGAAAAAGGACCCAACGCCAGGTGAAGGTGCACCGCGCAGGTTTACCCAGACCGGCGGAGACCAGCGTCTTGGCCGCCTCCCCGACTGGCAAACCTAAACTACATTTTCCCTTATATACGCTAATGCGGGGAGATTTTCGCCTATTTCATTGTTCTGCCTGGCTCTGAAATGGACTTTTCCTCTCTGGCCCCCTCTCATCACCTAGCCCCGCACATTCCGATCCGACAGCCCCCCAAAATCTGAGGCTCGCGAAGAATAAAGGAGTGTGTGTGTTGGGGGGTGGGGGGGGGGAGTGGAGGTAAACGGGAAGGGAGCTGGGAGAACGGAGAGTGGAAACAGATCACCTTAAAGGTAATTTTCTTTGCGGGCGGTGGGGGGGGGGGGGGGGGTGGAGATGGAAAGCTACACCGCATCACCTTTATTTCTTACAAATAAATAAAAAGCACCGTCACGGGTCTGTCTTTTTCCCGGCGCCCCCTCCCACCCAATTTCTTTTCTTCGGCCAGTAGCCCACCCTCGCACACCCCCCACCCCACCCCCCGCCTCTTTCTCCACCCTGGAAATAAGATCTGTTTGATTCCGGATCCCGGCCGATCGCCGGGCGACCGAGGGGGTGGCGGGGAGGGGGGCGGGCGACCGGTTCGAGCCCCGGGGGTGGGGCGCGGGGAACGGGCGCCGGGGGGCTGCGGGCCGGGGGTGAGGGGGGGTGCTGCCCGGCGCGGGGCCGCGAACAGAACAAAGCTCCGGGGGCCGGGCGGCCGGGCGGGCGGGGGTCGGCGGAGTCGGCGGGCCGGCGCTGCTTACCTTCGTACACGGGGGCCATCGGGGCCGGGGTGTCCGCGATTCATGGCAACGGAGAAGGGATCGCGGCGCGCGAGCTCGGCCCCCCCAGCCTCAGTCGGAATCTGCCATCTTGAGCCTGTGTCTCCGCTCTCGGCGCAGCCGGGGCCGCCAGCGCCCGCATCACCGCCTCACTTGGCCGGCGCCGGGGGAGGGGGCCGGGCGCCGCCGCCGCCGCCGCCGCCGCGGCCCGGGCCCTGCGCGGGGCTCCCGGGGGCTCCGGGGGGCGGCCGGGCGGGCTCAGCGGCCGAGGCCGAGGGCCGAGCGGCCGCGGCCCCCGAGCGGGTCCGCGGTGGGGCGGGAGCCGGGGCGGGCAGCGCGCGGCCAGTCCCCGGCCGGGGCTCAGCTCAGCATGGCTGTGTGTGTTGGGGAGGGGGGCGCTCCGGCAAAAGTTGCAAGGGAGGCGGGGGAGGGGCGGGAGGAGCCGGGGGAGGGGCGGGGGGCGGGGGGCGGGGGCGGGAGCGGCGGCCGAGCGCGAGCGACGAGCGAGCCCGGAGCTAGGAGTCCGCGCGCAATCGAGCGCCGATGGCACGGATGCGAGGCGGGGAAGGCCGAGCGCAGGGCAGGAGCGGCCGGGCCGGTGCGGGGAGAAGGGTGGGTGGGGGGCGGATCCCGGGAAGCCGGGGAGGTTAGGCGGCTCCGCCGGGCGGCGGTGCACGCGCTTCGGTTCTGATTGGCAAGGGGGAGCCGGTCCGCGGGGGTGGCAGCCAGAACTTTGTGTGCGCGCGAGCTGGGCGGGAGGGGAACCGACTGGAAGGGGATCCTCGTCCGCCGGCGGCTCGCCCTTTCTCGCACCTGGTTGTCGCTCCCCGAGATGGGTTTGGAATGAATGAATGAATGGAGGAGTGGGCGCACGCGGTCCTCCCCGGACTCTCGAATGAGTGGAGGAGCTTTGGAAATCCAAATGAGGTCAGAGATGCGGGAGCCATTAGGCGCACGCTTATGAAATGCAGCCTTCGGGTGTTCGCTGGATTCCTGCGGGAATCTGGTTTCCGCCCCCATCCTCAGGTCTACGAGGTCTGGAGGGTTAAACCCCTAACCCCTATCACCTAGACGAGTGGTTGCCACCGATTGTTTCCCAGGCCTCTGCCTTCCTCAACACTCATGCCTCACAGAGCTTCAGACGCGCTCCAGACTCCCCAGCCCCGAGGCTTGCCAGTCCACTCCTGCAGCTAGTCTTGGGTTCTTTAATGGGATGCCTGCCATCGCCCCCAACTTAAGAAGACTTGATCTTCCTCCTAGACAGTGTTTTTAAAACTGTGGGTCGTGACGCAGTAATTGATCATAACAGACATTCATTGGACAGCAACCAACTTTTTAAAATAATGAAATGTACTAGAATAGTACACTGCCCTTAGAGTAATTATTCGTTTCATAAACCCTTTGTTTCAGTTATATATACTGGACAACTGTACTGGACCAGGATACAAGTTGTATTTCCTGCTGTGGGTCATGGGTCAAAAAAAAAGTTTAAAGTCTGTATTTGGGGGATGTAAAATAATGAACAAACCATTATTTTCCTACCACCTCTTACTTATCCTTCCCCATCTCCATGCCCTGTGACAAACCCCCTCCAAAAAAACCCCCAAAGACAAGCCCTTTTATACACTCACCTTGTTTTGTTAGTAGCACATCATTCCCCCTTTGCCACGGATGACCTTTGACTCTGCTGTCTTCCTTGCCCCTATATTCAGTGCTACACTTTGCACCTCTTCTCTGAGCCTAATGTCATTCTGATTTGCAGAATCCTTGACTACCATTGCTGAAGGGGCTCTCAGAAATCATCTGGGCCAGCCATGCCCTTCTAGAACTGAAAGAATGAGGCCCAGGGAAATGAAGTATATTATCCAGTGTTACGCAGTGTTGAATCTTGGGGTTCAGTATGGAGATTCCTTTAAAAACTAAAAGATAGAACTACCGTATGATCCAGCAATCCCACTCATGGGTGTATGTCTGGAGAAAACCGTAATTGGAAAAAATACATGCAACACAGTGTTCACTGCAGCACTATTCATAATAGCCAAGACACAGAATCAACCTAAATGTCCATCAACAGAAGAATGGATAAAAATGTGGCACATATATACAATGGAATATTACTTAGCCATAAAAAAGAATGAAATAATGCCAGTTACAGCAACATGGATGGATCTAGACATTATCATACAGACTGAAGTAAGTCAGAGAGAAGGACAAATATCACATGATGTCACTCATGTGGAATCTAATTTTTTAAGTGATATAGATGAACTTATTGACAAAAAAGAAACAGACTTACAGATATTGAAAACAAACTTATGGACATATACACACAACTATATATAAGATAACCAATAAGGACCTACTGTATAACACAGGGAACTCTACTTAATATTCTGTGATAACCTATATGAGAAAAGAATCTGAAAAAGAATGAATATATGTATATATATATAACTGAAATTATTTTGCTGTACACCTGAAACTTACACATGTAAATAAACTATACGCCAATAAAATTAAAATTTTAAAAAAGGGAGAAAGTAAAATCAATCAATTCATCAATCAGCCTTGGGGTCTTGTGTTTTTTGCTTCACACCATCATTCATCCCTTCCTTCTATGCCCCTGTCGTCTACAGGTCACAGCCCAGTTTACCCTAAGTACTTCCACCTTCAAAACACACAGCTCTGTCCATGCCATGCTCCTGCTAACATCCTTCAAAGAGTCAACCTCTGCGTTCAGAGCTGAATTTCCTTGCTTCTTGGCTCTTAATCAAGGCAGGCAGGCTCTGACTTAACTTTTTAAGCACATGAGTTCAGCAAGTCACTGCCTCTCCAGCCGGACTGGTTTCCTCATGGTCCTCTGCCAGCCTTGCCCATCTGTGCCTTTGTCCAAGCTGCTGCTTCCCCACCAAGGATGGCTTCTCCATCTTCTGTCTTTAATCAGACTCTACCTGTGCCTGACGCATTTCCTCCAAGAAACAGCCTGAGGGAGCATGAGATTAAGACAGGCCTGGGTTCCAATCCCAGCTCTTCCACTTGGTAGCTGTGTGAATTTGATCAAATTGTTTATCGTCTCCGAGCTTCAGTTTCCACATCTTGATTATAACATGACTAGTAATTGATCCTCCATGCTACCTGTAAGTCTCTATCACGACCTTTACCATACAGGTTTTATCTCTCATCCCTTTCCAGTATTACCTAATAGAACTTTCTTCAGGAATGGAAATGTAACCCTTGGTGGCTGCGGAGTGCATGAAATGTGGCTGGTGTGACTGAAGAACTGAATTTTTCATTTTAGTTAATTCTAATAGCCAACATATGGCTAGTGGCTACCATACTGGATAATGCATGTAAACTGTAAGCGCAATGGGGGCAGAGACCATCTTGGCTGACGTTCTATCCCCAGCAATGAGCACATTGCCCGACACATGGCAGGTACTGCACAAATATTTGTTCGATGAATAATTAGCTGTCATTTGCTCCCTTATGCCAAGCACAACACCAAGAATTTGGTGTAACTTATTTTGTACAGTCCTCCCCATGGCCCCTGGGGTGGGATTAGATTAGAGATAAAATGTGTACAAAGGGCTGACAGATAGTAGAGTTCCATAAAAGGTGGTTATTTTTATCATGCAAACCTCCCTGTGACCAATCCGGCTGATGTTTATCTCTTCTTCTTCTAGGAAGCACAGTTCCTGCCTGTTATCCACACTCTGTTGTACTCCAGTCTAGATGGCTGACGCTTCTTTTCTGTATCAGCACCCTGTCCCCACCACTGGGCTGGCAGCATCCTGGGGCAAGGTCTGTTACACACTTGTCTGCATGTCCCTCGGCTCAGAGCTCGCACGGATCCACGTTTAGCAGTTGCTTCTAACTTCATCGTAGCTGCTGTCTAGCCGTGAGTGACTCTAGGCAGTCTCACTCTCTGGAATGCCTCCTCTGTCCTCCCAAAATTCATATGTTAAAACCCTAACACCCGAGTGCCTCAGATGGGGACTATATTTGGATATGGGGGCTCTTTAAAGAGGTAACTGAGTTAAAGGAAGGTCATTTGGGTGGACCCAATCCAGTACAACTGGAGTCCTTCTAAAAAGGGAATTGGGACAGAAACATAAAGAGGAAAGATCACATGAAGACACAGAAAAGGAGGCCCTCTGCAAGCCAAGGAGAGGGGTCTAAGAAGAAACCAACCCTGTCGACGCTTTGATCTCAGAGCCTCCAGAACTGTGAGAAAATTAATATCCATTGTTAAAGCTGCCTGCAGTGTAGCAGTCCAAGCAAACTAATATACACTCCCTAGGAGGTGAATTCAGAGAAGGCAATGGCAACCCACTCCAGTACTCTTGCCTGGAAAATCCCATGGATGGAGGAGCCTGGTGGGCTGCAGTCCATGGGGTCGCTGAGAGTCGGACACAACTGAGCGACTTCACTTTCACTTTTCACTTTCATACATTGGAGAAGGAAATGGCAACCCACTCCAGTGTTCTTGCCTGAAGAATCCCAGGGACGGGGGAACCTGGTGGGCTGCCGTCTATGGGGTCGCACAGAGTCGGACATGACTGAAGTGACTTAGCAGGAGGTGAATTAAAGTGAAGAAAGATCACTTGTGTCCAGTAGAAACATCTTGAGGGCAGCTTCCTTCCCACAGGAAGGAGGAAATGAGCGTGGAACTGGAGTCCCATAAAAGGAGAAGATGATGGAGCCCAATAGACAAGGCCCCCTCCCACCCCCACCTGCTCTTCAGTCACTGTGACCAAAGCTGAACCACGTGATACACAACTTCAGCAGAAGACGGTCAGTTGAGCCAGCATACTTGGCATCGCATAGATGGGGAGATGTTCTTTGAATGGATTTAGGTATGTTTTCATGAACTGGCAGGTTGAGTCCACTTACCTGTTTCTCTTCTCTCCAGTGATTGCAATCAAGTGAGAGTGGGATATAAACCACACAGTGAAATGCCACTGAGGAGCAGCATGAGAGCTGGAAGGGAGAGAATCTGAGACAGAGGCCCGCAGGGCACCAGCGTTTGAAAGATGGGAAGAGAGAAAAGAGCAGGAGAGAGCCGGGAAGAAGCAGGACAACTTCGATGCACGGCCTCTCAACATCCCAGGGCAGAAACCACTGCAAAGGGAGGTGAGGTCAGCCATGCTAATCGGAGGTCACACGAGACGCAGGTAGGGGGGCGTCCAAAGGACTGAGCAACAAGAGTGACATTAGTGCCTTTCGTGAGACTAATTATGGGGCAAATGTAGGGTTCTTAATTCAGCTGAAAAGAATGTGCAGGGTTTGATAGATGGAGACGGGAGGAGGGGAGAAGGGTCAGGGAGATACCAGGAGAGGGCAACAGATAGCATTCCAGACCCAGAGCAAGACCCAAGTCCTGGGGTGAGACCTGAGATAGGGCCAGGAGCTAGCATGATTGCTTTAGAGACAGTAGGCATTGGACTTTGCTTATTTAATAAACACATGAGCTCCTAGACAGTGTTCCATTGTTAGTTGCTCAGTCCTGTCTGATTCTTTGTGACCCCATGGACTGTAGCCCTCCAGGCTCCTCCATCCATGGGATTTCCCAGGCAAGCATACTGGAGTGGATAACCATTCCCTTCTCCAGGGGATCTTCCTAACCCAAGGATTGAGCCCAGGTCTCCTGCATTGCAGGCAAATTCTTAACCATTCGAGCCACCTTGGGTGAACTCCGGGAGTTGCTGATGGACAGGGAGGCCTGGCGTGTTGCAATTCATGGGGTTGCGAAGAGTCAGACACGACTGAGCGACTGAACTGAACTGAAGAAGTTAACTAATATTAGCTCATTTAAAAAATCCAATATTTTACACTACAGAGAACTCTGGTTTGCCAAAAGACTACTTAACTTCAGAACACTTGGGAAACATAAGCAAAAGCAAGAGAACTGGAAAGGATATAGTAGTCCTCTACAGCAGTTCTCTCTTCTTATTTGCCTTTCTACAAAACGGCACGATCTTTCTCAGGGGTTAGTAGAGGCACCCCACTCCAGTACTCTTGCCTGGGAAAATCCCATGGACGGAGGAGCCTGGTAGGCTGCAGTCCATGGGGTCGCTAAGAGTCAGACACGACTGAGCAACTTCACTTTCCCTTTTCACTTGCATGCATTGGAGAAGGAAATGGCAACCCACTCCAGTGTTCTTGCCTGGAGAATCCCAGGGACGGCGGAGCCTGGTGGGCTGCCGTCTATGGGGTCGCACAGAGTCGGACACGACTGAAGCGACTTAGCAGCAGCAGCAGCAGCAGTAGAGTACACATGGGGGAGCTTGGACCTCATTTCAAGTTCATTTTGCTCACAGAACTAGTGACGAAAGGTCTTTTCTTTGTTTGTGCCTGTAGTTGTGAAAATGCACAGCATCACACTATTCTCGAGGCCACAAGATGGAGACATTTCTCTTTGAGGTGTGTGTATTCAGGTGTGCATGTCTTGTTCTTCCTCTCAGGGTGTTCGCCATCCGATGCTTGTGCCGGCTGTCCCTCACTCAGACTTGCTGTGTGCTACCCCCGTTTTCCTTCCTGGTCCTTATTTCTGGGTGGGAGCCTGTGGCTTTGTCTTTGAGGATGTGGCCTGTGCGTGGGAGGGAGGTGATTCACTTTTTTCTTTTCAGATCACGCCTCTTTTTGGGCCTCTTGTTCTTTGTGTGTTTCCCTCTGCCCCTTTGACGGTCTATCTGTCTCATCTTCTTTTTCTCTATGTCTTTCTCCCTCTTCCACACACGATTTCTTCTCTCCTTTCCTCTTTTTTATGATTATGTTTCTCACAAGTCCCAATACAAGCCTATATTTGCCTTAGTTATTCTTAAGACATTACCGGGCTTCCCTGGTGACTCAGTGGTAAAGAATCTACCTGCCAATGCAGGAGACCATGCATCTGATCCCTGATCTGGGGAGATCCCAATGCCAAGGAGCAACTAGGTCCCTGTGCCATGACTATTGAATCTCTGCTCTAGAGCCGGGGAGTCACAACTGCTGATCCCGCGTGCTTCGACTACTGAAGCCAGGGCCCTAGAGCCTGTGCTCCACAACAAGAGAAGGCACTGCAGTGAGAAACGTGAGCACCGAAACTAGAGAAGAGTCCCAGGCAGCAACGAAGACCCAGCACAGCCAAAAATAAAATAAATAAATAATTTTTTTTAAAAGAAATTACTTCATATTTCTGCTTTAAACCTTTGATTGTTTCAAATGAGACATTTTGCACAGAACTGATGTTTAATAACTACAGGACACTCCTGAAACAAAACCTTCAGAGGCAAGGTATTATACCACAGAGGATGTGAAAGGCTGGACACTGCACTCACGCCGGGGAAAACAGGAGCTGTGGCTTTAAGGGCAAAGGGTAGAGCGAGGCTTGGCAGGGTGAAGGGAATCTGATTGTGGAAATGGCAGCCTTGGAGGAATTACAAGATCAGGGAATAGGGAAACATCATTCATTTTCCACTTCTGCTCCTAGAAGAAAAATGATCAGACACCTGAACAGGGATTCAGGAAAGGCAGAGAGAGGGAACACCATTCAGCAGAAAAGAGAAGAAAACAAACAAAAAACACCCCAAACCATAATCAGCCTATGAATATAAAATAAAAGAAGGTGTGATGTAGACACACAGAAGACAGGGTGTTTGTGTTGGGGGTTTCAGGAATGGTAGGTTAGGGCAGATCTGAGGAGAAAAAGAAGCAATCCAGCCCCACAGGGAAATGTTTGTGATGAGAGGAGATGGGTAACAGCTTGGTTTGCCTGACATGCAGTCCAGACTGAACTTGGTCAAACTAGGAAGACAGGGCACAGAGAGAACCCACTAGCTCAGGAGCAGATGTAGAAAAGAGGGTGGGCACAGGAGAGCTCTTTGCAAAAGCCCGAGGGTCCTGTTAAGCCAAGTTAAACCTAGCTCTGTGATTAATCAGTGGGATTGAGCATTTCTGTGCTGTGCAAAAATTGTGTCATGAGGTCTCCTCCCACTGGCATGAAAGTTAGACTGCCCCTCGGTGGCAACCCCCGGAGGGAGACTGACTGTAATGGCTGAGGGCTGGCAGGGCTGACTCTGCTGTGAATTCCTGGATGCCAGATCGAGTGCCCCTTTTCAACCCCTCCCATGGTTGATCTCTAGACAAACATTAGTTAGACGCTGTTAATCCCTTCATCCTACTTGAATCAATCCCCTCCCTTTTCATAACAAAGCCCTTCTAGAATTTCCTTTCAACTTTCCAAATCAAGCTTCTCTCTTCCTTTCTGTCTCTCTCTCTTCCTTTCTTTCTTTCTCTCTTCCTTCCTTCCTTTCTTTTTCACCAAGAAATTCAGTTCATCAAATGTTCAGTGATTGCTTACTGTGTGTTAGACTCTACACAAGAGGTGAGAGTAAAAGAAGAATAAGGACAGAGCCCTGTTCCCCGCTTTCAAGGAGCTCAGGTTCAAAACGGCCAAGAGTGTAATTCAATATGGTGAGCACAGCAATTAAAGGATGCACGTGGTCAAAAGATGGCACAGAAGGACAAATAGCAAGGAGTGTGCTTATAGGCAGCGGAAGATTGGTGTCTGAGTCCAGCAGCATGAATTCTGTCCAGGGGACAATATATGGAAAGACATGTGTGTCTAGGAACTGCAAGAAGTCAGAATGTTGCTAAACATGGAGAAGAAGGCCCAGGCGGTGGTCAGGGAAGGGGCTGAAGACAGAGGCAGGGTCTTGGATGCCAAATCAAGGAATTTGGGCTTTATTCTATATATGCCAGGTGTGGGGAGAAAAATGAGTTCAATTTTGAACTGCTGAGTTTAAGGTTCCTATGAAATGTTCAGATAGGGATGTTCAGTTGCCAAGTGAGTGTAGGGAGCTGGGCGATAGAATTTTGAGTCATCAGTATAAAATGGGTGACTAATCCCTAGGAGTGGGGCGATCACACAGGGAGAGGTGATATATGGTGTTTCTCAAAATGAGGTCTTTGAGTCACCTGCTTCAAAACTCCAGAGGGGTTTTCTAAAGATGCAGATTCCTCGGGGGAGGGGGGGGCGGGGAACCCCAAGCCTACTGACTCAGGAATCTCTGGGGTAGTGCCTGGGAATCTGCACTTTAAATTCACTTGTTAAGGAATACAGTTACAGAAGGGACGTTCAACAGCCACTGGTCTGGGGCAGCCACTGGTATGAGAAGAGACTGTGTTAGGTGTCAACCCAGAGCCTTGACATCTTGGGCATGAACCACTAATTTCCAAGCCTCTTGTTGAATCAGAGGAGTGAGGTCATAAGTCTCCTTCAGCTGGGGCTCTCATACTTATAGCTCGTGTGTGTGTGCTCATTCAATTGTGTCTAACTCTTTTGTGACCCTATAGACTGCAGCCCATCAAACTCCTCTGTCCATGGGATTTTTTCAGTGAGAATACTGGAATGGGTTGCCATTTCCTCCTCCAGGGGATCTTCCTGACCCAGAGATCAAACCCTCATCTCCTACATTGCAGGTGGAGTTTTTTTTTTTTTTTTTTAACTACTGAGCCACCAGGGAAGCCCCCAACTTATAGCTCACAGCATCTTCATTTGTATAAGGAAGAATTTAATTTTGTGATTTCCAGATAGTTTTGTTTTTTAGTCTATTTGTAGATTTTTAAAAACTCTTCAGCAGCCTCAAAGTGTAATTTTTTGTTTTTAAAAAAGGATCTTTTGTCACAAAAGCCTGAGGACTTTCACTGTACATGTGAGATAAATTTGAATTTTTAAAGAATTCGTTTTGAAACATGGCAGTATCTTCAGCTCACATTCCATTTGCTATAGGTGATACACTTCATCAACACTCAGAAACTGCCGATTTGCTTATCTTTTCTTGAGGAGACATACGCTGCCTGACTAATTTGTCTGGTTGAGTTGAATGTTTCAACAGAAGGCAGAACAACAACAAAAAGTAAGATTTCTTTTTAATATTCTTGAATTTCCTTGTGTTCTTTCAACCCTGTTTTGTTGATTCTAAACTCCTGAATGTTATGCGTGCTAAGTCACTTCAGTCTTGTCTGACTCTTTATGACCCCGTGAACTGTAGCCCTAGTCCACCAGGCTCCTCTGTCCATGGGATTTCTCAGGCAAGGGTACTGGAGTGGGTTACCATGTCCTCCTCCACAGGATCTTCTTGACCCAGGGATCGAACCGGCATCTCTCATGTCTCCTGCACTGGCAGGCAGGTTCTTTACCACTAGCGCCACCTGATATGTGGTAAATAACCACTGAGAGGGGAAGGCGGTGAGCAGCAGGGAGGGGTCAGAGTTCTTTCATCAGGAAAACACATTGGTGAATAACAGGAATACATCACGGGGCACCTGAGTCTGAACTTTGGGCAAAGCCAAGGCCGTGCCTGGGGACGGCCCAGGAGAGCATGGACTACATCGGCTCAAGAGGACATTAGGCGTGAGACTGACTCTGCCCACCCTGTCTACTCACCCCTGTTGTCCTCTGCTGCACCCCACTTCCCTTCCCCCACATTCTTAACCTTTTTTCTTCCATGAATTCCCTGGACAGTCTGGTGGAGCCTAGGGACAGGCTTCTTAGAGAAATGCTTTAAGATACATTTAGAAAGATACATAAGGTTACAAAAAAATCTAATCATATTGAGATACTTACCAAATGTATGTTTCTTTATTGATGAAAGACATTAAGTAACAAAATCTAACTGCAGGTCCAATAGTTACAAAATTTCAGTTCAGTTCAGTTCAGTCGCTCAGTGGTGTCTGACTCTTTGCGACCCCATGAATCGCAGCACGCCAGGCCTCCCTGTCCATCACCAACTTCCGGAGTTCACTCAGACTCACGTCCATCGAGTCAGTGATGCCATCCAGCCATCTTATCCTCTGTCGTCCCCTTCTCCTCCTGCCCCCAATCCCTCCCAGCATCAGAGTCTTTTCCAATGAGTCAACTCTTCACATCAGGTGGCCAAAGTACTGGAGTTTCAGCTTTAGCATCATTCCTTCCAAAGAAATCCCAGGGCTGATCTCCTTCAGAATGGACTGGTTGGATCTCCTTGCAGTCCAAGGGACTCTCAAGAGTCTTCTCCAACACCACAGTTCAAAAGCATCAATTCTTCGGCACTCAGCCTTTACAGTCCAACTCTCACGTCCATACATGACCACAGGAAAAACCATAGCCTTGAGTAGATGGACCTTTGTTGCCAAAGTAATGCTTCAGCAATACGTGAACCGTGAACTTCCTGATGTTCAAGATGGTTTTAGAAAAGGCAGAGGAACCAGAGATCAAATTGCCAACATCCGCTGGATCATGGAAAAAGCAAGAGAGTTCCAGAAAAACATCTATTTCTGCTTTATTGACTATGCCAAAGCCTTTGACTGTGTGGATCAAAATAAACAAAATTTAATGAATATGAAAAATAATTCAAGACACCTGTAGCAACTGTCAATACAATATGAAAATACCTGTGACTTCCACTGGTAACGTGTCGCAGGTTCTGCAGTTTCTCCTGTGGTTAGCTGCCTTTAGTCAGATTTGAAGATTTAAGGTTCATGAAAATAAAGAAGTCATTTCTTTTCCCCATGTAAGTTCACAGATCTCCTGAATTCTATCCATGAACCCCTCATTGATACAGAACTCCAGGATAAAAATCCCTGCCCTTATTCTATTCCACTATCTTTCTACATAGTATTTATTATCTACTAACGTATTATTTACTTATTTTTAAGTTCATTTTTAATCATCTGATTCTCCTTATTAAAATGTAAGTGCCACAAAATCTGGAGCCTTTGTCTCTTTTGTTTGCTGATGTGTCGTGAAAATCTAGAACAGTGTCTGGCACATCCTAGAGAACCGTAAATTCTAGAGGAGTGAGAGAGGCCAGAAGATACTAGCTCTGAGTCTAGGTAGGAGGCATGGACTTCTCCTGTCTTCTCTCTGACTTCCCTTCCACCTCTCCTTCTCCATTTTATATCCTCTTTCTTTATCTTTACAGTCTCTCTCTCCTTTCCTTTCTCCTTTATTAGCCTCTTTTTATTCTCTCTCATACAAGTATGCACGGTCGCCCTCCATATCCAGGGTTCTTCATCCTCAGATTCGACCAACCTCCGTTAGCAATTTCTAAGGAGAAGACTCTACTATCGATCTATCTCTTGAGGCTCCCCAAACTTTCGTGTCCATGGAGGATCCTGAATCCCAGCCCTCCCATGGAAACGGAAGGATGGTCCTGACAGTGCAACTGTGACAAGGCAGACCCAGGCGTCGGGCTCCTAGAGCTCATCGCCCCCTGGCTAAGGACATGGCCTTGTGTGTGTGCGTTCAGTCGTGTCTGACTCTGAGACCCCATCATGGACTGTAGCCCACCAGGCTCCTCTGGCCATGGGATTCTCCAGGCCAAAATACTAGAGTGGGTTGCCATTCCCTCCTCCAGGGGACCTTCTCAACCCAGGGAATGAACGGGCATCTCCTGCATTTTAGGCAGATTCTTTACCACTGAGCCCCCGGGGGAGCCCAAGGATGTGGCTTTTAGGCTAGTCCAAGTTCAATGTCTGCCTCTACATCCTACTTGTGGTCCAACCTTGGGCAAATCTCTTCATCTCTCTGTGACTTCATTTCTCTTCCATCATTTATTCATTCATCAGTCAATCTTTAGAGGGCTTACCCACCATGCAGCTGGTCCTGTGCTGGGTATTTGCAGTCTAGTGGGGAGAGAGATGAGTATACACATGAGTATAATGTGATTAATGCTCTGATGGACAAAGGGCACATGTGTAGGAGAGTAACTCATGAAATTCTGAGGCCCATGAAATTCAGTCTTAAAGCCGTAGTCAAGGAAGATCCATTAGCCCCATCCATATATGTGTGTGTGTGTGTGTGTGTGTGTGTACATATTGCATTTCTGGAAAAACACTAATGTGGATTCAAACTCATAGTGCTTGACAAGAATAATTAAATCTCCTTTTATTTTACCCTCAGATTTTTCTTCTCCCAAGCACCTCAGGATTTTGTTGTGTGGATGGACTTAAACCTTTGCCTTCCTTTTGGGGTGAAGGAAGAAGCCAGGCAGAAATTACATGGTTGTCAATTTCAGAATTCTCTTTGGTTCAGTTCAGTTCAGTCACTCAGTCGTGTCCAATTCTTTGCGACTTCCATGGATTGCAGCATGCCAGGCCTCCCTGTCCATCACCGACTCCTGGAGTATACTCAAACTCATGTCCATTGCATTGGTGATGCCATCCAACCATCTCATCCTCTGTCATCCCCTTCTCCTCCCACCTTAATCTTTCCCAGCATCAGGGTCTTTTCTAATGAGTCAGTTCTTCATATCAGGTGCCCAAAGTAATGGAGTTTCAGCTTCAGTCCTTCCAATGAATATTCAGGACTGATTTCCTTTAGGTTGGACTGGTTGGATCTTCTCGCAGTCTCTTTGATAGATAACAAAAAGAGGGGGTTGTGGATGCTCCCCTTAGGGCTAATTTTGCCCAGACATCCCAGGAAAGTGATATGTAAGCCAAACACTGAAGGATGAAGAGAGCGGGACAGAGTTCCTGGTAGTGTGGGGGTCTGGGGAATGAGAGGTCATGGCCCTTGATTGGGAGAATTCAGTCTGCCTGGAGCATAGAGGATGAATAAGAGGCTGGCAAGAGGAAGGGTGATGGGGAAGGTGGAATGGAGGGAGATGGGAGGGGACAGTGGGCCAAGTCACACATGGCCTTATAAACCTCATCGAAACATTGGGATGTATCAAGAGATAACAGAAAGTGATAACGGAAAGTTAGAGGGTGACAAGATCAGGGTTTTTAAAAGTACTTATTGACTGCAAAGTGGGAATAGATCAGAGGCCATAAGATTTGGAGGCAGAGGATGAGTGAGACCTGGGCCATAGTGGTGTGACAGCAGAAATGACTGGCTTCAAGAGACATTCCAGGGATTTCCCTGGTAGTTCAATGGCTAAGATTGTGCACTCCCAATGCAGGGGCCTGGGTTTGATCCCTGGTCGGGAAGCTAGATTCCACAGGCGGCAACTAAAGATCCCACAAGCCTCAACTAAGATCCAGCACAGTCAAATCAATTTTTCTCTTTCTTTCTTTTTATTTTTTTAGAAAAAGAGAGAGACATTCCAGAGTTGGAATCTATAGACGTTAATGACTAGCAGTATATGGAGAAGGCAATGGCACCCCACTCCAGTACTCTTGCCTGGAAAATCCCATGGACGGAGGAGCCTGGTAGGCTGCAGTCCATGGGGTTGCAAAGAGTCAGACACAACTGCACGACTTCACTTTCGCTTTTCACTTTCATGCATTGGAGAAGGAAATGGCAACCCACTCCAGTGTTCTTGCCTGGAGAATCCCAGAGACGGGGGAGCTTGGTGGGCTGCCGTCTATGGGGTTGGACACGACTGAAGCGACTTAGCAGCAGCAGCAGCAGCAGCATATGGGGTAAGTGTGGGGGTGGGGGGAGTATTACCTGTTAAATTGTGTCTCCCACCAAAAAAAGACATGCTAAAGTCCTAGCCCTCAACACCTCAGAATGGGACCTTACTTGGAAGTTGGGCCATTACAGATGTAATTAGTTAAATCAAGATGAGGTGGTGGTGGAGTAGTATGAGTGCTACTCCAAGAGAACCAATGTTCTTGTTTATGAGAAAATGGCCATGTGAAGGCAGAGACACTGGGAGGAGGCCCTGTGAAAATGGCAAATTGGAGGGATGTACCCACGAGCCAAGGAGTGCCGAGGGCTGCCACAGCATCCTCGGAAGAGGCAAGGGTGGATCTCCCTCCAGGTTTCAGAGGGAGCGTGGCCTATAGACACTGATGTCAGACTTTGTGCCTCGAGAACTGTGAGACAATACATTTCTGGTGTTTAAGCCACTGAGTCTGTGGTACTTGATTACATCAGCTAAAGGAAACGAATACTGGAGACCAGAGTGCTGAACATAGGCTACTCTGAACTTTGATTTTATAACAATTACAGAGCAAGAGGTGCTGGAAAATGTGAACACAGGCTAAAAGGGAAATGCCCAGAGGCTTCCGATGGATTCAGAAATGCCTGGAGACCCACAGCTGCTGCTGGAACTCAGCCTCCTCACTCCATGGGTTTGTCTGATGGTTTAGATGTGGTGGTGTTGTTGCTCAGTCATGTCCCACTCTTCGTGACCCCAGGCAAGAATGCTGGAGAGGGTTGCCATTTCCTTCTCCAGAGGATCTTCCTGACCCAGGGATCGAACCCAAGTCTCCTGCATTGGCAGGGGGATCCTTTACCGCTGAGCCACCAGGGAAACCCTTAGATGCAGTGGTGTGTGTAAAATTGCTTTGTACACAGAAAGTGCTCTGGGTGTGTTAAAAACTTTGTCTTCATTTTTAATTAAATAAAAACACAAAGCGGTGTGTTGGAGTTGTCCATATAAATAGTTCCCACCCACAGGCCTGCTGACATAGTTTGTGGAGCCCAGTGCAAGTTGAAAATGTGAGCTTCTCTTTCAGAAGTTATTGAGAATTTCTGGACAGTGTCAGCAGAGCATCAGGTCAAGCACACAATCCTATGTACTTGCCCTTGGGAGAGGGGAGCTAGACCAATGGGGAGGCATTAGAATGCTGAGCTGTGCCCAAAGCATCACAGGATCTGACTGGAGGGACGAGGGGAGGCAGGGAGGAAAGGCTCAGGGCTGGGAATGGATGGATGAATGTCATGTATTGAACGGAGACTGCCCTGCTCAACAGAGGACAGAGGTTCAGTGAGAATGAATGCAAAATACCTGTAGACAGTTAGATTGGATCTATACTGCGGACAGCCTTTAGTACCAAGCAAGGATGTTCAGCTCTATATTTCTATCAGCAAGGGAGAAGCACTAAATATTTTGGAGCAAGAGTCCAAGCTGGTAGGGAGTGAAAAATGGAAAGGGACGTTGGAAACAAAAGCTATAAGGTTTTGAGTTCAGATCAAACCTACTTTGTAAACTATAACCAAAAGAAGACTTAATCCCTCTCCCAGCTCTGTATGCCTGACACCTACTTATGCGGAATCACATCCTTGGTGTGATGGTGTATCATTCCAACCGATTTAGCACACACCCTCACCCCAAGATATACCTGTTCACTTTTTGGTCTATTTTTTAATAATTGGAGAAGTTACAGAAAATGCCTATACATTTTCTGCTGCTGCTGCTTAGTCACTGAGTCGGGTCTTACTCTTTGTGACCCCATGGACTGTAGCCTGCCAGACTCCTCCATTCATGGGATTTTCCAGGCAAGAATACAGGAGTGGGTTGTCATTTCCTTCTCCAGAGGATCTCCCCGACCCAGGGATTGAACCCTCGTCTCCTGCTTGACAGGCTGATTCTTCACCACTGAGCCACCATGGAGGCTATAGCTATACATTTAGTATCTCTTTATTAATAACATTTCCAACCTGGTGACTAGGATTTGATGATCTTTTTACTATGGTCTCAGATCACTGTATCCTGAAAGACAATTTTCTTCTAGAGTATTTTGGGGTCTAGTTCTAGGTCAATTCTTCCTTCGACCCCCACTGAACTGTAATTGTTGCTTTGTCATCTGAGGGCTTCCCTGATAGCTCAGTCAGTAAAGAATCCACCTGAAATGCAGGTGACTCCGGTTCAATTCCTGGGTTGGGAAGATCCACTGAAGAAGGGATAGGCTACCCACTCCAGTATTCTCGGGCTTCCCTAGTGGCTCAGACGGTAAAGAATCTGCCTGCAATGCAGGAGACCTGGGTTTGATCCCTGGGTTGGGAAGATCCCCTGAAGAAGAGAAAGGCTACCCACTCCAGGATTCTAGCCTGGAGAATTCCATGGGCTATATAGTCCATGGGGTTGCAAAGAGTCGGATGTGACTGAGCAACTTTGACTTTGTCATCTGAACAATACGGTTAGTTAGGCCCGTGGGTGAAATGCCAAGGCATCTGTTTATATGTTCCATCATTTCCTCCTCCTCATCAAGTGTACCTACCTCTCTACAATAATGTCCCTTCATCCCACATACCTGTGATCACATGGCAATCATTCTAGCCCAAAAGGCTGCATCAGGATCTCAGGCTTTCTAAATAATTTGTCTTAGCTATAGAGCCAATGGAGCTCTAGTTTAAAGTGCAGGTAGGGCCAGGAGCATCCTTTGGGTTTCATGCTTGAAAGAAATATTCAAATGTCCCCTATTTCAACCACTACCTTTAACAGTATGATTTTTTGACAATGGGAACAGCTTGTGCCTGTGTGTGTGCTAAGTTGCTTCAGTCATATTCAACTCTTTGTGACCCTATGGACTGTAACCCACCAGCCTTCTCTAGGCAAGAATACTGGAGTGGGTTGCCATGCCCTCCTCCGGGAGAGCTACCTGACCCAGGGATCAAACCTGTGTCTCTTGTATCTCCTGCATTGGCAGGTGGGTTCTTTACCACAACTGCCACCTGGGAAGCCCAGGAACAACTCAAGTCCTGCTAGCTTCCTTTCATCCTCTTTTCTTTTTTCCTCCACAACTGTTTTCTATTCACCTTTTATCCTACCTTTAAAGCAAGAAAAACTGAAACAATTATTTGGTAAATCTCCCCTCCTGTCAAGACAACCAATATAGCATGAGTGATTGGGCAAGAGCAATTGGCAAAAAAACAATGCTCAAAAAGAGAAATGATTCCTTAAACTCTTGGAGGAAAGAAATCAAGTTTGCACTGGGATCAAACTAAATTAAGTTATGTGGTAGTAAGGAAAAATGTTAACGTCAGACAGTTTTCTCCCTTGCTCCTATGTATTCAGTCTCATGGTAATTAAGGTGGGAGGGTTAGGTCTCCACACGAACTTTGTATGACTTAGTGGGTGTAATCATGATGGCACCATTTATTGATACCGGTTCTGGATTTTATGTCTGCTTATTCATAAACCAACCAAACAAAAAGAAACCCTAATAGGTACAGTGGAAGTCATGGCCCCAGTTATGTAACACAGCTGATGTAACAGATCAAAAGCTGCTGCTGCTGCTAAGTCGCTTCAGTTGTGTCCGACTCTGTGCAACCCCATAGACAGCAGCCCGCCAGGCTCCCCCGTCCCTGGGATCCTCCAGGTAAGAACACTGGAGTGGCTTGCCATTTCCTTCTCCAATGCATGAAAGGGAAAAGTCAAAGTGAAGTTGCTCAGTCCTGTCTGACTCTTAGCAACCCCATGGACTGCAGCCTACCAGGCTCCTCCGTCCATGGGATTTTCCAGGCAAGAGTTCTGGAGTGGAGTGGCATTGCCTTCTCCGGATCAAAAGCTACATCAGCTTAACACAATGGAAGTTGACTTCTCATAACAGTCCAGAGTCGGTGTTTAGCAGGTGGCCTTCCGAGCAGTGATGCAGGGACTCAGGCTTCCTCCACTGGTGTGTGGGACCTTGGCTTCCAGCTGAGAAACAAGAGAGATTCCCAGTGGGAGGTTTTCATGGGTGAGGCCTAGGCATGGTGTTCCTCTCTTCTGTCCTCAATCCAAAGGCTGTAACTCAGTCTTGTGGCTTCATCTAACCACGTGGGGACTAGGAAACAGATCTATGGGAGGGTCCAGGAGAAGGAACACAGATTATAGGAAACCTCACAGTCCTTGAAGCACCAAAGGTCTGGTTCTGCACCAGGTCATGTTCAAAGAAATAGAGGTCACAAGAAATCATCACAAGAAAGTTAAATTTAAACCCTCGCTGCTGCCATTCAAGAAAACATCAAAAAAGAATCGTATTCTTAATGCACAAACTCTGTAAGTCTTCTTCTCTCAACCTTTGTATATGTCCTGTACTCATGGCCACACCCGAAGTCCTCTCCTCCCTACTCCAAGCTCCTAAATCTCTTTGCAGCTTAGATTGCTTGGACTTTTTCCTCCCTTTCACCCTAGCTGTGCCTCACTTAACCCTCTGAGCTTCAATTTCCCCATGTGTGAAATGAGAAACTTGAACAAGATGACCTTCATGTATTCAACACTCAACGAATATTTATTTAAGTGCCCACTGGGCTAGACCAGCTCAAACATTCTCAGACACTATGAAAAGGGCAAAATGCTTAAATCAGGGACTTTCTCCTATGGTGACAGAAACTCTTACAAGAATTCACACCCCATAGGTTTTAACAGCCCTTTTGTGTAATAAGGAGACAGATTTTTCTGATTAAAAAAAAGGTCCTTATCTTTGTGTCATTAAGAAATGGTCAGTAAAATTCACTGCAATTTATGGAAAACAGCTTATACAACTGAAACTACCATTTCTTTAAAAAAAGGCATTCTCTTTGGGGAATCCAGTTTCTAGAAGTGAGAAGATCAATATGTAACAATATAGGCCTGGGAATGTTTGACACCTTATTGTTTAATTCTTTATTGTTCTTGTCATGGTCAAAGACTAGACTTTGATCTGAAGAAGGACCCTAGGCATATCTACCCAAAGCAGGGAACATGATGTGGCTACTAAAATATAATGGATTTGAATTATATTCATTGATGAATTAAGTAAGTTTCAGAGTGAGGTGCCTCATGTAAGCCCACATTTGTAAAAATAATTTGAAAACTCCTAACTGTGCTGTGTGTGTCTTTGTGTGATCCTGGCAAAAGGTGCAGAAAGCTGCTTACCCCAGTCATTTCCACTTCGGTCATGACAAGGGTCAGGAATGGAGATGTGAGGTGATTAACTTTCTTTGCACATCTGTGGAGTTTTGTGTTTTTCTTTTTTCCTTTTCTTGGATTGATTGCAGGCATGTGTGCGTGCTCAGTTTCTTGGTTTTGTCTGACTCTTTGATACCGTAGATGGTAGCCTGCCAGGCTCCTCTGTCCATGGAATTCTTCAGGCAAGAACACTGGAATGGGTTGCCATTTCCTCCTCCAGGAGATCTTCCTCAACCCAGGAATTGTACCGGTGTCTCTTGTGTCTCCGGCAATTGGCAGGCAGATTCTTTACCACTGAGCCAATGATTGCATACTTTGAAATTAAAAGAATTTTAAGTATGATTTAAAGATACTAGAAAAATGAACCTATTTGCAGGGAGGATAGAGATGCAGCAGTCAAGAATGGACATGTGGACACAGTGGGGGAAGGGAGGGAAGGATGAATCGGGACACTGAGACTGGCACGTACACACCACCATGCGTTCCCAGCTAGTGGGAACCGCTGTACAGTGCTGGGAGCTCAGCTCAGTGCTCTGTGGTGACCTAGATGGGTGGGATGGGGTTGGGGTGGGAGGGAGGCTCAAGAGAGATGGGATATATGTATACATATAGCTGATTGGCTTCATTGTACAGCAGAAACTGACACAACATTGCAAGGCACATATACTGAGATTTTAAAGGGGCAAATAAAAGTGAAAGTGTTAGTCGCTCAGACGTGTCTGACTCTTTGCCACCCCATAGACTGGAGCTTGCCAGGCTCCTCTGTCCATGGAATTCTCCGGGCAAGAAGACTGGAGTGGGTTGCCATTCCCTTCTACAGGGAATCTTCCCAATCCAGGGATGGAACCCCAGTCTCCTGCATTGCAGGCAAATTTTTTATCATCTGAGACACCAGGGAAGCCCCTTTAAAGTGTGAGGGGGGATAAAGATACTAAACATAAACAAAGATGCATTTTCTTTTCTTTTCTAAAAACTATTTGTTTGTTTTTGGCTGCGCTGGGTCTTCGTTGCTGCACACTTGCTTTCTCTAGTTGCATTGGCAGGGCTTCTCTTCGTTGCAAGGCTTCTAGTTGCAGTGTCCTCTCTTGTTGCAGAGCACAGGCTCTAGGCTTGAAGGTTTCAGTCGTTGTGGCATGTGGGCTCGGCACTTGGGCTCTAGAGTGTGGGCTCAGTATTCGTGACGTGGGGGCTTAGTTGTTCCTTGGCACGTGGGATATTCCTGGACCCAGGATAGAACCCGTGTCCCCTGCATTGGCAGGCAAATTCTCAACCACTAGACCACCAGGGAAGCCCCCGAAGATGCATTTTATGATGACATGTAAACGGATGGTAGTTTTCATGAAAAAAGTGACGTGGAAGAGTGCATCTCTGGGTCTCCACGCCATAACGTTCTATCCCATGGGAAAGCACTTTCCAAAGCAGGACTTGTGTGTGTATCAAGTTATGCTGTTCCCCACAGCAAGTGCCCTGAAGACTCTGTGTCCATGCCTGGCAAGCTCTCTCCCCTTTAGAAATGTAATTTATCAGTTTTGTGTATATCAGAAGTGAGAGTGAAAGCTGCTCAATCATGTCCAACTCTCTGTGATCCCATGTGACCCCATACAGTCCATGGAATTCTCCAGGCCAGAATACTGGAGTGGGTGGTGTTTCCCTTCTCCAGGGGATCTTCCCGACCCAGGGATCGAGCCGGGGTCTCCTGCATTGCAGGCGGATTCTTTACCAACTGAGCTATCTCGGAAGCCCATACAACAGAAGCGAATAGGACTAAATACTTGGACTGTATATCTCTCGCTCTCATACACTGGCACTGTGATTTGGGGGAAAAACAAAGCCAGTCTGTGGTTTGGTTAGAGTGAATCAACTCATCAGATCCTGATGACTCTTGGATAAAATGAAAACAACAACAACAAAAAATAGAGTTATCAAAACCACAAGGCTGAGACCTGGACCCCAGCTCTGCAAGATTTGGTGGAGACGCAATCCCTCTCAGGCAAAGAGCCAACCAGCCTGACTCATTATCTGTTTGGTGGTTGGCTTCTGGCCTGTATTATCACCACTCTCTTGTCTTTATTCTCTCTGCAGTTCCCAGAGGTTGAAGATGCTGTCTTTTAGGTCACTTTACTAGGAAACTTTGGGCTTCCCAGGAGGTACTAGTGGTGAAGAACCCACCTGCCAATGTAAAAGACTTGAGAGATACGGGTTTGATTCCTGGGTTGGGAAGATCCCCTGGAGGAGGGCATAGCAACTCACTCCAGTATTCAAATTAAAACATTCATAGTCATGTAGGTGGTTATGCTTCATGAATTCCATGAAGCAAAGTTGGTTAGCTAGGATGTGGGACAGTGAGAAGTGTCAGGCACCTTGTCTACTTAGACAGTCATAGGAGCGGAGCTTGCTCTGAGCCAGGCCTTTGTCTACTAAGGTCAAGTCTGCTGCGAAGGATGAATGAGGGAGGAGAGAAAGGATTACTCTCACTCCTCCAAAAGAAATGTCTTGAAAAATGCACTTTTTAAGTTATAAGCACCACTTGGTATTATTTGAGGTTCAGACAGGGGCTTCCCGGGTGGTGCTAGTGGTAAAGAACCTGCCTGACAATTCAGGAGATATAAGAGACGCAGTTTCAGTCCCTGGGTCAGGTAGCTCCCCTGGAGGAGGGCAAGGCAACCCACTCCAGTATTCTTGCCTGGAGAATCCCATGGATAGAGGAGGCTGGCGGGCTACAGTCCACAGGGTCATAGAGTTGGACACGACTAAAGCGCCTTAGCACACATGCCTGAGGTTCAGATAAGAGACCATTAGCAGGAAACAAGGCAAAATGGTAATGGAAGAGAGGAGCGACGTGTGTTTGATGTGACATCATCTGACCTACACCAAGAAGGGTAATGTGGGCTATTCGTCTATAGCCTGCCAAATTCATGGCTAACTAGGATCACTAGTTCTACACATGCAATCGAGTAGTTATCTATCAGGTGAATGGCATAAATTAAAACTTCATGAGGAAGAAAAATAGCATAAAACATCTCTGTATGTATCCTATTTGTCACTGGTACATTTTAAAAGTATTTATTGAACATCTACTACGTGTCAGACACTGTTTTAGCACATGGCATCCATCAGTGAACACCTCCCATGATCTTGTAGTGCTAGGCAGGAGAGAAACCCACAAGAAATGAACAAACAAATAATATCCAGGCAGCATGTGAAACTGGCCAAATGAAAGATTCGTATTATAAATTCTATTGACTTTTAGGGGACAGAAAGATCACAGTCTGCTGAAATAGTCAAGAAAAGCTTAAATTTTGAGCCAGACATTTAGGGATGGATTTGATTTAGAAAGGCAGAGAAGAAAAGGAAACATATTTCACATGAGTTGGGGCAGCATAATAGCAGGAACATTTACAAAGTGCTCTAGGGTTTGCAGGGCATTTTCTCATCCATGCTATAGAGTGGAAAATGAGCAAAGTGTTTCAGAGCCAAGAGCAGAGATGAAGCTGACTTAACAGAAGGGAACCCATCCCTCCTTTTGCCTCATGCTTTCTTCCAGGTCAGGGTTCATGGCTTCACATGGACTTGCTAATCTAGAGCTTTTCTACAGGGGAATTTCTCCCCACAGATGTGGCAAAGGGAACCAGGATGCTATATTCTTCTGGGTATCACTCACGAGTGTGTGTGAGTGTGTGTGTGTGTGTGTGCACGCACGCACGCATGCAGATTGACATTTGGCATGGGGCACTGTATTTGGGGTGAATAAGACATTTTGCCAGAGAAGGCAATGGCACCCCACTCCTGTGCTCTTGCCTGGAAAATTCCATGGACGGAGGAGCCTGGTAGGCTGCAGTCCATGGGGTCACTAAGAGTTGGACACTACTGAGCGACTTCACTTTCACTTTTCACTTTCATGCATTGGAGAGGAACTGGCAACCCACTCTAGTGTTCTTGCCTGGAGAATCCCAGGGATGGGGGAGCCTGGTGGGCTGCTGTCTATGGGGCGCAGAGTCGGACACGACTGAGGTGACTTAGCAGCAGCAGCAGCAGACATTTTGCAGCTTATAATTTCAAATTAAGTAACTTCTGGACTTTGAAGGACTTCTCTTTCTTAGCCAACCGTACTTCTCATCCCTTCCCAGTTCAGATCTATTCTTCCTCCCTATTTCACAGCCCTACCCGGCTTCCCCGCTTCTACTCTTGCGATGTACTGCTTGCTCCACCAAACCAGATCCTACCATCACCCTTCAGTTTTCAGGTCAAGCCTTACTACCATCACTAACTCCTCTCCATCTGTTTGTGCCATAGTGATTGTTCGCACCCTCCTCATCTCTACAATGCTTCTTACTATTAGGTGGAGGTGTAACATATCCTTTTGAAAATCCGATGAATGCTTTGGATCCTGGACACATATATGCAAAAAAAAAAAACAAAAAAAACGTGTCTAATTTCAAGAGACTCAGGTTTCCTTGAGAACTTCACTCTCATAGCACACATTTCTTTGGTGCAAACCATATAGGTCAATGCTTTCAAATATTCTTTTATATTATTTTGTCTAACATATATTTTAATGTCATAATTAGAAGTAACCTTGAAAATAAAGCTATTTCAGAATTTTTGGTAGCCCTCATAGAATTAGGTAGAATATAGAGTACATGGGAGGTATATAATAATAGAAAAAAAGAATGGATAAACAAACTGTGGTACATCCGTACAATGGAATATCATTCAGTGATGAAAACAAATGAGCTATGAAACCACAGAAAGATGTGCAAAAACCTTAAATGCATCGTGCCAAATGAAAGAAGCCAGTCTGAAAAGACCATATGCTATGTAATTCCAACTATGACATTCTCAAGTAGGCAAGCCCATGGAGACGTTAAAAAGCTCATTGGTTTCCAGAGATCCCGGGGGGAGGGCAGGATAAAAAAGAAGATCACAGGGGATTTGGGGGGCAGTGAAACTATTCTTTCTGATCCTGTAATGGTGGATACATGTCACTGCACATTTGTCAAAACCCACAGAACGTATAACACCAAGAGTGAACTCTAGTGTGAACTGTGGACTTTAGTCAATAATATATCAGTATTGGCTTATCAATTGTACAAATGTGCTATACTAAGGCTTGTAGTTGTTCTTTAGTCGCTAAGCTGTGTCCAACTCTTTTGTGACCTCCGTGAACTATAGCCTGCCAGGTTCCTCTGTCCCTGCAATCCCAGGCAAGAACACTGGAGAGTGTTGCCATGCTCTCCTCCAGGGAATCTTCCCCATTCAGGTATCGAACCCGTGTCTCTCGTGTCTCCTGCACTGGCAGGCGGATTCTTTACCACTGAGCCACTGAGTGAAGTCAACTAAGATGTTAATAATAAAGGAAACTGGGGAGGGGTAATAATGGGAATTCTGTATTTTCTGCTTCCTATTTCTATAAAATTTCTGAACTTCTAAAACTGCCCTAAAAATACAGTCTATGAGTTTTTTTAAAAAAAGAGTTTCAGATTTTGACTATAACCTCTAATGACTACTGGGATAGAGAATATGCAACTCCTAGCTGCAATGCATGTGTTTTAGCTTTTCAGGGGCTGTATCTACTCCTTGGAAGGAAAGTTATGACCAACCTAGATAGCATATTCAAAAGCAGAGACATCAGTTTGCCAACAAAGGTTCATCTAGTCAAGGCTATGGTTTTTCCTGTGGTCATGTATGGATGTGAGAGTTGGACTGTGAAGAAGGCTGAGCGCTGAAGAATTGATGCTTTTGAACTGTGGTGTTGGAGAAGACTCTTGAGAGTCCCTTGGACTGCAAGGAGATCCAACCAGTCCATTCTGAAGGAGATCAGCCCTGGGATTTCTTTGGAAGGAATGATGATAAAGCTGAAACTCCAGTACTTTGGCCACCTGATGTGAAGAGTTGACTCATTGGAAAAGACTCTGATGCTGGGAGGGATTGGGGGGCAGGAGGAGAAGGGGACAACAGAGGATGAGATGGCTGGATGGCATCACTGACTCAATGGACGTGAGTCTGAGTGAACTCCGGAAGTTGGTGATGGACAGGGAGGCCTGGTGTGCTGCGATTCATGGGGTCACAAAGAGTCGGACACGACTGAGTGACTGATCTGATCTGATCTGATCTGATCTACTGGTATTAAAGTCAATTAAACTTGCTGTTTGACATCATGGTGACACAATATCCGGGATTTTTAAATGAACTAACTGAATTATTAATAGTAAGATATGTTCTCATGATATGCTGCTGCTGCTAAGTCGCTTCAGTCGTGTCCAACCCTGTGTGACCCCATAGACGGCAGCCCACCAGGCTCCCCCGTCCCTGGGATTCTCCAGGCAAGAACATTGGAGTGGGTTGCCATTTCCTTCTCCAATGCATGAAAGAGAAAAGTGAAAGTGAAGTCACGCAGTCATGTCTGACTCTTTGCGACCCCATGGACTGCAGCCAACCAGGCTCCTCTGCCCATGGGATTTTCCAGGCAAGGGTGCTGGAGTGGGTCGCCAGTGCCTTCCCCAGTTCTCATGATATAGGCTCAGTCCAATCCTAATGTCAATGAAAGATTCAACATTATTATTATCGTTATTATTATTTTGGCTGGATCATGTAGCAGGTGGAATCTTAGTTCCAGGACCAGAGATCCAACCTGGACCCCTGCAGTGAAAGTGGAGAATCTTAACCACTGGATTGCCAGGGAAGTGCAATGATTCAAGATTTAATACACATTTCAACGTGAAAAATCCCATTAGCATGTAATTAGTGAGTCAGGCCTACCAAGACATGGTAGTTGCTTAAAAGAGTTCTTTCTTGGTTTGTGTCTATATTCCTAACAGAAGCTTTGGGGAAAAGCTACATCTCTCTGGAACAAAATGAGTATTTGGGGCCACAGAGTATCAGTTTAGTGAGTAAAGGGCCAATTCAGAGTCTTGTTCTCAACTTTGAAGGAACATAGTTAGAGGTGACTGACCCAGGAAACTTCTCCCCCAAGGTTATTTTTGCCTGAATTGATTACTCTGAGGTCAACCAAGGATTTTGGCCACAGTATTAGCCATTTGCCCCACATTGATTCTTACATAATATCATCTTGTTTGGTTTTTTAAAGGCCTGAATTGATAGAGTGACCATTCCAAAGTCCTAGTATTTGGTTCATCTTAACAAGTAAAGCTAATAATGCAGTGATTCAGCTGGTTGGGTGGAAAGTGATCCATTATGAGACGAGAAAAAAGGAAAGCTTTCCTTCTACTCAACCATCCTTTTCGATCCCAAACAAATGTCCCAACTCTTTTACTTTTTGCTTTTTGGCTTTGGTGGGGAAGAGAGGGAAAGAGAGAAGTAAGTCAAGGGTCAGCAAATGAAGGCTCCCAGGTGGTCCCTGGGTCACTCTGCTGTCCCCTGGGTCCACTCACACAGGACACAGTGGACACAATACTCAAGCTTCCCAAGGAGAGCCATGCTGCCCTCTCAGTGACTTTTGACCTCAACTGCTGTTCTGGCCATGCAAAGTATTAATTTGATTCTGTTTATTATCTTCTTCAATAATTATAAAAATAATGTTTTCCAGATAAAAAAAAGACACTGCTTGCTTTGACTCTTCTCCTCGATGATTCGTGATACTCATTCAAGGTACATAGCCTGGGGGTCGCCATTGTATACACATAATAAATCTTAGTTTATCTGGAATCCAGGCAGTCATGAAGCTTGGATGACAAGGATTTTTCTTTCTTTCTTTTTTTTTTTTAACAGACAGAAGTCAGGGAGGGCAGTCACTGCTCAGACAAGTGTTGTTCTGAATCTCTGAGCTCTGTAGGGGAGAAGTTGGGTGAGCAGGCAAACAGAAGACAAGTGAGCCAGAGGGAAAGAAAGAAGTTGTTGAAGCAGGAAGAGAAAAAGGCATTTAAGGGAAGGAAGATAAGACATGGAAGCTAGGAGGGGAGAAGGGGATTGTCAGCAGGGGGGACTGGGGAGACTGAGCGGGTGGAGCAAGTTTTTGCTGTGCTGTGAACAGAGGCAGCCAGTTATATTGTTCTGCAAACCACATTATTAGCTGCCTACCATATGGCTTTTGAGATAGGTGGGGAAAGCAAAGACAGAAAATAAAATGTTAGTCAGCTGTGCTAACACTGAAAAAGAATGTGTAAATTTTGAGAAGGGAGAGAACAGAAACCCTCTAAGGTGGAGATCAGTGTCTTTGTACATTTCATCTATCAAGGTTCAAAGAGGACATTTTCCCTAACAATATTAGTTCTATCTCAAAGTTTCAAACCAACCATAACTCACGTTCTTAATGGTGACCCTAAAGTATGGTAAGAACCTAAAGGAAACTTCTGAATTTTCAGAGATTAGTTATGTTGAGCATGGTTTGACTAGCAAATGCAGATTGAATGTTAAGTGAATGTTGGTGTCTTCACATTTTTGGAAGATTGTGAATCCACGTGTGAGAGAGAAAATCACCCTCAGTTACCTAGCATGCAGTCCGTTTGGCAACCAGTTTAGACACCAGATCTGATGCCATTAACTGTATTTATTGGCTGATGGACATTTCCGTCTGGGAGCCCTCTCATCATTTTAAAACATCGGAAATTGCCTCATCTCTCCACCTGTCCTTTTCTGGAACATTGGTATCATTCATCTTTCATCTCACCTTCGATTCTCTTTCTTTATCTCCAAGAGCTGCCAACTATTTCTTCCAAATTTCTCAGTCCCTCCTCAACATCCTCACTGCCCTAAATTATGCCCCGGTGGGCTTCCGTGGTAGCTCAGCTGGTAAAGGTCTGCACTCATGCAGGAGACCCCCGTTCAAATCCTGGGTCAGGAAGATCCCCTGAAGAAGGGATAGGCTACCCACTCCAGTATTCGTGGACTTCCCTGGTAGCTCAGCTGGTAAAGAATCTGCTTGCAATGTGGGAGAACTGGATTCGATCCCTGGGTTGGGAAGATCCCCTGGAGGAGGGAGGCTACCTACTCCAGTATTTCTGGTCTGGAGAATTCCACTGTACAGAGTGGAAAGTGAAAGTGTTAGTCACTCAGTTGTGTCCGACTCTTGGACTGTAGCCCACCTGGCTCCTCTGTCCATGGGATTCTCCAGGTAAGAACATTGGATTGGGTTGCCATTTCCTTCTCCAGGTGATATGGGGTTGCAAAGAGTGGGACACAACTGAGTGACTTTCCCTTTCATTTTCCTTACTTACTGGCCTGCCTCTCCACTCTTTTTATTCATGGCATGCTCATCCTAGAACAACTTTCTCAACATTGCTTTCATCCGGATCCAATCTCAGAACCCAGAAGGTCTCTGCATTGCCCTGGCAGCCAGCCTTAGCCTGCCCTGCCTGACTTATTATCAACTCTTATCTGTTCATTTCTGGGCACCCTCCAACCACATCTCTTCCAGTGGGGAGCAAGTTTTCACACCAGAAACTTGTAGATCATCCTGTACTCCTCCCTTTCTTATAACTATCCACCAGTATGCTCTGTGGGCTTCCCTGGCGGCTCAGCCGTAAAGAGTCCGCCTGCAATGCAGGAGACGTGGGTTTGATCCCTGGGTAGGGAAGATCCCCTGGAAAAGGAAATGGCAACCCACTACAGTATTCTTGCCTGGAGATAAATGTGCCAGTCTGGTGGTTCCAGCTCACCCGTGCCTTCTCACTGCACTTCAGATAAAAATTCAAAACACTGCTCTCACCTCCAAGGTCCTGCATGACTGCCTCCCTGCCTCCTTCCCCCAGACCTCACATTGGCTGATCACACTGGCCTCACCGCGCTGTCCCACCTCACCCAGGGTCTCCGCCTGCTGCCCATTCGGACCACCCTTCTCTCTGCTTGAACGGCAGGTGCCTTCTCACCTCTGGGCTCTTGGCTTCAATATCGTATCTTCAGGGAAGACCTCCGGGCCTCCCTAAGCACTGTCATTCCTCCTTTCCACCATTATCCCTATTGCCATGTTCATTTCCTCCAAACGTTTCATCCTAATTTGCAGTTATTTTGTTTGTTTGCATTTTGTCTGTCTGCCCTCTGGACTCTATGTTCCAAGAGGGTCTAGACCATGTCTGTCTTATTGACCATCATTTCTCCAGCTTCAGCGCTATGCTCAACCTATTAAGTTTGCATCAATTTAATACACTAGCTGTTGTAATATTATTTTACTGTTTATGTTATTATGAATTTGTATATTATTATGTATTATTATTAAATTTTTATTTATGTTTCTTCATGATTCCAGACTTTGTGGATAGGAATATCCTCTCTTCTCATTAGAGATGTCTGTGCCTTTTTCTGCCTCCCCTGTCTTCTCTGGTACATTCTCCCATGGGCATTCTTACTCTCCTAAATTTTTAGTCTTTTCCCATCGACTGTTTAACTTTGTATTTCACCTTAAAAAACTCTCATATGACTCAATCACACCTTTCTTCTTCTTTTTATACAAACCTGCCATAGGAATAGTCTAGGCATACGTACTAAGTCACTTCAGTCGTGTCCATCTCTTTGTGACCCTATGGACTATAGCCGCCAGGCTTCTGTGCCCATGGGATTCTCCAGGCAAGAATACTGGAGTGGGCAGCCATGCCCTCTTCCAGGGCATCTTAGTGCCTCCAGAAGCAAACCCATGTCTCTCAGTCTCCTGTGTTAGCAGCCCAGGTCTTTATCACTAGCACCACCTGGGAAGCCCAGGAATAGTCTATACCCAGCTATATTTCCTTTATTTCCTATATTTCTCATTTATTTCTTCCCTGTATTCAACGTCTTCCTATCGAGTGTTTTTAATTACTTCAAATTAATTTCAGAAGCACTTTTTAGAAAATTTTGAAAATAATCCCACTGGTATTTTACTTTGGATCACATTAACTTTGGTTAGCTTTGTTAGTTTGAGGGGAATTAATATCTTTGTAATATGGAATTCCTTCTAATCAAGGACCCAATACAATTTTCCATTCATGTATTTTTAAATTAAATGATGTTTTCTTTGTGTCGGTCCTTTCATATAATTGTTTCGTTTCCCCTCAATACTCAACAGTTTCAATAGAGTATGTCTAATCTTGGACTCTTCTTGTTAATTTTGCCTGACACATAATGAGCTTTGATCCATGATTGTAGGTCTTGCTTCAACTTAAAAAGATTTTCTTTTCTAATAACCTTATATTATCATATATTATCCTTATAATATTATTTAAAAACTAGATTTCTGTTGTTTATCCTCTAATTCCAGACCTGGTTTCAGATAATTTTGACCTGTTTGTCCTTTTCTCTATTGTGAAATAAAGTCCCAAGCTAGTCTTTCTTTTCATGGCTTGAATTTTATTTTGTGTCAGTTCTAACCATCAGTTCAGTTCAGTCGCTCAGTCGAGTCCGACTCTTTGCGACCCCATGAATTGCAGCATGCTAGGCCTCCTGTCCATCATCAACTCCTGGAGTTCACTCAGACTCACGTCCATCGAGTCAGTGATGCCATCCAGCCATCTCATCCTCTGTCGTCCCCTTCTCCTCCTGCCCCCAATCCCTCCCAGCATCAGAGTCTTTTCCATGAGTTAACTCTTTGCATGAGGTGGCCAAAGTACTGGAGTTTCAGCTTTAGCATCATTCCTTCCAAAGAAATCCCAGGACTGATCTCCTTCAGAATGGACTGGTTGGATCTCCTTGCAGTCCAAGGGACTCTCAAGAGTCTTCTCCAACACCACAGCTCAAAAGCATCAATTCTTCGGCGCTCAGCCTTCTTCACAGTCCAACTCTCACATCCATACATGACCACAGGAAAAACCATAGCCTTGACTAGATGGACCTTTTTTGCCAAAGTAATGTCTCTGCATTTGAATATGCTAGCTAGGTTAGTCACAACTTTCCTTCCAAGGAGTAAGCGTTCTAACCATAGTTTATGCTAAATTCCTTCAAAATCCCACTGGCATTAAATGCTTCCTTTCATTATTTTCTTAATTCTGACAGCTCCCTTATATCACAATGTTGACTCATCTCATTTTTTACCTTTTATTTCATGGAGCCTATACTTTTTATTTTGCTTTCTAGCAAATGTAACTTAAATTTACTTCTATTTTCTATGGTAGTTTTTTCTTTCAATATGTAATTTCAACATTTCTTGAGTGTTGTGTTTACCTTCATTCATGTTACAGAATTATTTCATAGGTCACGTGTTTTTTTTTTTTTTTTTAATTTTCCTCTTCATTTATTTTAGAGTGAAGAAAGATCTGTCTTGACTAAACATTCACTCCAGGTATCTCCCTCCTTCTTCCTTTTTTCTCTCTCTCTCCTTCCTCTTGAAACCCTCTTTTTGGCCTTCTCTCTTGCTTCATTCTCAAAAGTGAGTCTCTGAATGAGCCTCTCCGTCCACCCCTTTTCCCTCAGCGCCTTGCTTCTCCCCTTTGCTCCATCCTTTGCCTACTATTCTTTCCACTTTAGACACTCTCCTTGGCAGCCTCACATGCCCTAAAGTTTTCACTACCATGCCTACATTGATGGCCCCAGCCCAGCTGCCTTTGCAGCTTCCTTTAAGCAGCCAGTTGTCTGCTGGATATTCTTTCCCAGTACTCATGGACCAGACACCGAAAATTCAGTACTCTGGGCTCACAGAATATGCCTCCCCCACGGCTCACAGAATATGCCTCACCCCTCCTCCCCATCTAGCCCAACAGGTGTCCCTGACCTCTAGTTCGGCCACTCTCCAGGCAGGTGATGCTCCCCGCTTCTGTGAGGATGATCATCCCTCCTAAACTTCCTTGACATCTCCAGCCCCAGCTCCTCAAGGTGGCTGCAAGTTCATGTGGGGTCTGGCCTCCTATACCTTCCTCCTGCTGGGTTCTCTCCCCAGCTTTCCACTCAGCTTGGAGGGCCCACCTTTATTTTCTGTGGTCTTGTCCTCGCCCGCTGTTAAATGACCTTCTGGGGAGGAAATAACCCCTGATCTGTAGCCCTTGTGTCTTTTCTGGTGTAAACATGGCCATCACAGTCCATTTCGGTCTAACCTGATGTGAGTTAACATGGAGCTGGGAAGAGTAGCCTCCATTAGACAGTATTTCCATCATACACATATTAATACAATAGCCCTAAAAACCCTCGAGGCATAGATAATAGTAAAATGTAATACAGTAATTAGGAAGTAATACATTTTCAGTATTTGTTATCTTTGCTTTTCATATTATCTAATTGTAAATGAGTATAATTCAATTGTTAATAATGACCATGTTTTACAACCATCTTTCAAGATTCCTAAATATTTAATGATCAGTCCTAGTGAACTGGTTCGAACCAGCTCCAGGGCACCACTGACCCCTTTCCCAGAGCTCCCTCCTCCCCACTGACATCCAGTCAATGCATGTTCTTTTAGGGGTTAGCGCTGCTTAGGCAGGGAAACCTGAGTCTCATTTGTCTCAACCATTGTTCTTACCACATTGAGTCTATTTATACACCTATCTCTCCTCCTGTTCCATGAGCTTCTTGAGGGCAGAGGCTGTGTCTTTGTGATCCCAGTACAGTGCCTGGTACAAAGTGGACACTCAGTAAATTATAGTTCAAAGAATGGATGATGCCTTCCTGGTTGGTACCATCCTTTCCTCATCCATATCCCTTCCCATCCACTACAGGAAGGGCCTTTGGCTGCATGATGGAACAGTGTTCTGGGTCTCAATGAAAACAATGCTTGCTGATTGGATTAACTGACCAAGTGAACTAGAACATTTACAGGTGAGAATACTTTACCCACATACATTAGAGGTAGGAAAGGGTGTACTCTCCCAACAAGTCTCCAGACATGGGGCTCCCATGCCTATCACAGCTCATGTCTATAGGATGCAAACTCATCACTCATGGGAAAGTGGCCATTCAAAGAAAGCACTATACATTTGATGTCCTGCAGCCTTTGAAGCTCAGACCTAGTCTTTTTTAAGGAATGAAAATTAACATTCTAAAGCATCATTCTGACTTATAAAAATATCAGACCACAGGGCTTCCCTGGTGGCTCAATGGTAAAGAATCTGCCTGCCAATGCAGGAGACATGGGTTCAGTCCCTGACGGGGGAAGATCCCACAAGTTGTGGAGCAATTAAGCCCATATGCCACAACTACTGAGCCTGTGCTCTAGAGCCTGGGAGCCACAACTATGGAGCCCATGTGCCGCAACTATTGAAGCCCACACACCCTAAAGCCTGTGCTCTGCAACAAGAGAAGCCACTGAAATGAGAAGCCCAAGCACTGCAATTAGAGAGTAGCCCCCACTCGCCGCACTAGAGAAAAGCTCTTGCAGCAGTGAAGATCCGGCACAGCCAAAAAATAAATAAAATTTTTAAAAAAGGGAAATCAGACCAGTCCACCAGGAAGACGGAACAGTGACTGAGCATTTTTGCATAACAAATACTGTATTAGCCACGGGGATGGATCAGTGGAAAAGCAATCTGGAAATGTCCTGATGATGTTTTTTCAGTTTTTCAACGGAATGCTTGTCATTTTAATGACATAGACTCTAATTTCTCAGCATTTTCAGAGTCACTCACATTTTTTGTAGCTGATGAACCCCACAGGCTATGATCTAGAGTGACGTATCTGTACATGTGAAGGGGTAGGAGCGCATTTTCTAGAACTGTTATTTCATGCTTCACTAGGATGATGTGTTTATACAAGGAATCTTTCTGTTTTCCAAGAAGATTCAACTGTTCCATTAAGCAGCAGCGAAAGCAAGAGTCACTTCTCTCTCACAGATTTCAATCTTAGCAAGATTTATATTTCACAAATAAATATTTAAAAGCAAATCATAACAGACTGACAACCGACATTACCACACATACCCAAACTACGCCAGTTAGTCTGGGTCCACTTCTCCTAGGAATTAGGTGTTTTTGAAACCTATGTCGATTTCACTGTCAGCTGAAAGAAAAGTTTATGTGTCTTTGTGGCTCTATCTAGACACACACACGCACGCACGCACACATATGTCTGAAAAGCAAAATCAGAAGACTGAGGTTACTCTGCTTTAACTCAATCAAATAAGTAGAATTTGAAAGAACTTGCTTTTTTGATTCGATTCAGCCTAAACAATTGATATTTCTTGATATTTCCTTTTATCAACCCTGAATATTCATTGGAAGGACTGATGCTGAAGCTCCAGTACTTTGGCCACCTGATTCGAGGAGCCTACTCATTGGAAAAGATTGAGGGCAGGAGGAGAAGCGGGTGACAGAGGATGAGATGGTTAAATGGCATCATTGACTCAATGGATATGAATTTGAGCAAGCTCCAGGAGATAGTGAAGGACGGGGAAGCCTGGCATGCTGCAATTCATGGGGTCAAAAAGAGTTGGACCCAACTTAGGGACTGAACAACAATATCTCCTTTTACAGGGGATATTATATCTTACCTATGAGGGGCACAAATCTATATATACTCTGCACACACAGTCATTCTTTGTCGCCTTGGATATTGGGCCCCCTCTGTGCTGGACAGATAGTTCCCAAGAGTCTAAGGTTCATGAGCAAAGGTATGTTGTGGCTGACAGTGGTACCTCTTCTAGCTGGATGTGTCAGAAAAGAGCTGTGCCCACAGTTCATCTGGCAGCCAAGTGAGTTCATTGGAAGCAGACAGAATGGCATGGGTGGGCTGTTTTGCTTGTCTTTGGAAAGATTGATATCTTTGGAGGATTGAATCTCTCTGTTCCAGATGATTCTGGACTAGAAATGATTCCCTGGCATGACTGAGGCTCTGGAAAAGGGACTCTGTGGCACTCACTTCTAGAAGAAAGATCTAGACATGGTCCGCAGATTCAAGAACTAACCGTTAAAAGAAAAAATAAGGGAAGGAAGAAAAAAGGAAAAGGACTTTTTCACTCTGACAAGAACCTCAGGAATAGTTAACCCTGAAGATGGAAATAGCAAATGACCTTTGGTGAGGGATATTCTCTGAGCATTTCAAGCAGGACTGACTGCTTTATAATACTTCACAAGGCATGGAAAGTTCCCTTATCATGGATGAGAAATATCCCCTTTAAAATGAGCACAGCCTTAAATTAGTCCATACAACAGTGTCTGGCCAGGTGGAATATTTCAATCCTGCATTCCCAGGCCTGTACCCCTTAGAGCAATTGTGTTTCATAAATTAACAGGAATGTGCCTGGAGAAGGTGGTTGAGACATGGAAATGGTCATAAATCTGGGGCTCAAGGGCTTCTAGCCCCCCAAATCAAGGCTCTCAAGTACTCGCCTTGGCACAGCTGAATTCCCGCCATAGGACAGTCTTATGGAAGGTGGAAGTTCAGTATCTTATGTGTATTTCTGATCATCATCCTTGAAAAGCTGCAGTGTATAGGAATGTTAAAAGAGCTCTCTTTTTCCATTACACCATAAAAGGTTAGATGGAACCTCTTTCCAAAGCAAAGATAAGTAGGTTGAAATGTTCTACACTCTGTGGCCAAGGCTGAATTCCTACTGAGCAAATAATACATGAGCACACAGGGGTGATATTGACCCCACATTGTTGGGGTGAACTTCTCAGAGAGACTCAGACGGAACTAACACCTTCTCCCATGAAATTATGCAGCCCAAATCAAAAGTTTTCCCAGAAGTTTTTCTTTTCCATTACAAAAATAATACATATTCCAGCTAGATTTTTTAAAGAACTCCAAGCAAACATAAGGAAGAAAATTTCCCTTGCTTTCTCTTTGCCAAAACATGTCTTTTGCCCTGTCTTGCATTTTGTGGATTAGGTCTTAAGAAAGACAACACTCTTCCTAGAGACGGGTTTCAAAATGAGTAGGAGGTCAGGAAAGGAGAAGCTGAGATAGAATATAACATTTCTCCACAGTTCTGTTTCCTTTTTGGGAGGAAAGGATGGAGATCCTCGATGTTTCTGCATGAATAACACAGCACTCAATCAGCTTCTATGTAAAACTGAAGGCCAGGATGTGGTGTTCAGACATCTCCCAACATTGGGCCAATGATGTCCTTTTGCCCACCTTGGAGGCATCTTATCTTTCCCCTCTTGCATAGGTCATTTCATGCCACCACAGGACTCTCTGCCAAGAAAAAACACTGCTAGTGAAGGGCTGAGGAAAACTTACTACCCACCGGGCTGTTTATAGCTTCCGGAAAAATGTTCGAGATAAAAGAATGTCAGGGTTCCTTAGGTTCGTTTGTTTAGCTATTTTGCATCTTCTTCTTTTGAATAATAACACCCATGACTAATGAACTATGACCTCAGACCCTGGATTGGGTACCCAAATCCCATCATAACTACTTCTAATTATGTAAATTGAAGCCAAATCCATCTTACCTGTGTCAGGAATCCTAGAACTCAAACTCTGTGGATTTTTACAGATCTTCTTATAACTTTGTTGTTTAGTTGCTAGGTCGTGTCTGACCCTTTTCTGACTCCATAGACTGCAGCCCACCAGGCTCCTCTGTCCATGGGATTTTCCAGGCAAGAATACTGGAGTGAGTTGCCATTTCCTTCTCCAGGGGCATCTTCCTGACCCAGGGAATAATTGTGCTAAATGTTAGCAAATGCTAGGCTCAATGATGACAGACACAGAATGTACTTCTTTTTTCTGCCAAAAGCAGGTGAAAATTGGAGTTATGACCTTTGGAACCCTGTCTCCAAAGTAGCTGGGATGCATGAGGGGAGGGTATAATGGGAACTTCCAAGTCCTACGCTCACTCTCTCTACTCTTCAGGAGCAAAGTCTTCACTGCATTTCTGTTGGTGCTTCTTTCTTTCTTTTTAATATTTATTTATTGTTATCAATATTCTTTTTAATATTTGTTTAATGAGACTTCCCTGGTGGCTCAGATGGTAAAGCGTCTGCCTACAATGCAGGAGACCTGGGTTCAATCCCTGGTTCGGGAAGATCTCCTGGAGAAGGAAATGGCGACCCACACTCCAGTATTCTTGCCTGGAAAATCCCATGGACAGAGGAGACTGGTAGGCTACAGTCCATGGGGTCACAAAGAGTCGGACATGTATTTGTTTAATATTTTGTTAATACGTTCTGCACGTGGGATCTTCATTCTTCGTGGCCTCAGGCAGGATCTTGAGTTGTGGCATGTGAACTCTTAGTTGCAGCAGGTGGGATATAGTTCCCTGACCAGGGACCGAATCCAGGCCCCTCTGCATGGGAAGCACAGAGTCCCAGCCACTGGAGCCCCCAGGGAAGTCCCTGGATGGTATTTCTGTTGGACTGTTCATGTGGCTCACATGCCTCCCTCAGGCACCACCGTCCCCATTGTCTGTCCTGAATGGAACACCCATTCACGACAGACAAATCATCAGAGAGTGAAGTAGCCTGAGTCCATCTCTGTACATAGCACTGTGAGGAGCAGGCTTCCCTCTGACCCTCAGCTCACTTCTCCATCTGCTCAGGCCACCACCTGGGCAACCACTCTTGTTCTCCACAAAGAGGAAACCCTGGAGCCCAGGGTTTCAGCCCTCACCCTGGCACGCAGGCTCATTGGGGAGATTGGCTGGTGGGTCCACGTCAGATTCAGGAAGCTGGACTCTGACCGCTCTCTGCACAATGCAGCACGTGATGAAAGTGCTGTCGGGTCAGCGGGCGAGCAACCCGAGTTCTAGTCTTGTCTTTGTCAAAGTTCACTGAACCTGACCGAGCTGGAGTGTACCTGCTCGGTCAAGCAGGCACCCTCTGGCCCTGCCTAACCACCTGAGGGTGGATTTCACTGCATGCTCAGTCGTTCCAGTCGTGTCTGACTCTTTGCAACCCCATGGACTGTATGTAGCCCACCAGGTCCATGGGATTCTCCAGGCAAGAATACTGGAGTGGAAAAAAACAAAACAAAACAAAAAAAAAGAATACTGGAGTGGGTAGCCATTTCCTTCTCCAGGGGATCGTCCCAACCTAGGGAACCGAACTCCGGTCTCCTGTATTTCGGGCAAATTCTTTACTGTCTGAGCCACCAGGGAAGCCATAGCAGTCTGACCACAGGTGGGGAAATTAGACACAGGTTCTGACACTGTATAACAAGAGAAGGGCAGCTTTACTGAACTGTGCTCCCCAGAATTAGGGGAATTCAGGCAGAGACCCCACGGACTAGCTTCCAGGGATGCTCTGAAGGTGGAAGGCTAGATGAGGTGCCTGGAGCCTCTGCTTGGTTTTCCAAAGATTGTGATTCTCCAGACTTTCCCAAAGGTGGTGATTTGTGATCGAAAGAGGACTGACCCGGAGTCCTCATATAGACGCCGCCTCCTGTGGTCTTGACTGCGGTCTGATGTCCTGGGTCACCCAGTGGTGAGCTCCTTCCTTGGGACCTTTCTCATCCTTCTTCCTCTCCCAGACCCTGACCCTAAGTCTCTCACCTCGTGGGTGGTCCAGACTGTTCGCTAAAGGACGATGCCATGCTTGGCTCCTCTGACCTCAGCTTGAAGCCCAAGTCCTGTTTCAAATTCAAACTGGCGTGGCCAGTTTACAAAACTTGTTGGGAGAAGCGGGGCTTGCATGATACCGATAGTGAGCATGATTTGAATCTCAGTGTTGCCATCCAAGTGTTTTATGTAAGGGAATGTGAATTTGAGGTAGACCTTAGCCTGGCTGGTCTGTACTGTACTGGCCTTGCTGTTCTATTGCTGTGGAAGTGGCGCAGGGAGCAGGGCGAATCAGAGGACAGGGCAGATATGAAAAAGAGACAGATAGACAGACAGGAGGATGTTCAGTGAAGCAATCCATGGGTGTAGGGCTTACCCTGCAGCTCCCAGGCTTCCGCTGGCAATTTTCCTAGCTTCCAGGTAGCTTGACCAAGCAGACAGAATAATGTGGCTACTTCCATGAAGAGGGTGCCTCTTTCCCTATTTATGCGGCTAATCCATGGCTCACTTAACAAAGCAAAAGCAGCAACTGACACACCCCAGCTGATTTTGTTGGTAAACATCATCCAACTGTTTTCTTATTAATTTACCTTGGCAATACCTCTCTATTATGTAATTATGTGGAATTTCAGAACCATATTTACTTCTATCCCACACACACCTTCTGTTCCTTCGTCTTCCCGCCACCATATTGAGAGAAAGGACACACATCTTGTCTCAGCTCCTGCAGAACCTCAAATAGTCCTATTGGGAGAGAAGACAGATGTCATCCAAAGAGTGGGGTGAAACCAGGGCTGTGGCAGGAAGTGGTGACTGGAGTGGGGGGACAGAGGTGCACACCTGCTCAGCAGGTGAGCTGGCCTGCCTGGAGCAGGCAGGATCCACCTACAGGAAATGCCAAATAGATATTTCTGGGAACAAGAGCTAGAAAAGCAAAGTGACAAGTGCCTATTGTAAAACAACCTAGTTTGAAATAGTTCATGTTGATCATTAGGGAGGACTAGTGAATTCTGGCCGGTTGAGTACAACTGTCAGGGAAAGAGGGGAAGCTGAGATCTTTCCTGAGGCAAAGAGGAGGGCGTGAGAGACAAAATAGGGCATAACTCATAAACAGAAATCAAAGAATTGCTGACACACTGCTGCTCAAACCCAGCAGCATCTTCAGAGCTTCAGCACCCAGAGGTGCTGTCTTCGAAGCCACTGTGTAGGTGGAGGAAATCCCTCTGGGAGAGTCTTTTCAGCCAGATCAGATTCTGGTGGTTTGAGTAGGACTTCCCTGGTTGCTCAGGTGGTAAAGCGTCTGCCTACAATGTGGGAGACCCAGGTTCGATCCCTGGGTTGGGAAGATCTCCTGGAGAAGGGAAAGGCTACCCTCCTCAGTATTCTGGCCTGGAGAATTCCATGGACTGTAGACCATGGGGTGGCAAAGAGTCGGACACGACTGATTGACTTTCACTTACACTTTCAGGGGCCAGAAGGAAGCTCTGTTCTCTAAGGGCAGGTCAGACCTGCAGCATCAGAATCACCTGGGAATTTGATAGACATGCAGATTCTAAGGCCCCAGCCCTACAGAATCAGAAACTGAAGGGGGTTGGGGTGGGGGCGGTGCCCAGAAGTCTGATTTAAAATCCCTCCCACGTGTATCTGACATCCCATATTGCTTGAAAATCACTGCGCTAGTGACATAGACACCTGGGGATGCTCCTGCACTCAAAAATGGCTCTTCCTCTATCTTCCTCATCTCTCTAGAACCACCACCCCTGTCTCTCTTATCCAGGCTGGGGACCTTGGAGTGTGCCCAACAGGGCTGCTGTGGAGGGGGGCAGCACGGAATAACTGAGTCGAGGGGTGCTGGTCACCTGGGAACTTGCTAGACAAGACAAATTGTCCAGCAGGCGGAAGTGTCCTGGGGAAGGCATACCTTATTTCTAAGTTGTACAAAGTCAGGGTTTAGTCCCATGGTGGGGTTCCACCCCAGGCTCTCTTCACTCTCTCTTCTTCCCAATCTGTCATCGAATCCTCCAGGGTTTCTACCTACGGAGCATCTCCTGAATCCGCCCACCACCACCATCCTTCTCAACACCATCTGATACATGTCCCTCCCTCCCCATTCCACTGCCCTTTCACGCATGCACACACATGTGCATGCCCGGCCTCACATGCATGCACATGTGTGCACAACACAGGAAGCTGCCAGTAACTCTTCCCTGTGGGGTAAAGTTCATGCTCATCCTGGTATCCAGAGGTCTCTTCCTGCCAGCCACTCCTGACTGCTCCCATGTTATCTCCTAGCCTTCTTCATGAGCCCTCTGATACAGCCAAACTGGTCTACTGGTAAACCCTGATAAGATAAGCTAGTCAAATTAGAGCCAATGAACCCGGAACAGGTACAGGCAGCCACGAGGGTGTGTGGGTGGTACAGCTGCAGAAACTTGAAATACTTAGGAGTTCAGATGAACACTCTTTGATAACCAGTCCCACACTTAGATCAAGTGGAGAATGGTACTCACTTGAGTGGAAAGGGACTCACTCCATGGTGCTTTCTCTGTACCTTTTCCTTTCTTTTGTTATATCTTTCTTAGAAAGTCTAGCTTGAGAAATGGTTTTGTGGTTGTTCTTCAACAAATTAATCAAGTACTTGGATTATGGGAACAAATCTCAGTTGATTTCAGTGTTCCTGCAGAAAGCACATGACCGCCTATCTTCATGACCCAAAGAGCACTATTGCCATCTGGTGGTTGCTACCTGAAACACAGGCAGAAGTGCATTCATTCATTCGACAAACATTCCATGAGTACCTATTGAGTGACAGACAGGCTTTCTCCTGGCCTCTGAGAATACACTGTTGAATCAGAAAAGGTCTCTGTTCCCCAAACATTTACATCTACAGGGCAGACATGCAATTAGTTAGGCAACTTCAGTGGAGAAAGCTTGGGGACCTGTGGTAGGACAGGGAACTCATCATCATGGGTGGTCCTAGAGGACTTCCTTGATGAGGGGGAGTCCAGCCCACGTGTCTTGAAAATGCACAGGAAGGAGTTTGGGCTGTTAGAGGAGGGTGAGTATATAAGATGACACAGGGCTTGCTGTAATTCAGGTGGGCACAGGTACAAGGCCGGCTGGGACTTCAGTATACAGACCAGTGCAGTTGGGACCAGTAAAGGCAGGAACTTAACAAAGAGTTCAAGGTACAAGATTGACTTCTTCAGGCAGAGCAAATGGTTTTGATTCACAGTGTCCACTGGGGCGTGGAGAACTGAGGCTTGACTCAAGCAGCACTGGAGTCTGGGAGGGTCTAGTTGGGCAGATTAGTCTTGTCTAGTTGAATCTAGATGAGCATCACATGTAGGGGGATGGCATTAGTGGCCTCACGGAGCTGCAGGCAGGCTCCTGGCAGTGAATTAGAACAGAAACCTAGCTAGTAGCTGGGGCTTGGGTGGTAGGTTCAGTCTCCTGGAGAGAGGTGCAAAAACTTGGTCAGACGTCAGCACTCCATCATTGTGGAGGCCAAACCCACTTTCTCTCTGAACCCTGAACTGACTACAAGCTTTGACTTTTAGTGTAAGTGTTAGTCTCTAAGTTGTGTCCGACTCTTGCAACCCCATGGACTACACTGTAGCCTGCCAGGCTCTGCTGTCCATGGGATTCTCCAGGCAAGGATACTGGAGTGGGTTGCCATCCCCTTCTCCAGGGGATCTTCCCAACCCAGGGATTGAACTCACATATCCTGCATCCCAGACAGATTCTTTTCCGTCTGAGCCGCCAGGGAGGCTCTTGGCTTTTAAAGGGGCCTCAGTTACCATTTCTCACCCTGTTCTGGCAGCCTGTTTCCTATGTAGGGGTTGTTGGGTAGACAGCATGCCAGGGATGGGATCTATCTGTGGCAGGAACGCTGTGTGTTTGCGAGCCTTGTTTCTTTCTTCTCCCGGGTCCGCTGCATTTCTCAGCCTTTTTCGCAGGCAGGTATGGCCTGTGTCTGAATTCTGTCCAAGGAAATAAAGGTGAGCATGTTGGTGCCACTTCGGAGTCTGACCTGTGAAGACCTTCCTCCCATCTTTTTCCTTTTTCCCATCTGTCAGCTGGTTGTAGATGATCCAGCATCTGAGGGTTAGTAGGTGGGGGTGGGGTAGGGTCACAAGATCAGAAAAGCCTGCATTCTGGAGTCCCTGCCTGGAAGGTTGGCTACCAAATGCCCACTTTCAGATTGCTCAAGGTGAGCAAGAAGTAGACTTCTACAGGTCAAGCCCTTGAGAGCTCCTTGTGTGTGTGTGTGTGTGTGTGTGTGTGTGTGTTAGTTGCTTAGTCATATCTGACTCTTTGCAACCCCATAGACTGTAGCCCACCAGTCCCCTCCGTCCATGCGATTCTCCAGGTAAGAACACAGGAGTGGGTTGCCATTTCCTTCTCCAAAAGGAACTATAGAAAGAAAGAAAGTGAAGTCACTCAGTTGAGTCCAACTGTTTGTGACCCCGTGGACTGTAGCTTACCAGGCTCCTCCATCCATGGAATTTCCCAGGCAAGAGTACTGGAGGGGGTTGCTATGTCCTTCTCCATGAGATCTCCTTATTCAACACTTATTCTATCCATTCCTCCCCTCCAGGAACCAATTCTTCTTTCTATATTGCTGTTCTGGGGTCTGGGGGGGTCCTACTATCTGCTGATGGGTGTATTTCCTTGAAGGCAGCTCCTGCTGAAATTTCTAATTATCTTCTGTTTGGGGGACTCCTCATTTGGGGACCTGTGCATATGTCATAGTGCCCTCTTTCATCTATGTATGCCAGGAGTTGGTGGTGCCAACTCATTGCCTGGAATAGCATTTCAATCTGCTATCAAACTCTGTAGACACTGGATTCTACTTTCTGGGTGTGTCTCCACCATGCCTGCTTCGCCTTCTGTGGCTAAGAGGTGGAAAATGGCTGTTCACTTGCTAGAAAGCTTCAAGACTTTGCTTTAAGGCAGTCAAGCTGTCTGCTGACCCTCCATTCACAAGCAGAAGGATGTCCACATGTGGCCACACTCTGCCATGAGAAGTACCAGGAGAGATTCGATGACAATTTAGAAAGTATGAACCTTTAACAAGCTGAGATCACGGGTGATGTGCATTGATAGGCTGAGAGGTAAAGGAAACAGGATGGGCCATAGCATTCCTGCCTGACAAATCCCATGAACAGAGGAGTCCATGGGGTCACAAGAGTTCAACACGACTTAGTGACTAAACCACCAGGATGTTTGATTAGCAATATCAAGAGCAGCTTGCGACTTTCCTGGTGGTCCTGTGGCTAGGACTCTGTGCTCCCAATGCAGGGGGACTCGGTTCAATCCCTGCTGGGGGAACTAGATCCCACAAGCCACAACTAAGACCCGGCTCAGCCAAATAAATACATATTTTTAAAAAAGAGCAGCTTGTAGTCAACAACTTCCAGTGATAATACAGTCAAGGTCTGGACAGTGGCACTGCTTCAGCATCCCCACTGTGTGACTGGGGACTTGAGCGATGTTGACATGCGGAGGGTAGACTATAATCTGATGAGCTCCATACTCGTTTTAATAATGAAGCCAGAGGAGAAACAGTTGATCTACGTAGAATCACATCACTCTCCTGCTTAAAGGCCTTTCTTCAGTGGTTCCCCTTTTCTCTGGAAGGAAAGAGTACACACCACAAACCAGGTCTTGGGTGTTCTGACTCTCACTTTTCCTTCTCCACCGTCCAATCTCATGTTTCCCTCGCTCAGGGTTTCCCCGGCCAGTGTGCCTGTGTTGTCCCAGGTACCGAGCACAAACCCAGCAAATAAATGTTGATGAATGGACGAGAAACAGGGAGGCTGTTAGGAGGCGGGGACCTCAGTGCTGCGATTTGGGTCTCCGTCTAGGCATTATACAAGCACTCTCTTTCTCTTTTTTCATATTGACTGTGCTGGGTCTTCTTTGTGCCATGTGGGTTTAGTTGCCCTGATGCCTGTGGGATCTTAGTTCCCTGACTAGGGATCGAACCCACATCCTCTGCACTGGAAGGCAGATTCTTAACCACTAGACCACCAGGGTACAAGCTAGACCACCCTAGATACAAACTCTCTGAGATCAGAAACTTCACACGTTTGCTGGCCCAGTGGATTCCTGCTGCCTAGAACAGTAGCTAACATGGAGTAGAGGCCGATACATTTATCAAGCAAGTGAGATGAAGTGGAATGAATGAAAGAGTGAATGGCTAAAGGGAGCAGTGGCCAGAAATGGGAGAGACTTAGTCAGCAGAAGCAATAGGTTCTGGTGATTAGCTATGTGCAGAGGTGGGGGGTTAGGAGAGAAGGAAGAGGCACGGATGAGCCCAAACTCTAGACTTGGGAGCTGAGGGGAAGGAGGTATGATTCACGGAGGTGACGGATGTGGGATGAGGGAGAGGTTAAAGGAGGAAGGAGGCTGCTCTGATGGGTCTAGTTTTTAGACATTTGGAGTCTATAACATCTGTAGGGGATCTGAGAAGAGGTCCAGTGGGCAGCTGGATATATTAATCTGAACTCAGGAATGAGAACTGGGGGGAGAGAACAGACTGCAGAGTGGTCAGCCTGTGGGTGTTAATTAAAGCCAAGCCAGTGTTTAAGACTGCAATGTGACAGGCAGCATGGCTGCATGATGATATATAAAATATGGTCCTTGCCCTCATAACCAATACAAAATCAAGATTTGACACAGACCTTTAAACTGTTTACAAACTCATTCCTGTCTCCATAGCAACCTGGAGGAGAAGAAGATAGTTCTGTCCTTATCTCAGGAAGGAAAGACACACAGATGGCGGTCGTGTCTTAATGCAGGAGACGTTCCGGTTTCACGTGGGTTCCTCAAAGAGTGGCACCTGGAAATTCTACGCTAGCTGATCCAGACCTGCATGTTCCCCCACATCTCAGCCACGGGGCCAGAGAGATGGACAGAGAAGTCTGAATCAGTCCTTTCCAAATTGCCTTTTCTCTCCCCCTCTTTCTCTATATCCACCGTTCCACCAAAGCCATTCTGGGGGTGGCAGCAATGATCACCTGAATCCAAATGAGGACGCTTCAGGGACCGCCTCACCTGGTTTTTCGGTAATATTCACACCCTTGGCCTTTTCCGGCTTCTTGAAACTGTCCCCCTGTGGCTTTGGCGGGAATGATCGCAGACCATGTGCTCAAGTGCTTCCCACGTGTCAGGGCTCCACTGAGCATGCTCCACGGGCACCTTGTCTTCCTCACAAGAGCCCTGGGAGTTACGTACGGGTATCCTCACTTTACAGATGAGATAGAGTATCTAAGAGATTAAGTAGCCTCCCTAGAACATCCAGGCTAGAGAGCTGAAGGGGTTGGGTTTGATTGAATCCAGGACTTGAAAGCAAAAAGCAATGTTTTAAGCACTAGAAAGAAAGTGTCCCTCGGGCACTTCCATTGCTCCCTCTCCGACCGACCTTCCTCTACTTCTTTTCAGGCCTCTCTCTGCCTCTTCCCCTGCAAGGCTGCTCTTGTTAGTGTCCTTCCCATGGCCCACTTCTCAGCACTCTACCTGTTTTCTGTGGCCAATTTTGTCCTTATGGCTTTGCCCCATCTCTATACAAATGGCTCTCAAAAACGCCTTCTCCACTTCGAAAGATTTCTCTCCTGATCTCTCCAGGACCTGGGGCCTCCTGAGCATCCTTACCTGTCTGCCCACCAGGGACCTTGTGCTCAGCTTGCTTACCATGGAAGCCACAATAACTTCCCTCCACTTATTCCTTCCCCAAGCCCTTATCGTGTCACATGGGACCACATGGGCCCCATCAGTGGAGCCAGAAGTTGGAGGGTTATCTTCAGCAACCTTCACCACCACACTCAATGATCAAGAACTGTAGGTTCTGCCCTCCTTGTAATCTCAAAACCCAGCCCCCTCTTCCCCATTTCCACATCTATTGTTCCATTCAGACCATCCTCTCTTACTTAGCTGACCAGTGTCTCTTCGCTGGTCTCCCATCTCAGCTGTAACCCGATCCGCCTTCTGAGAAGTATTTCTGTTTAGAAATAATAATAATAATGTTGGTGCTCAATTTTTGGTCCTGCCCTGGCTTCTCACTGATCCTAAGATAAAGTATAAACTCTGGTGTGGCCCAACTGCCTTGCATCACCTGACCCCCTCCACTCACCCCCAGCATCTGATGCCCTCAGGCAAGCCTTAGCTGTGTGCCGCCTGCCAACTCCATCGGTCCAGTCTAAGCTCAGGTACAATTGTTCAAATCCTTGACTAAGGAATCCCCTGGTGGTCTAGTGGTTAGGACTTGAATCCCTGGTCGAGGAACTAGGATCCTGCAAGCTGTGCAGTGTGGCCAGAACTTTTTTAAAAAATAAAGCCTTTACCAATCTCCTTCCTCCTGTTGTTGCCCCTCTGTGCCCTGTCTGTCTTTATGTCAGAGTCTCTAGAACATGGACGGCAGGTAGGTATTTACATGTCTGCTTCCCTATCCTGGGAGCTGAGCTCCTTGGCGGCAAGACCTGCAACGTGGGGCCTTATATGCAAGGATTCTGTCCCCCAGTGCCAAGTACATACAGACAGTCCAATGCTTGTGAGCTGATTGAAGGAATAACAAATAGAGGGACCTGCAAATCTTACCCCTGTTCTCAGAAGCTGGACAGGGAGTCTGTAATACACTGGACGCTGTTGAGGAGACTGGACTGGATTGGAGCTAGCTGAGGTTTTCTGCCTTCCAAAGAGTCCCAGCATCTTCTCCATGGAGATAAAACAGCTGGCGCATTCCCTCTGTCTTTAACTGCAACAACTCTGCACCCCAGGGGCAGAAACACAGAATAAACTGTATCATACCAGGCTCTGGCTGGGTGAACTATGAATATTTAAATCAATATGTGATTTTAGATTTATGGAACAAAACTTTGGGTTTAAAGCCAGAAGATTGGGGTTTGAGCCTGGCCTCTAGGATTTATGAAAAGTATGATATCAGACAGATTTCCTCAGTGGCTCAGCTGCCAAGAATCCTACGGTAATGTAGGAGATGTGGATTCAATCCCTGGGTCAGGAAGCTCCCCTGGAGGAGGGCATGGCTACCCACGCCAGTATTCTTGCCTGAAGAATCCCATGGACAGAGGAGCCTGGCGGGTTATAGTCCATAGGGTCTCAAAGAGCTGGGCATGACCGAAGTGACTGAACATGCACGCACATGATCTCAGACAGTCTTGTAACATTTCTGAGCTCCAGTCTTTCCCTCTGGGAACCCAGGAATGAAAAATCCTGCTCACCTACTGCCCAAGTTTGCTATGAGGCTGAAATGAGGTTGCAGGTCAGTGTATGACCTGGTTACAGCTTACTTGATCAGTTATGATGCTGAGGACACCCTGCTGTCCTTCCCCTCAGGGTCCCATAGGGCAGGGGGAGCACGTTCTGAGGCTTCAAACCTCGTCAGAGACATTGGGCTTCATGCAGGCCAGCTGGGAAGCTTCGGCAGAGGAGGAAGGCATTCGCACAGGCAGTTTTTAAACACAGGGAACATGGAGGAAATACCACACAATTTATGGATGAGAGCTTTAAAAAGAAACACAAGACTTAAGTCAAAACAGTTGACTCAACTCTGGGGGAGGCGTCTGCCTAGATGTAGGAGACAAAAAAGCTAGAATTGGAGTGGGTTGAGACAGAGGGGTGTCCCACTGAGCAGGGTAAATGGACACGTTGATACACAGCTGGGGCCAGGTAGCCAACTGCCTCTCTAGAGGGTATCACCTACTAGCATTTTTGAAATTCCACTTCTGAGACTGTCACTTGGGTTATCCTCACAGTGATATGTATAAGGATGTTCACCAAGGACTCATTTGTAGTTGGAAAAACTTGAAAACAGCTTGAATGCCATTTAACAGAGGATGGACCTGTATGAACTACAACACAGCCAACCAGGGGAATTCCAAGAAGCAAACGATGCCCGTGTCTGCTGTTGTTGTCGTTTAGTTGTCGTGTCTGACTCTTTTTGAGACCCCATAGACTGTAGCCCAGCAGGCTCCTCTGTCCATGGGATCTCCCAGGCAAGAATACTGGGGTGGGTGGCCATTTCCTCCTCCAGGGAGCTTCCCGACCCAGGGATTGAACTTGAGTCTCCTGCATTAAAGGCAGATTCTTTACCTCTGAGCCACCAGGGAAGCCCCATATGTCTGAGTATGAACGTGGAAAGATATTTACAGGTGAACGAGAAAGGCCAGTTGCACATGGCATGGATATGATGATCCTGTTTTCATAAAAACTAAAAATATACCAATGTTTGCATATGTGTAGAAAAAGATAGTGGGGGACATAGACAAATTGGTTAACAGAGTTTATCTCTGGGAGTTGGGATTATAGACTATTTTTTATACAGTTCTGTAGAATTGGTTGTTTTCGTTTTCTATTTTGGCTGCATTGGGTCTTTGTTGCAGTGCTCAGGCTTAGTAGCCCTGAGGCCTGTGTGATCTTAGTTCCCTGACCAAGGATCAAACCCGAGTCTCCAGCATCGGAAGGCAGGTTCTCAATCAGTGGACCACCAGGTAAGCCCTAAGTGGATTGTTTTTAATAGATATGTATTGAAAAGAAAACATCTAGGAGAAGGAAATGGGAACCCACTCCAGTACTCTTGCCTAGAAAATTCCATGGATGGAGGAGACTGGTAGGCTACAGTCCATGGGGTTGAAAAGAGTTGTACACAACTGAGCGACTTCGCTTTCTTTCGCTTTCAGTAGTATTTTATTTGTAATACTATGTGTTGCTTATTGGTCAAGTTTTGCCTATTAAAATGAAGAAAGTCTTAGGGAAAAAAAAAAGAAAAGAAAACATCTAGAGAATCGGTTCAGTTCAGTTGCTCAGCTGTGTCTGACTCTTTGCAAGAATGAAAAATCTAGAGAATAAAGGCCTAATATTTAATAGTGGTATATATTACTGGAACAGTCTCCTCCTCATTCTGGAAAAATCTCAACCAGCATGTCTCTGCATTGCATCACAGATACCCAAGCTGTAATACATCCTTAATCATGTTACTCTACTGATGCAAAGCCTAAAACCTCTCGTGTTTGACCCTTCTGTTCCATCCGGATTAATTACTGTCCACAATTCACTGAGTATTATCTCAGGTGAGTGTTGAAAGGGGGTGATGATCTCTCTACGGCATTTACAGCTTCCACAAATCACAAATCACACACAAAGGGCTCCAGAAATACTAGTTGAGGAATTCGTTGGGCTTCCCTCCTGGCTCAGATGGTAAAGAATCCGCCTGCAATGTGGGAGACCTGGATTCGATCCCTGGGTTGGGACGATCGCCTGGAGGAGGGCATGGCAATCCACTCCAGTATTCCTGCCTGAAGAATCCCCATGGGCAGAGGTGCCTGACGGGCTGCAGACCACGGGGTCGCAAAGGGTCGGACACGACTGAGCGAATAAACTCAGCACATGAATGAGAGGAACTGGTGTCTCTAGGGGAGGTGACCACCCCTCGGGACATCCCTTAGCTGACTGCCAACATCAAAGCCATCTCCGTGAACCGGGCACGGCCTGTGACAGGTCCATCAAAGCCATCCCCGTGGAAAGGGCAGGGCCTGTGACAGTCCCACAGGCCCATAGCAGGATGGGAGGCATGGCTTCTATATGCAGAGTCTGAGAAGAGATGAGGGCCCGCCCTGGTCTCTGTCACCAGGTGGCCGTGGGACTTTGTACCATCACTTTCTCTTTCTGGATTTCCATTTCTTCCTCCGTAAATAAGAGCCGGGCTTGGTCAATATTTCTCCAAGCACATTCCTAAGAGCACAACATCCAGGTTGTGTTCATACATGTCCTTTAAGAGGGATTCTGTGGTCTAATGCACTCGAGGAATGCCGCTCTCTGCACCCCACTGTTGTTGGAGAGTCACCATGCATGTCGGTAGGTTCAAGTCTCCAAGAGGTCTTACGTAAATAAACCTATGTATCAGCTCACTCCAATATTCTTGCCTGGAAAATTCTATGGACAGAGGAGCCTGGCAGGCTACAGTCCACAGGGTTGCAAAGAGTCGGACACAACTGAGTGACTGAGCACACACGCACACAGTACTGGTCACATGGGATGAGAGACATAGAATATGGAGAGAGGACAGGAAGTCCTAAAGGGCTTGGCTGGAACATGGGGCACTGGTCCAGATAGGTGTAGCCGTTGGGCGACACCCAAGTAGAGATGCAAAACAGGGAGGCAGGTCAAATGGTTAGAGAACAGGGAGGATGCTTGGAAGGAAGCTACTTGGTATTTGCATGGTCACTCTCTTATTTGGGGCTGTTGCTCATCAGTGCATCTGGATTTAACTACCATTTGCATATTGGTGCCTTGAATGATTGACTATTACCTTTTGATAAAGAGTATGGGCTTTGGAGTCATACCTCCCATGCCTCAGTTTCTACTTCTCTAAAATGGGATTAATAATAAGCATTGCCTCCTAGAGTAGCTTATGAGGATTAAGTGAGCTAATATACCTGGATGTTCTTAGACTAGTGTCTAGCACATAGTAAGTACTCCATAAATGGTACTGTCAGTATTAAGGAGTATTATTTGTACTTGCAGCCGAGATTCCTCTCTGACTTGACAGCTCCACTCCAGTGTCTCCCAGGCATCTCAACAGCACCAAAACCCAACTTTTGATCCCAGCAGTACCCCATCTTTTCCCAGCCTTCTTCATGTCAGTGAAGGGTGCTCCCTCAAGTCAGGAACATGGGGATAAGACATGCCACTTCCCTCCCCTTCTGTCTTCCTCCAATCCACCAGGAAATTCTGCAGAGTCTGTCCCCAGAATAGATTTCAAACTCATCTACTTCTCTCCTCCTCTCATCCCTACTCTAGTCTGAGCAGCCTCGTCTCAAGACGAACAAAATCATCTTCCAAGCGGCTCCCTGCTTCTCTTTCCATGAATTCTTCATGCAGGGCCAGAACAACTCTAACAAACAGAAATATGAACGCACTAAACTGCTAAGTGGCACATAAAATGAAGCCCCGGCTGCTTGCCGTGGCTCTGAGCTGTCTGGCCTCTGCGGAGTCTCCTCCTTTCCCAGCTGCTCCTCCAGCTGGCCCGCTGGCCTCTCTCCAGTTCCCACAGCAAGGGGAGTTTGCTCCCACCTGAGAGCCTTTATCTGGTCACCTTTTTGGCCCAAAGGCTTTGCCCATGGTGCTTTACCTGATGTCTCCCCCTCGCCTGAGGCTCTTGGCTTCGAGTTGTCCTCCCCAGATTTCCCCCCACACTCTCCTAATGGGTTATCCCAGTTATTCCCAGTCACAGACCTGTGTTCATGACCTTCACAATGCTGTTCTCAACATGCAATTTATCTACTTGTTTATTGTCTGTCTGTTCCCAGAGAAAATTCTCCAGAGCCCAGTGCTTCTCCTTTCCAAGGATTGTAAACTCAGCATACAGCCTGGCCCCCTGACCCATGATGAATGAACAAAAGACTGTCATGGTGAGTGAATGGTTTCCTCTCTGATACATTCTTCCTGTTACTAAAGGTGTTACCAGCTGATTAATAAGCAAAAGATGATCCAGTCCACCTTAGTCAGATAAGCTCAGAGATAGAACAAAGGGCCCTTACACAAACCTACAGGTACGCTTTTAGACATTTAAGAAATCCTCCAAGTCATGATGAGAGGGCTGACACCAGGCAAGATCCTTAGGCATTGAGTAGGGACCCTACTGAACCCCTAGGGGCCAGGGGACCCCACGGACTAAATGACCTTGAAAAGTGAAAGCACAAATTGCTCAGTTGTATCTGACTCTTTGTGACCCCATGGACTTTACAGTTCATGGAATACTCCAGGCCAGAATACAGGAGTGGGTAGCTTTCCCTTCTCCGGGGGATCTTCCCAACCCAGGGATGAAACCCAGGTCTCCCACATTGCAGGTGGATTCTTTACCAGCTGAGCCACAGGGGAAGCCCAAGAATACTGGAGTGGGTAGCCTATCCCTGATCTTCCCAACCCAGGAATTGAACTGGGGTCTCCTGCATTGCAGGCGGGTTCTTTACCAACTGAGCTATTAGGGAAGCCTAAATGACCTTAGTGGGATGGATGTCCTCAACGCAGCTGGCATTTTTCATCAGTCTGATGTCTGGCCTTGAATTCTTCTGGGGCATTCAGTTTCCTGACCCATATGAGCATTTAATGACAAATTAATTTTTTTTTAAGCATGTTCTTTCTTTAAGGAGTACTTGTCACGATAGAATTCTACAGTTGCAGCCATTTTCTTTCCCAGGAGACCTTGGGTCGGGTCTGCTGCTGCTTCTTCCCAGGAAAGTTAACATAAATGTTTATTGGCGGTACAGTCGTCAAGAAAATAAAGTTGCTGATTCATTGCCTTACAATGAAACCCTTTGTTTTTCCCTCCTCTTCCTTCCTCTTTATAAGGAGACATTTCCGAGAAAGGGCACACTTCAGGGACCCACATCTTGGGATATTTTCTTGGTTGCCTATGTCTTCTGTCTGCAGACTGTGGGTTCCTGTAACAGCTTGGGGATCAGCCTTTCTCTTTCCTCTGCAGTATCACCCCTCTAGGGTCTCTGAGGAACAATGGAAGTCTTAGGGCTCTTCAGGCTGGAAGTGAGTGGCCCCATGGTGACGGTGGCCCTGTCCGTGGTCTTCTTGGCCCTCCTGAAATGGTAAGTGCAGCCAGTATTCCCAACCACGGTGACATTGTCAGAAATAGCAGTCGCAGAGCCATGCTGGAACCAGGGTGGGGTCTGTGGGAGTGTGTTTTTCTTCCTCTCTAATCTACAGGGAGTTGAGTATTAACACAGCTTCAGAATTAAAAGCAAACAGCCAGGTTAATCTTTTGCTCTAATGCATGCGATGGAGGTGTCAGGAAAGGCTGGTGATTCAGTGACTGAGAACGCTACACATAATTAAGTTTGAGATAGAGGGAGAAAGCAACAGATTGGCAAGGTTTGGGCAGAAGTATTTCCTTGCATCCCCGTCCTATCTCCCCAGGCTGGATTTACAGCAGATTCAGCCTCTTGGTTCTGATGACGTTAAAAGCAAAAAAAAAAAAAGATAAAGGAGCTGTCCGGCGACGTGGTCTGGCGACGTGCATGGGAAAGTCACTGCGAAGGGATTTCTGTAGGTTTAAAGATAAAGAGGTGGAACTAATTTCCTCGTTTTCTAATATTTGATAGAAAGGGATGAATGAAGTGTGTGCAGTGCCACCAAGTCTGAGACCTGGGAGGATCTCAAATTTAAACTGGAAACAACTCCCCGTGATCTTGTTAATTCAACAGAAGGTTTTCTGAAGTCTGACTTGATCAGAGACTGGATGTGAGGCCCCACAATATGCTTCATTTATGCATATTCACCTTGTCAATGAAAGTTACTAAATTACCCACTCCATCAAAAGCACCTGGATTTAGGCAGCTCTGGTTTTTGAGGGGAAAGTGGAAAAAATAATGGAGAGTTTGAGTTTGAACAGAATTTCAATTTACGTTTCTGGTAGTAATAAAGCCTCCTCTCGATTAATAACTGGGAAAGCACTTTGAAAAGCATCAAGCATTATGCAAATGTGAGGTATTATTCTTTTGGAATTTGCATAGCTGAAAATGGAATTCACGTTTGATGTTCTATGATGATGAAATTACTTCTTGGAAATTGGCTCTGAAACCCAGCTTCGGTCCCAGTGCTGTTTTGCTTTCTAACTGGTTTAATTATCTTTTGAACTTTTCTCAGTGTGGCTTATCTTGCCTTGAAACCAGCCACATGCAAACCCAGGAGCAAGTGGTAGGCTCCCTCCCCCACCCTGCTCCATCCTTCCATCCATCTCAGCGTGTTTCTGCTCAGAGATGGACTTAGCACAGTGCCTGATATGTTCTGGGTGCTTAGTAGACATCAGCCAGTATCATTAACTATCGTTTAATGTGACCTAAACACAGAGGGAAATAAGTCTTTTGTGCTTCAGGTATATTTAAAATTTCTCATTAATATGCTTATTAATATTAATTTCTCATCAACAGTTGTGCACTGATTGTAATTCTCAAAGAGTGTCCTGTTGGAGGCCCCCATGGTCTCACAGCATCCATATTTCTATTGTACACTTCACTTCACTTCTGTTTCTGTCTTATTGGGTCTTTTCAATTTCTATAGTCTTAATTTCCAGCTCAGTGCCTGATATATATAGTATGGCTCTGATAAATGTCTGATGAATGGGTGAGTGAATTGCATATATTAATGTTGTGCTTGTCCTGGAAAGGGGCATGTGTCCTGAGTGATAAGCTGCTGTAACTGGGTGTTTCTAATCAGCGTAGATCAGAGTCACAGCTAATAACACCATACCATTCAGCAAGGCAGTTGTGCATTTGTAATCTGTTCCGGGGCCATGCTAATAACTTGGGTCAAAGACACTGAGATTAGAGAGAGGCATGAAGCGGAGGTGGTGAATAGGAAGCCAGAGGCGACTTCTATTTGTTCTTGTGAAAATATTTACCGATTTGTTCATGTGTACCAGGCATGGCGTGAGGCCCTGGTACAAGGTCAGAAAACAGGAGGTCTAGATCAGATGCCCAAGGTGGGGGAGATGTGAAGGTTGTGGCTGAGCTGGCTGTCTGGGGAGGATAATGCTGAAGAGGAGGAGCCTTGAGGGGCCGTGGATGTGGTTCTTATACCCTAGGTCTATCCCGGATCAGCTCAAGGTCACCATCCTTGAGCTCTCAACACTTGTTTTCCAGGCAAAACTCCTGAGAGAAGTGAAGTGAAGTGAAAGTTGCTTAGTCGTGTGCGACCCCTTGGACTATACAGTCCATGGAGTCCTCCAGGCCAGAATACTGGAGTGGGTGGCCTTTCCCTTCTTCAGGGGATCTTCCCGACCCAGGGATCGAACCCAGGTCTTCTGCATTGAGGTGGATTCTTTCAGCTGAGCCACAAGGGAAGCCCAAGAATACTGGAGTGGGTAGCCTATCCCCTCTCCAGTGGATCTTCCTGACACAGGGATCGAACTGGGGTCTCCTGCACTGCAGGTGGATTCTTTACCAACTGAGCTATCAGGGAATCCCCAAGACTCCTGGGCAACAGACATCAGCTTGAATGAGGCAGGGCCTCCCTCCCGCTTCATTTTCTCGACAAGATGCATGTGGGAAAGAGAAGGGCACTCAGGGAGAGCTGGGGGTAGAGAGACCCTCACAGCATCTGCCCCCAAGGAGGTCTTGTGCAGAGTGCAGTTTTGAAGGTTTAAACTCCTTACTCTTTCTTGTTAAGAGTTCTGCCTGCCTCTGGACCAGGAGAGCGTGCGATAAGAGTCTCAACTCTGGGAAGGTAACACGAGGAGGGCCACTTCTTGCCGGCTCCACCAGCCTGGGGGTTCATTCAAATCAGGGGCGAGGTCCCGTACCTCACTGCAGTTCTGGAAACTTCTGTCCATGACTTGCCTGTTCTAGTGTCTGGTTTAATGCAGGCAAAATGAAGAAGTCCACATGGCACTCAGGATGTAGGCTTTGGTCCTCGCCTCTTGCAGCAGCTTCATCCCCCAGACCCTGACTCCATCCTGTGGGCTTGGCAGTTCCATGAATGGCCACGTGCTCCATGCATCCAGGCGTCTGTTCTTGCTGTTCTCCATGCTTGGAATCCCCTTTCTCTCCTCTTTCCTTCAAGGAGCTCAGTGGCACCTCCTCACTGAAGGTTCTGCTTGCCCACGGCACTGACCAGTCCCACTCACTGTGGTTTTCCTTGTTGTTCTCACCTCTGTCCCCCGCTCCTCCACAATGCATGCATGCAGTTGGTGCTTAATGAATGTTGGCTCTAATCTCCACTGGTATTTTCTTGCTGGCTCTTCCCTTAGATGTCATAGCTCAATACAAGTCTTAATTCTTCTGCCTACATGCATCATCCTTTTCCTATGGCCTTTTCAGTTTGGACCAGCTTGGGGTCCATGCTCTAATTGGACCCCAACAGGTGTGCTGTTTTTGGATCTCTACTCACCTTGCAGAGCAAGACTATGGCATGTACTTAAACATTTCATTATGAAGTATATGTATGAATTTAGAAAGCAGAATAGAAAAGAATCAATTTCATTTTAAAAGAGACTAAAATAGTATATTTTGATAGTTTTCCCCTAAAGGTATTTGATACAATTTTTTTGATGACAGTCACTAAAATGGATAGTTATGAGGCTGAACAGTGTGCACTGGGGTCTAAGGGGCTCAGGGCTACTCCCCTGGGGGTTGGAGCTGGGGATGTAGGATACATTAGCAAGAAGCCCACGAAGCTTGTGATCAAAACATGTGACAAAACATCTTAAAATCTCATTTTTCTGTATAAAGTTGTTTGAAATCCTGACTTTTGGAAGAGATTTATGTCCAAGAAGTAAGTGGTGTGAGTTAAATAGTGCTAGAGGCAATCTTGCCTGGCAAATCCCATGGATGGAGGAGCCTGGTAGGCTGCAGTCCATGGGGTCGCTAGGAGTCGGACACGACTGAGCGACTCCACTTTCCCTTTTCACTTTCATGCATTGGAGAAGGAAATGGCAACCCACTCCAGTGTTCTTGCCTGGAGAATCCCAGGGACGGGGGAGCCTGGTGGGCTTCCGTCTATGGGGTTGCAATGGGGTTGCACAGAGTCGGACACGACTGAAGCGACTTAGCAGCAGCAGTAGCAGCAGAGGCAATCTTAAGTACAATGTAATTAAACTTTGAGCTGGCAGCTTTTGGTAAGATGAGGATTTCTTTATTAAGAAAGAGTGTAAAGTGAAGTGAAAGTGAAAGTTACTCAGTCGTATCTGACTCTTTGTGACCCCATGGACTATACAGTTCATAGAATTCTCCAGGCCAGAATACTGGAGTGGAGTAGCCTTTTCCTTCTCCAGGAGACGGATCTTCTCAACCCAGGGATCGAACCCAGGTCTCCCAAAATGTGGGCCGATTCTTTATCAGCTGAGCCACAAGGGAAGACCAAGAATACTGGAGTGGGTAGCCTATCCCTTCTCCAGTGGATCTTCCCAACCCAGGAATTGAACCAGGGTCTCCTGCATTGCAGGCAGATTCTTTACCAACTGAGCTATCAGGGAAGCCCTAAGAAAGAGTGTAAGGATTCCCTATTTAATAACATGCAAATATACTTGCCTGATCCACACAGACAGAAACTAGATTAGTGGTTGTCAGGAGCTGGAGGAGAGGAGATGGGAGTGGTCGCTGGTAGGTGTGGAGTTTCTTGGGGATGATGAAAATGTTCTGAAATTAGATAATGCTGATGGTTGCACAACTCAGTGAATATACTAAAACCACTGAATCATATACTTTAACAGGATGAATTTTATGACATGTGAATTATATCACAATAAAAAATTCATCTGTACAGGGGAAAAAAAAAAAGAAAGCAAGAGAAAGAATGTAAGGAAATAGCCCAAATATTAATGGTTGTGGTTTAATTGCAAAGTCGTGTATGATTCTTGCGATCCCATGGACTGTAGCCTGTCAGGCTCCCCTGTCCATAGGATTCTCCAGGCAAGAATACTGGAGTGGGTTGCCATTTCCTTCACCAGGGTATCTTTCCCACCCAGGAATCAAACCTGGGTCTCCTGCATTGCAGGAAGATTCTTTTCCAACTGAGTTACAAGGAATAGTGTGGGGTTTTTTCTTCCTTTACTCTTTCTGCATCTTTCATATTTTTAAGACAAATATCAATTACTGAGCAAAACAACAACAAAAAAGGTTTTACTAAAAAGAGTAGGGAATTCCTCCTCTGTAGCAATGAAGAGGAAAGCAGTCTTATGCTTTGAACATGGAGGTTTCAAGACGTAGTCTCCAATAGCAGAGTAGAACATACAGGAGAATTTAGAATAATCGGGAAACTTCCTGGCTGATGAAGCAGTGAGGAAAGTAAACTGAGGTTGTTGCGATAAGTGGCTAAAGAGAGAAGAGCTGTCTTGGGAAGGTGGAAGGGCTCTTAATGCCAAGCTGCATTTAAGTCTGAGGAACCTGAGACCCAGAAATATAAACCAAATGGACATTAAAATAGGAAACAGGGTAAGTTAGTGTTCTGATCAAGTCTCATTCTCAGTTTAGTTCAGTTCAGTCACTCAGTCATGTCCAACTCTTTGTGACCCCATGGACTGCAGCACACCAGGCTTCCCTGTCCATCACCAACTCCCGGAGCTTGCTCAAACTCATGTCCATTGAGTCGGTGATGCCATCCAGTCATCTCATCTTTTGTCATCCCCTTCTTCTCCCGCCTTCAATATTTCCCAGCATCAGGGTCTTTTCCAGTGAGTGAGTTCTTTGCATCAGGTGGCCAAAGTATTGGAGCTTCAGCTTCAGCATCAGTCCTTCTAATTAATATTCAGGACTGATTTCCTTTAGGATTGACTAGTTTGATTCCCTTGCTTGACTCTCCCTTGAGAGTCCAATCTACTCTCAAGAGTCTTCTCCAACACCACAGTTCAAAAGCATCAATTCTTCGGCACTCAGCTTTCTCATTCTAAGTCTCATTCTAAGATCAGATCAGATCAGATAAGATCATCCTCAGTCATGTCCAACTCTTTGTGACCCCATGAATCGCAGCACCCCAGGCCTCCCTGTCCATCACCAACTCCCGGAGTTCACTCAGACTCACGTCCATTGAGTCAGTGATGCCATCCAGCCATCTCATCCTCTGTTGTGTCCTTCTCCTCCTACCCCCAATCCCTCCCAGCATCAAAGTCTTTTCCAATGAGTCAACTCTTCACATCAGGTGGCCAAAGTACTGGAGTTTCAGCTTTATCATCATTCCTTCCAAAGAAATCCCAGGGCTGATCTCCTTCAGAATGGACTGGTTGGATCTCCTTGCAGTCCAAGGGACGCTCAAGAGTCTTCTCCAACACCACAGTTCAAAAGCTTCAATTCTTCGGCACTCAGCCTTCTTCACAGTCCAACTCTCCCATCCATACATGACCACAGGAAAAACCATAGCCTTGACTAGACAGACCTTTGTTGGCAAAGTAATGTCTCTGCTTTTCAATATGCTATCTAGGTTGGTCATAACTTTCCTTCCAAGGAGTAAGCGTCTTTTAATTTCATGGCTGCAGTCACCATCTGCAGTGATTTTGGAGCCCAGAAAAATAAAGTCTGACACTGTTTCCACTGTTTCCCCATCTATTTCCCATGAAGTGATGGGACCGGATGCCATGATCTTTGTTTTCTGAATGTTGAGCTTTAAGCCAACTTTTTCACTCCCCTCTTTCACTTTCATCAAGAGGCTTTTGAGTTCCTCTTCACTTTCTGCCATAAGAGTGGTGTCATCTGCATATCTGAGGTTATTGATATTTCTCCCAGCAATCTTGATTCCAGCTTGTGTTTCTTCCAGTCCAGCGTTTCTCATGATGTACTCTACATATAAGTTAAATAAACAGGGTGACAATATACAGCCTTGACGTCCTCCTTTTCCTATTTGGAACCAGTCTGTTGTTCCATGTGCAGTTCTAACTGTTGCTTCCTGACCTGCATACAAATTTCTCAAGAGGCAGATCAGGTGGTCTGGTATTCCCATCTCTTTCAGAATTTTCCAGAGTTTATTGTGATCCACACAGTCAAAGGCTTTGGCATAGTCAATAAAGCAGAAATAGATGTTTTTCTGGAACTCTCTTGCTTTTTCCATGATCCAGCAGATGTTGGCAATTTGATCTCTGGTTCCTCTGCCTTTTCTAAAACCAGCTTGAACATCAGGAAGTTCACGGTTCACATATTGCTGAAGCCTGGCTTGGAAAATTTTGAGCATTACTTTACTAGCGTGTGAGATGAGTACAATTGTGCAGTAGTTTGAGCATTCTTTGGCATTGCCTTTCTTTGGGATTGGAATGAAAACTGACCTTTTCCAGTCCTGTGGCCACTGCTGAGTTTTCCAAATTAGCTGGCATATTGAGTGCAGCACTTTCTCAGCATCATCTTTCAGGATTTGGAATAGCTCAACTGGAATTCCATCACCTCCACTAGCTTTGTCCGTAGTGATGCTTTCTAAGGCCCACTTGACTTCACATTCCAGGATGTCTGGCTCTAGGTCAGTGATCACACCATCGTGATTATCTGGGTCATGAAGATCTTTTTTGTACAGTTCTTCTGTGTATTCTTGCCATCTCTTCTTAATATCTTCTGCTTCTGTTAGGTCCATACCATTTCTGTCCTTTATCGAGCCCATCTTTGCATGAAATGTTCCTTTGGTATCTCTGATTTTCTTGAAGAGATCTCTAGTCTTTCCCATTCTGTTGTTTTCCTCTATTTCTTTGCATTGATCGCTGAAGAAGGCTTTCTTATCTCTTCTTGCTATTTTTTGGAACTCTGCATTCATATGTTTATATCTTTCCTTTTCTCCTTTGCTTTTCACTTCTCTTCTTTTCACAGCTCTTTGTAAGGCCTCCCCAGACAGCCATTTTGCTTTTTTGCATTTCTTTTCCATGGGGATGGTCTTGATCCCTGTCTCCTGTACAATGTCACGAACCTCATTCCATAGTTCATCAGGCACTCTATCAGATCTAGTCCCTTAAATCTATTTCTCACTTCCACTGTATAATCATAAGGGATTTGATTTAGGTCATACCTGAATGGTCTAGTGGTTTTCCCTAGAAATTTCTTCAATTTAAGTCTGAATTTGACAATAAGGAGTTCATGGTCTGAGCCACAGTCAGCTCCTGGTCTTGTTTTTGCTGACTGTATAGAGCTTCTCCATCTTTGGCTGCAAAGAATATAATCATTCTGATTTTGGTGTTGACCATCTGGTGATGTCTATGTATAGAGTCTTCTCTTGTGTTGTTGGAAGAGGGTGTTTGTTATAACCAGTGCATTTTCTTGGCAAAACTCTTTGCCCTGCTTCATTCCGTATTCCAAGGCCAAATTTGCCTGTCACTCCAGGTGTTTCTTGACTTCCTACTTTTGCATTCCAGTCCCCTATAATGAAAAGAACATCTTTTTTGGGTGTTAGTTCTAAAAGGTCTTGTAGATCTTCATAGAACTGTTCAACTTCAGCTTCTTCAGCATTACTGGTTGGGGCATAGACTTGGATTACTGTGATATTGAATGGTTTGCCTGGGAAACGAACAGAGATCATTCTGTTGTTTTTGAGATTGCATCCAAGTACTGCATTTTGGACTCTTTTGTTGCCCATGATGGCTACTCCATTTCTTCTAAGGGATTCCTGCCCGCAGTAGTAGATATAATGGTCATCTGAGTTAAATTCACCCATTCCAGTCCATTTCAGTTCGCTAATTTCTAGAATGTCGACATTCACTCTTGCCATCTCTTGTTTGACCAGTTCCAATTTGCCTTGATTCATGGACCTGACATTCCAGGTTCCTATGCAATATTGCTCTTTATAGCATTGGACCTTGCTTCTATCACCAGTCACATCCACAGCTGGGTATTGTTTTTGCTTTGGCTCCATCCCTTCATTCTTTCTGGAGTTATTTCTCCACTGATCTCCAGTGGCATATTGGGCACCTACTGACCTGGGGAGTTTCTCTTTCAGTATCCTATGATTTTGCTTTTTCATACTGTTCATGGGGTTCTCAAGGCAAGAATACTGAAGTGGTTTGCCATTCCCTTCTCCAGTGGACCACATTCTGTCACATCTCTCCACCATGACCCGCCCGTCTTGGGTTGCCCCACGGGCATGGCTTAGTTTCATTGAGTTAGACAAGGCTGTTGTCCTAGTGTGATTAGATTGACTAGTTTTCTGTGAGTATGGTTTCAGTGTGTTTGCCCTCTGATGCCCTCTTGCAACACCTACCGTCTTACTTGGGTTTCTCTTACCTTGGGCGTGGGGTATCTCTTCACGGCTGCTCCAGCAAAGTGCAGCCATTGCTCCTTACCTTGGATGAGGGGTATCTCCTCACCACCGCCCTTCCTGACCTTCAACGTGGGATAGCTCCTCTAGGCCCTCCTGCGCCCGCACAGCCACGGCTCCTTGGACGTGGGGTTGGTCCTCCCAGCCACCGCCCCTGGCCTCCGGCGTGGGGGCGTGGGGTAGCTCCTCCCGGCCGCCCCCCTTGACCTCAGACGCAGGGTAGCTCCTCTCGGCCGTTCCTGCGCTGTCGCGGTATGGTACTCTCGGCTGCTGCCCCTGACCTCAGACGTGGGGTAACTCCTTTTGGCTGCCGCCCTTCGGGCTTGGGGTCCTCCCGGCTTCTACCCCTGACCTCGGATGTGGGGTGGCTCCTCTCTGCCGCGCTTAGCGCGCCGGTCGCAGCCGCCTGCGCTCATCAGGTTAAATTAAATTGTGAATAGTGATCATTAAGACAATGAAAAGGTCCATCCCTGTCTGTACCTGGAAGTTTCTTTCTCATAGAGCTTGCTTTCCATGTAGAAAAACTAGATTCTAACTCTAGCTGCTGCTGCTGCTGCTAAGTCGCTTCAGTCGTGTCCAACTCTGTGCGACCCCATAGATGGCAGCCCACCAGGCTCCCCCGTCCCCTACATCTAATTTCAGACATATTTAAAAGAAACCACTGGGACTTCCCTAGTGCTTCAGTACTAAGACTCTGAGCTCCCAATGCAGAGGGCCCAGGTTTAATCCCTGATCAAGGAACCAGATCCCACATGCCACAACTAAGAGTTTGCATGCCACAACTAAAAATCCTGCATGCCACAACTAAAGATTTCACATGCTGCAGCTACAGATCCCACATCCCTCAACTAAGACCTGGCACAGTCAAACAAATATTTAAAAAAGGAAAGAAACCACTGCTCCCAGGGTGCAATTTGGTTCAATGTATGCAAATCAATAAATGTGATACACCAACATTGACAGAATGAAGATACACCACATTAACAGCTAATCTACAATTATCTCAATAGATGCAGGAAATGCATTTGACAAAATCTGACTTCCTTTCATGATAAAAACTCTCAAAAAATTAGGACGGAAAGTACCTCAACACAATAAAGGCCATAGTTCAGGACAAGGTCACAGCTAACATCATACTCAAGAGTGAGAAGCTGAAAGTCTTTTCTCTAAGATCAGGAACAAGACAAGAATGCCCACTTTTGACATTCAGCATAATGCTAGAAGTCCTAGCAGAGCAATTAGATAAGAAAAGGAAAACATTGATATCTAAATTAGAAAGGAAGAAGTAAAACTATCTGTTTGCAGAGCATATGCTCCCCCCACCCCACCAAAAACCATTAGAACTAATGAATGAATTCATTAAAGTTGCAGGATACAAAATCAACATAAAAAGGTCAGTTGCATTTCTACAGACTAACAACAAACTTTCTGAAAAAGAAATCAATCCCATTGACAATAGCTTCAAAGAGAATGAAATACTTAAGGATAGCTTTAATCAAGGAAGTAAAAGATCTGTACGCTGAAAATTTCATCAATATGCCATTGATGAAAGAAATGGAAAAAGCTACAAAATACATGGAAAAAAATCCCATGTTTATATGTGGGAAGAATTAATATTGTCAAAATGTTCATAGTACCCAAAGTGATCTATGGAGTCAATGTAATACCTATCAAAATTCCAATGGCATTTTCCACAGATAGGAAAAAAATCTTAAAATTTGCATAGATCCACAAAAGACTGAATTGTAAAGTCACTGTTGAGAAAGAAGAACAAATTTGGAGGCATCACATTTTCTGATTTCAAACTATATTACAGAGTTATAATAGTCAAAACATGTGGTTCTGGAATAAAAACAGACACATGGACGGAGGAGCCTGGTATGCTGCAGTCCAATGGGGTCACTAAGAGTCGGACACGACTGAGCAACTTTGCTTTCACTTTTCACTTTCATGCATTGAAGAAGGAAATGGCAACCCACTCCAATGTTCTTGCTTAGAAAATCCCAGGGACAGGGGAGCCTGGTGGGCTGCCGTCTATGGGGTCGCACAGAATCGGACATGACTGAAGCAACTTAGCAGCAGCAGCAGCAACCATAAATAAAAATAAACCCAAATCAGATTAACAACTTAAATGTAAGACCTGCAACTAAAAGTCTCTTAGAAGAAAACAGAGAAAAAGCCCCTTGACATTGGTCTTGGCAATGATTTTTTTGGGTATGACACTAAAAACACAGGCAACAACATCACAAATAAGCTAGTGGGACTACATGAAACTAAAATCTTCTACACAGCAAAGGAAACAATGGACAAAACGAAAGGCCACCCAGCACCTTCTGGATTTACTCCATGACTGCTTCATCTGTTGATGGTCTTGCTTGGGCTGATCTGTGCTGAATCTAGCTGCCACCGGTGCTGGTGAAAAACAAGTTGGATAAGACCCAAGGGGTCTGCTAGGAACTGCTCCCTCTCCTGCCTGGACACCCTACTCTTCCTTCTTGGCAGTTCCTATGGTGCTGAGTGTCCCAGGGCCCAGGAAATACCCTCAGGAGGCAGCTTTTGGGGGTCTCCTTGTAGCTTCTTGCATGATTCTTGCATCTCATCTTCCTGTCTTATTCCTTCAGCCTTTCTGGGTCACCAGCCAGGCACAGGTGGCTTTGGGAAGCAGGAAGGTATTTAGCTGGGTCTTGAGATGCAGGGAAGGACTAGCAGAGAAGAGGAGGGTGGACATTTCAGGTGGGAAGGTGTCAGAAGTGAGGGCAACATCAGGCTTTGTAACATTTGGTGAAACAGACCACTCAGAGTGTGAATAATGGACACATTTTAGAAATACATTTTAGAGGCCGTGGATAATTTCCGGTGCCCTAGAGCATCATAGAAAAGGATGCATGTTGTTTCCTTATTTTTTTGTGCTTTTGTCTAGGATATGATGGGTACTTCGGTTTAATAATTCAGTGATGAGCTTGGAGATAAAATTGAGCCTGCTTATGAAAACTAGGTCTGTGTCTCCTTGAGGACCATTTTCACAGAATATTATTTTTTGTTTTCTCTCTTTTAAATAGTTGTGCACAATATCCCCAGCCTTCTTCTCGCTTTATTGATTTTCCAGAACGAGAGGACGAGGTGTGACTATAAAATAACGTGACTGATTATTTTAGCATATGCACCAGAACTTATACAGCCAAATGAATTTTGTGACCTTCAAAGGCATTTTCCTGATAGGCTGAAACCTTACTGCAGATATGCCATATCAGAAAACACATTCTTAGCACTTTTGTCTGGAAACGGTCCTCAGTGTGTGAGTGCAGTCTTTCGACCACCCTCAAGGCACAAATCATTGTCTTTGTTGAGAACGGATTGATTTTTTAAAAAACAGCCCAAATTTTGGCAACTAGGCGATTAGACTGGGTAATATTATTTTTAATCCCAAGAAAAATGTGATTATAAAATAATAAGGCTTGCTGTCCTTTACCGAGAAGTTTATGAGCCATTTCTGGAAGCCAGGGGATTCTGTTGGGCCATACTCACTGGACATATGAGTTGCTCTGAGTCAAGCTTAGTTTCACTTTAAAGACAACAGCAGCATTCATCTTAGCACTTATGGTCATACATCGTTTTATCTTATAAGGAATTCAGGCTTCTGGAATTGGTAGCATTGACTCTTTGGGCAGAGATGAAAGAAGCTGCTCATTCACTCTATAAACAAAGCAGACCATCCGATTTGTGTTTGTGCCTTACTGAGCTGTTTGCTGCTCCCCCTGGGAGCGCAGTGGTTCTTCCAGAAATGAAACTACTGCACGGACCCTCCCCTTCACCCCCGAACATCATGATCCCAACCAACCAAACAGGCTGCCGTTTGCCTTTGAAGGCAAGGGCCTCATCTTTGGGAACCTGAACCGTGTAGCAGGGATTTGTTTCTGCTGGCCAAAAGGACACACATCTGCACAAGAGGGCGAGACTTTGGGGAGAGCAGGGATGGGAGCAGGTATCATGCAGCTAATGACTGGCACTTCAGCGAGGAAGGGCCACCTTGTCCCTGGCTTACGAGAAATACGTGATGCTGCACAGTGTCCCGGGGGCTGGGGGACACGAGGCGCATCAGCTGAGAGGGGCCACCCCCGGAGCCCTGCTGTCTCACAGTCCTCACCCCCACCCTACCCGGACAGAGCCGAGAGCTGGGTGACCCTGCAGAGCCACCTCAAGGCCCCAGGTGGTCTTATGAAGACGTGTTTGCTTTCACCGCAGCAGACGGCAGTTCCTGAGCGTGGCCCCAGAAAAAGGATGGTCCCCTCTTTTTGTGGCTCAAAGTTTTCTGGGAAAATGGTGTCAGAGAGTGAAGGCAAGGCCAACTGCTACCGATAGTGGCTTCAACCAAAACCCTGCTTCCCAAGCGCCGCCCAGACTCCCGGCAAGAGCCAGTGCCAGGCACCAAACTCCGCGGCGGCCTCTGCCCTCTGAGCCAGGAAGTATGCCAAGTTGCTCCTGAATCGCCTTCCTCTATACACAATCCGCCCCTTCTCGCCACACTCTGCACATCGCAGTCCCCGCTGCCCGACACCCTTGCCTCTCTGTTAAAGGAAATCCAACCCATCCCTCAAAACCTTGTCTAAACATTGCTTTCCTGAAGGTCTCCTTAGCCAGGCCAGCCATCAACGAGCCTGGCTTCCTCTGAATTCCGCTTTCTGTCTCTACTGTGGTCTTGGCACTTGCTGTACTATTCTATCGCTCATGCCTGTGTCCTATTTCCTGGCCTGACAAGGCCCTGAGGGCAAGGGATGAATCTTAAACCCATGAGTGCCTTGTGCAGAGTAGCTGCTCAGTAAACTTTAATGACCATACATATGCGTGGCATGGCTTCTAAATGATCGCTGCCGTGTGTGTGTGTGTGTGAGCATCTGTGTGTGCTCCAATGGATACACTAGTGGCAGCATGACCTCAACACCTGGCAGAACGCCTTACACACAGGTCATTGAAAGAGTAAATTCCTTCTTTGTTCATACACTCACCGACTGCTGAAGGCTTTCCAGGCCATGTGCTGGTTCTACCTCATTGATGGGCTATGGATCACTTGACCATGAACTCAGATAAAGTAATTATCACATTAGAAATAGAGGAGCAAAGCTCTGATGCAAAAGTAGGAGATGGGATGGAAGGCAGGACCCAGCCATTTAGAAGATGAGGTATGTGGGGAGCACAGAACACCCGCTGTGTGGGCAGGGTATCCTGACCGCAGTGTGGGGGAGGGGAGATCCAGCCTCCAGCAGAGACATCAAAAGACAAGCCCTTCATCCTTCACTGTTTTATTAACCGCTAATCCCCATAGTTCAAAGCAACGCTATCTAAACTCTTCACCAGCGTCTTTGTTTATATTATTTCCCCATAGGTCTCATGTTCTATTGTCCAAACAACGATGTATATTTAAGTCATGATTGATTTATTTTCTCATTTTAATTACTCGAAGACAAGCTGATGGAAACGCTGCCAATGAGAATAGTGATCAATGAGAGAACCGGCATTCGTATACCCAGTTATAATTCTACTCCAAAGCAAAGAAAGTTGACATTTTTGTTAACCTGCACAATCTGATTGTCAATAGAGGCACACTTTCCATTGAGGCTCTTTGAAATGCTGAAAATATCTCATGTACCCCCTTCCTATCTCTACAAATCAATAGGCATCTGGGAACCCCAGGTTGTAAGCATTGTGAAGGATAGTCAGCTATACATTTGATGGTTTGAGTGCTATCTGTACATAGAGTGACTGAAATTGGTAGCATCGTCTCAAGATATAAGGGACGATAGAAGGAGGTAATTCGGCAGTTCTCAGGAGAAATATGGCACCGTGTGAGTCAGCAAGGCCTTTCTAGTTGAGGGCAGGTACACTTTTCCCCTAGAGGAGCTTGGGTACATCCATCCTTGCCAGATTTTTCACTGATAAGAGAGGGCTGACCGTCCATGGCTCTCCGAAAATGGCATCTTCTCCACCCAAACCCCCAGGCCAGCTCTCCCTCACCTGGATAGTCAACCCAGTCTTGTTTCCTAAGCGGTCCTTGAAACATTCTTTTCCCCTCTATCTGCTCTTCTACTCCTGGAGTTGTGGATTTCAAGAGCATCTGGAAATAATCACCCATCTTGTTTCCCTGTTTCTTGTCTTGTGCCCCTCAAAATTGTCCTTCACATCTGCAGCCCAAAGAACAACCAGCCTCTCACCGCTGGGGCAGAAAGCTCTCCCATGGCCCTCCCTGCCTGCAGAATTGGTCTCCTCAGCTGGCACAGGAGGCCCTGTCCAACCTGGTTGCCTCCTCACCTGCCGCTTTGCTCTCTGGTCCCTCTGTTCCTTCCACACACCATGTTGTATGCCATTCATTTCCTCCCCTCTCCTGGGATGCTCTTGATTCCTTCATTCTGGTGAGAGCCCTGCATCCCTGTGATCTTGACCCCAGCACACCTGGTGTCTTCTCTCTCTCGAACCACTTCCCTGGCTCCCCTGTTAGAAGGTAAGCAGGACTGGATCTTAGGTGCCCAGCACTGTGCTTGTACATTTCTTTTGGGTAATAGACACTTAGTTATTTGCTGACAAAGTTGAATTAAGAGGGACAGTATATAGGATTTTGTGTGGCACATGCTTGGCATATATAGACACAAATTCATGTTGTTCTTTGCAGCTATGAATATCCTCATAGAGAATTTCCATTTATTTCTAAATCCATATCACTGCAACCAAGCTGCCACCCTCACTTGTTATATAACAGAATTTCACTGCATTGAACTCTGGATCTCAGTGAAGGATTTCATCTCTATAATTCAGGTGCCACTGGGCTGTGGGTTGAAGTTCATCTCTGTACAGTGTATGAAGGAAGGATTGCTAAACAAAATCTTGCTGCAAAGGTGACTTTTGAACCTCTTTAGGAAAATAAACTACTCTCAAGCACTTTCACCGATGTTAGTTCATCAACACTGCTTTTAGAAACACACTAAAAATACTTCACTCTTGGCTGCCTTTCCTCCATATATGTAATGTCCCAGAGCTTGGGCTTTGAAATTTGATTGCCTGGATTCATGTCTTGGTTAGTTTTGTGATCTTAAGGAAGTTGGTAAGGTGACTGTGCCTCAGATTCCCCCACTGTTAAATAGGGATAATAACAGTGCTCACCTCATAGCATGTTGGAAGCATTATATGAGTAGACTTGGAGCAGTGCTGGGCACGGTTAACGTTCAGTAAGTGTTAGCTACTGTTGCTGCTGTTTAGTTGCTAAGTCGTGTCCAACTCTTTTGCAACCCCATGGACTGTAGCCCACCAGGATCCCCTGTCCTTGGAATTCTCCAGGCAAGAATACTGGAGTGGGTTGCCATTCCCTCCTCCAGGGAATCTTCCCGACCCAGGGATCAAACCTGGATCTCCTGCTTGGCAGGTGTATTCTTCACCACCGGGAAGGTTGATATTAGCATGTGTTAAATAAATGACCCCAAACTTAGCAAGCAGAACACAGGAAGATGTGGATTAGCTATTTGTGTTTACAAAGCACTACTGCATACTTCTTTTCCATGGGGATGGTCTTGATCCCTGTCTCCTGTACAATGTCACGAACCTCCATCCATAGTTCATCAGGCACTCCATCTATCAGATCTAGTCCCTTAAATCTATTTCTCACTTCCACTGTATAATCATAAGGGATTTGATTTAGGTCATACCTGAATGGTCTAGTGGTTTTCCCTACTTTCTTCAATTTAAGTCTGAATTTGGCAATAAGGAGCTCATGATCTGAGCCACAGTTAGTTCCCAGTCTTGTTTTTGCTGACTGTATAGAGCTTCTCCATCTTTGGCTGCAAAGAATATAATCAATCTGATTTCGGTGTTGACCATCTGGTGATGTCCATGTATAGAGTCTTCTCTTGTGTTGTTGGAAGAGGGTGTTTGTTATAACCAGTGCATTTTCTTGGCAAAACTCTATTAGTCTTTGCCCTGCTTCATTCCGTATTTCAAGGCCAAATTTGCCTGTCACTCCAGGTGTTTCTTGACTTCCTACTTTTGCATTCCAGTCCCCTATAATGAAAAGAACATCTTTTTTGGGTGTTAGTTCTAAAAGGTCTTGTAGATCTTCATAGAACTGTTCAACTTCAGCTTCTTCAGCATTACTGGTTGGGGCATAGACTTGGATTACTGTGATATTGAATGGTTTGCCTGGGAAACGAACAGAGATCATTCTGTTGTTTTTGAGATTGCATCCAAGTACTGCATTTTTGGACTCTTTTGTTGCCCATGATGGCTACTCCATTTCTTCTAAGGGATTCCTGCCCGCAGTAGTAGATATAATGGTCATCTGAGTTAAATTCACCCATTCCAGTCCATTTCAGTTCGCTGATTCCTAGAATGTCGACATTCACTCTTGCCATCTCCTGTTTGACCACTTCCAATTTGCCTTGATTCATGGACCTGACATTCCAGGTTCCTATGCAATATTGCTCTTTATAGCATTGGACCTTGCTTCTATCACCAGTCACATCCACAGCTGGGTATTGTTTTTGCTTTGGCTCCATCCCTTCATTCTTTCTGGAGTTATTTCTCCACTGATCTCCAGTAGCATATTGGGCCCCTACTGACCTGGGGAGTTCCTCTTATAGTATCCTATGATTTTGCCTTTTCATACTGTTCATGGGGTTCTCAAGGCAAGAATACTGAAGTGGTTTGCCATTCCATTCTCCAGTGGACCACATTCAACCAAAATGGCTGTCTGAGGAGGCCTTACAAATAGCTGTGAAAAGAAGATAAGTGAAAAGCAAAGGAGAAGAGGAAAGATATAAGCATCTGAATGCAGAGTTCCAAAGAATAGCAAGAAGAGATAAGAAAGCCTACCTCAGCAATCAATGCAAAGAAATAGAGGAAAACAAGAGAATGGGAAAGACTAGAGATCTCTTCAAGAAAATTAGAGATACCAAAGGAACATTTCATGCAAAGATGGGCTCGATAAAGGACAGAAATGGTATGGACCTAACAGAAGCAGAAGATATTAAGAAGAGGTGGCAGGAATACACAGAAGAACTGTACAAAAAAGATCTTCACGACCAAGACAATCACGATGGTGTGATCACTCACCTAGAGCCAGACATCCTGGAATGTGAAGTCAAGTGGGCCTTAGAAAGCATCACTACGAACAAAGTTAGTGGAGGTGATGGAATTCCAGTTGAGCTATTCCAAATCCTGAAAGATGATGCTGTGAAAGTGCTGCACTCAATATGCCAGCAAATTTGGAAAACTCAGCAGTGGCCACAGGACTGGAAAAGGTCAGTTTTCATTCCAATCCCAAAGAAAGGCAATGCCAAAGAATGCTCAAACTACTGCACAATTGTACTCATCTCACACGCTAGTAAAGTAATGCTCAAAATTCTCCAAGCCAGGCTTCAGCAATACGTGAACCATGAACTTCCAGATGTTCAAGCTGGTTTTAGAAAAGGCAGAGGAACCAGAGATCAAATTGCCAACATCTGCTGGATCATGGAAAAAGCAAAAGAGTTCCAGAAAAACATCTATTTCTGCTTTATTGACTATGCCAAAGCCTTTGACTGTGTGGATCACAATAAACTCTGGAAAATTCTTCAAGAGATGGGAATACCAGACCACCTGACCTGCCTCTTGAGAAACCTGTATGCAAGTCAGGAAACAACAGTTAGAACTGGACATGGAACAACAGACTGGTTCCAAATAGGAAAAGGAGTACATCAAGGCTGTATATTGTCACCCTGCTTATTTTAACTTATATGCAGAGTACATCATGAGAAATGCTGGGCTGGAGGAAGCACAAGCTGGAATCAAGATTGCTGGGAGAAATATCAATAACCTCAGATATGCAGATGACACCACCCTTATGGCAGAAAGTGAAGAACTAAAGAGCCTCTTGATGAAAGTGAAAGAGGGGAGTGAAAAAGTTGGCTTAAAGCTCAACATTCAGAAAACAAAGATCATGGCATCTGGTCCATCACTTCATGGGAAATAAATTGGGAAACAGTGGAAACAGTGTCCGACTTTATTTTTGGGGGGCTCCAAAATCACTGCAGATGGTGACTGCAGCCATGAAATTAAAAGAGGCTTACTCCTTGGAAGGAAAGTTATGACCAACCTAGATAGCATATTCAAAAGCAAAGACATTACTTTGCCAACAAAGGTCTGTCTAGTCAAGGCTATGGTTTTTCCAGTGGTCATGTATGGATGTGAGAGTTGGACTGTGAAGAAAGCTGAACGCTGAAGAATTGAAGCTTTTGAACTGTGGTGTTGGAGAAGACTCATGAGAGTCCCTTGGACTGCAAGGAGATCCAACCAGTCCATTCTGAAGGAGATCAGCCCTGGGATTTCTTTGGAAGGAATGATGCTAAAGCTGAAACTCCAGTACTTTGGCCACCTCATGCAAAGAGTTGACTCATTGGAAAAAACTCTGATGCTGGGAGGGATTGAGGGCAGGTGGAGAAGGGGATGACAGAGGATGAGATGGCTGGATGGCATCACTGACTTGATGGACATGAGTTTGAGTGAACTCTGGCAGTTGGTGATGGACAGGGAGGCCTGGTGTGCTGCGATTCATGGGGTCGCAAAGAGTCGGATATGACTGAGTGACTGAACTAAACTGAACTGAACTGCATACTTCAAAGAATTCACTGCCAGAATTAGCCAGGTGGCGCTAGCAGTAAAGAACCCCCTGCCAATGCAGGAGACCTAAGAGACATGGGTTCGATCCCTGGCTTGGGAAGATCCCCTGGAGAAGAAATGGCAACCCACTCCAGTATTCTTGCCTGGAGAATTCCTTGGACAGAGGAGCCTGGTAGGCTACAGTGTATAGGGTTGCACAGAGTTGGACACGACTGAATCAACTTAACACACATGCACACACCCCATTATTAACTGCAGGCTTGTACTCAATAATAATCTCATAGGTCCTAGGTTTTTATTTATTTTATTTATTTTTTTAAAACACCATTTGGAATTCTCATATGATCTTGAGGACTGCATTGAAGTGAAAAGTAAACAGAAGTAAAGTTCAACCAAGTGGCCTCATTTTGAATGATTCTGGGCTTATACCATTAGGGAGCTTCTGATCTTGAGCAAGGTAGATGAGGTTTAAAAAATAACTACTGGATTTAGCAGCTAAGAAGTTTTAGGTGATGTTGGAATTGGGGGTGGTGAGAACAGAAGCCAGAATGCAGCAGGCTTAGAAGTGATTGGGAAAGAAGGTTGCCAAGGAGGAGGGGGTGCCCTTTCTCTCAAGAAGAAGATCTGGAATGTCAGCTGCCATTCTGAGCTTCAGTTTCCAGTGGTAAAGCAGAGACAGTCATCCTTTTCCTGTATCCTTGACAGGAGTATGAATACTTCGCTAATAAATTTTACATCAATATATATTATTATTAGCCTATTGATGCAACTGTTTGTCTCTTAGCTGTAGGCTTCCCTGGTGGCTCAGATGGTAAAGAATCTGCCTGCACTGTAGGAGACTAGGGTTCGATCCCTGGGTTGGGAAGATCCCCTGTAGGAGGGAATGGCAACCCACTCCAGTATTCTTGCCTGGAGAATTCCATGGACAGAGGAGCCTGGAGGGCTACAGTCTATAAAGTCACAAAGAGTTGACCTGGCTGACACTTTCACTTTCACTTGTAGGTTTTTAAACTTAAAAAAAAAAAAAAAAATCTGTTTCTTGAAAAGTGCTCTATGAAGCTTTAAACTCAATTTGCTTTTCAGAAAATTTTCAAATTTTCCCATGACAAAATTTACATTTATCCTCTGATTTGAGCAATAACAGCACAATTCTGTTGGGTTAGCCAAAAAAAGTTCATTTGGACTTTTCTGTAACATTTTACTGAAAAACCCAAATGAACTTTTGACCAATACAATATTTTTCATTTGGCCTTTGTTTCACTTGTTGACGCTTACCTTGTCCTTGGGTTTGAGAACTTGACATGTAAATGATGCATAGCAAATAAATCCTGGTAAGTTCTCACTCGAGTCTCTCTCATAGACCAGACCTCTGGTTTTCTGCACACTCTGGTCCAAGACCCTGCCTTCATTTTGCCTTTATTATGACACTGGAAATGTATTTTTGCAAGTTCAATTCTCTCCCATCTTAAAGCATACAAGTAAGCCAGCCAACCAGCAATCACCTCTTCTTGGACCATGTATTCCACCCCGACCTCCACTCCATCCCACCCTTCTCTTTCCAGAGAAGACCCCACACTCCTCGCTTTCTCACTTCCCATTTACCCTCGGCCCTGCAATGGGGCTTCTGCTCCATTGTCCACTGAAAGGACTCTCTCCAAGGCTACCACTAACTCCTTTGTTCCTAAACAGAATCCACATTTCTGTCCTTGTCTTTCTTTAGTGCTTTGCAGTATTTGACTCTGATATGCTTAGTCCCTTACTCTTGGGTTCACAATAGGAATCTCAGTTGTATAGTTGTGCAGAAAAACCTGAGCACCTTGAATACAGTCCAGTGGCTTCATTTTACGGATGAGGAAATGAAGGTCAAGAGAAGTTACATGAATTGACCTCTATCAGTCAGCTAGTGCTGCAATAACATTGTGTAACAAACCACCCCAAACCCATCGGCAAACAACAACATTAATTTTTCTCATGGTCTGGATGTTGGCTGGGGGAGCTATGTTCCAGGTTGTGGGTGGGGTTCATATCTGCTCCACATGGGTTTGTAATGGGGCACAGACTGAAGAGGATACTTCAGGAAAGTTCTACTTCTGGTAGATCATAGGAATGCAAGAAACACAAGAGGAGGAAATCCCCTGGTGGTGCAGTGGTTAGGACTATGTGCTTCCACTGCAGGGGTTCAGGCCTTGGCTGGGGAACTAAGATCCCATAAGCCCATGTGACATGGCAAAAAAAAAAAAAAAAAAATGCTAGAGGAAATAAGCAATGTCTCTTCAGGGCTCAGCCTTAAAGTGGCTGAATGTCCCTTCTGCTTATATTCTTTGGTTAAAGCAAATCCCATGTGAAAGCCTAACATGAATGAGGTGAGGAAGAAGACTCCACTGAAGTGGGAGGTATTGATACTTCAGAGAATCAGTATTTTTCCTGATGATGTAGAATTTTGATAAAGAGGTTGGGGGGGGGGTGATGAGTTGGGAGGAATGATTCAGTCTACCACATGCCCAGAGATCACCCATGTGGAGTCTGAGCTCTGACAAAGGAGAAAGAGGACATGAGTGAGTAGACACAACAAAAGAAGAAACAAAGATAAAAACAAACAAAGAGCGAGCAAAACAAAAATGTAAAGCTAATGGAAGTTTGGATTTTTATTGTAAATAACAACAATGATGTTTTCTGGAAAAAGAACAGACGTGGATGGGGAGTTGGACAAGACTCCAAGGTGGTGAGTCACAGTAGGTCTTGGCTGTGAGGAGGGCTCCAGGAGGGCCGAAGCAGGGTCGTGCGCCCAGTGCAGGGGCTCAGCTTAGACCTTGACTGAGCCTAGGGGTGAACCCAAGGATTTCTAGCTGAATAAGCGATGGAGATCAGGAACTGACCAATGATGGAGCTACAGCTCACCCTGAGAAGGGTAAATATTGATTCAGGGATGGGGTGGGGAAGAGAGTAGCTGCTACATAGAGGATCCGACTTGAGTTGGAAAAGGCAGGATTGAAGGGGAACATTTCTGAAGTACTCTGGAAGCCTCAAAGCTGACAGTCTGCTGTGTTCACTATACCCTGGACTATACCAACCAGGGGACATGCTTGTAGATTGTGAGCTCCACTGTTTGGGACAAATGCATTGTTTTATATGTGGCAATACATTTATGTAAGACATTATGCCAAGACATGGCTACAGCTGGAAACATAAACAGCTCCAGAATTACTATAAACATTCTCATGGATGCTGGGGCCCTACTGAGTTATTAAAGAAAAAAAAATATGTTTTAGGATGATCACTTGCCCTTCCAGAAAATTTCCTGTGGTGCTGGCTAGAGGCTGAAAGGAGAAAGGGTGTGTCTCAGCATCACAAGGCCTGTGAGACAAGGTGAACTGAACTTGGGCTCTGAAAGATCAAATGAGCCTGTCACAGGCTCTTTTGCACGTTCTGCTCTAGGAAGTTATTGGTAAGTCTCAACAGGGAGGTGCTCTTGCAATCCAAAATCAGCCATCAATTTCATTTCCTTTTTTTCCTATAAAAAGAGTATGCTGACTCAAACAACTAAAATATAGATTAGTTAGCATACTAATAATAAGACCAAAAAATCCCCAATAGACAAAAATCCCCATTAAAAAAACAAACAAACAAACCAAAGCCCAACATTCAGTGAGCCAGGAAAAAAATGTTTTTGAATTAGCATTTTCTTTCATGAGAGTCAGTTTCTTTCCATGTCACCTCTTCTGACTCCAGGGTGGACGAGAAGACCCGTCCCCATCCTCCTACCCACATGTTGGCACGGCTGGTGACAGCTCGGATGGTCTTTATACTGGATTGAGTAGCGTTAGTGTTCCCCTGCCCTCTCCAAATTCACAGTCACTTGGCACCTCCGAAGAAGGCCTTCATTGGAGACAGTGTCTTTATAGAGGCAATCAAGTTGAATGCTAGTGAGTCCTAATCCAAGACTGATGTCTTGTTACGAGGGGATCTGTACACAGAGACACGCAGAGTGGAGGTGATGTGAATATACAGACACACGAGGAGAGTACCATGTGAGGATGGAGGCAGAGACTGGAGTGATATATCTGCACAGCAACCCCAAGGATTGCTAACAACCACCAGAAGCGAGGAAGAGCCGGGGAGGGGCTTCCCTTAGAGCCTCAGGGTGGGCAAGGCCCTGCAGACTTCTTGATTTCAGACTTCCAACCTCCAGAACTGGGAGAGAGTAAATGTTGGTTGTTGTAAGTCCCCAGTTTGTGGTACTGTGTTATGGTAGCCCTAGGAGATGACTGTGGTCTCCTTTCCCTCATTGGCCTTGCTGATCCAGAACAGACCATACCAGTCAAAGACCTGGCTAGAGGCTCAGGCCCTTCGGTCAGACAGACTAGGATTGGGCTGCAGGCTGGCCACTGACCAGTGGGCTCAAAGTCTCAGTTTCCCCATCTATATGATGGACATAGCAAGGATGTTGGCGGAGATTAAAGGCTGCCATGTTTATAAATGTACAATGTCTGGCCCATAGCACATGTTTAGTAAATGTTAGCTGCTATTAGCCATTGGTTTTCACCTCAGTGTGAAGTTTTTCTGATTTTACTATTTTGGTAAAAGCCAAGTGGACATCTATTCCTTTAGGGATGTACCATGGCATCTAGCTCAGGGTTCACAATAAAAGCATCTTTATGGAATGAAGAATGGAACAACTACATCTCATCATAGAAGGAAATGGCTTATAGGCTTCATGAGGTTTAGTAATCAGCTCAAAAAGTCCAAGAAGAAGGATATATTTTTATCAAATTAGGTTATGAAAGTTTGAGGCTTCCATCATGGGCTGTCTCTCTCCCCTGGGTTGCTTATTTGGGAGAAGCCAGCTGCCATGTTGGGCTGCCTGATGAAGGGCCCACAAAATGAAGCCTGCCAACAGCTACATAAGGGGACATTAATGTGATTCTCTAGGCCCAGGCAAACTTAAGATCACTGCAGCCTCAGCTGACAGCTTGACTTACCCTTATGAAAAACCCGCACCCCTAACTGCTCAGGTAACACACTCCCAGGTTCCCGGAAACTGTGTAAGATGATAAATGTCTGTTGTTTTAAGCCACTTAGGTGTTGAGGCTAATTTGTTACACAGCACTAGATAACCAATACAGGTGCTGAGATAAGAATGGCCAGGATGAGCCAGGGCTGAGACCAGGGACTGTAATGGGAGACTAAAACATAGGAGGCAGAGAAGAGGTCAGACCCAGATGGGATGGACATGGAGATGAGCAGGCAGGTTCTGTGGGTCTGTGCCTCTGGTCCAGAGCCCAGGGCACATAAGAGCCAACCACATCACTGAGCAGAAGGCAATGAGATCTTGATGATCTTAGACTAGAGTATCGCCTTCTGACATAATGTTACACAATTCCCAGTTGGACCTTCAGTTGATCACTGTAGCGATGAGGTGATCAAAGATCAATGAGTGAATTTGTCCAGTATTAGGTCAATACAAAGATTTGGGGATTCCAGTAACAAACAACATGCAATGGGATTATAAATATTTTTGAAACACTCACAATATTCTTTTGTTATTTTGATGGCCTTAGCTCTTTAAGTTGTCCGCCAAGCTGGGAGGCAGAATTAAGTTTCCTAGGCCTGTTCCAGGCTGTTGGGCAGGTCATGGTACAATAGAAAGTTAAAGATATTGCCTGGGTTTATAAAGACATACCTCACATCCAATTGGCAAATGTTTTCTGAATGCTTACTAAGTTCATTATAAAAGAGCTTAGAGTCATTCTGTATACCTAGTACAAGTACCCACTGCTCCTTATCCCCCTGTGATTACTCATGAATATGAAAACCCAATGGATCAAAAAGCACTTCCTCTATTCTTTGCACAGGCCAGGTCTCCCCTTTGAATTGACCTTTGTTTCAAGTCTTGGAGCCCTGCTGACTCAGTGGCAATCACTTGAAATTCAAGGGATAACAGGATCCCGTGAATAGCATCTGCTTTTTCACCAGGAAGTCAGAGTCCTTACTCTACAGAAGTGAGCAAAGCTTCCTGCAGCCCCTGTCTTGTCGAAAGGTTGAGCTGTAGGTAATTTGCTGCTCTTCAAATCCAAAATAAGAGACGGAGGCTGCTAGCTAAGGGCACAGGCTCAGAGCCAGACAGCCTGGGTTCATATGTCAGCTCCACTTCTTCCTAGCTGTGCAGCCTTGGGTGAATGACTTAATCTCTCTGAGCCTCGCTTTTCCCATCTGCAAAATGATGATCATAATAACACCCCCCACACAGAGTAGGGAGAGGAATAAATGAGTTGATATATAAAGTACTTAGAATGGCTCCTGGCCCCTGGGAAATAGTCTCATTATGACGATTAATAGGCGATTATTATGCAGGATATGGAGGCAAAAGTAGCCCTCTCTGCCCTCTCTGGGCTCAAATGTCATTGTCTGTTGGGGTTCACTCAAGGCAGATGTCTCTCTTTCACAACATGCAAAGGGTTCTTCAAGGACTTCATGAAAACAAAAGGATTAACTACAGATGACTAAGCCCACATGATGGAAACAGAACCAGGTACAGTAAATAATGACCTTAGGCAGGATTATATTCCTACAAACAATACACTGAGTTCTTTGGCTCTTGGTCTACAATCCCTCTACTACTACAAGGGAGCCAGAGGCCAAGGACAATGTCTCCATGTGCCCAGGATAATCTGGATGGGCTCCTGGAGGAGGCAGCCCTCAAGCAGAGACTTGAAGAATTCAGGACTTGCCAGGTGGAGAAAGAAGATCGGTATACCAGGCAGAGAAGAGTGTGCTGGGACCAGGGTGAGATAAACAGGTGCCTGGGACACAAAATTTAAGGAGGCACTCACTCTCAGGGCCATGTGAGAGCAGGGTCAGCATCTGCACACCGCTGGGATTGAGCGCCTCCTTTAGTTTTGTATCCTAAATGCCTCTGTTGTGTCACCTTAGTCCTGGCCCTGGACAAGAGCCTGGGTAAGAGCCTGGAAAGAAATGTCTATAACTAGAAATGTCCAAGTCATGAAAGATGGCTTGAGGACAGAGGTCACTTGGAGTGAGCCTGAGAAGTCAGGCTGAGGTGAGATCATAAAAGGTCTTATGCTCCAAATAAAAGAATTTAGAGTTGGTCTAAAAGTGACAGGGAGCCAGTGAAGAATTCTGAACTGATCTACAACATGATCAGATTTTCCTGTTGGCAGGATTCTTCAGGCATTGGCATGAACGGCAGATTGGTGGATGAGGGAAGAAGCAGATTAGGAGGCCAATTCAGGACTCCGCTGAAGAGCCCATGCCCAGGGGAAAGACAACGACGGCCTGAAACAGGGCAGTGCCAGTTAGAAAACTCACTGAGCGTTCTCAAGAGGGCTGGTTTGAAGGGAAAATTGACAGTCCATGGTGACTGAGGGCAGATGAGGGTTGACGGCAAGAGTCAAAAATGGCACAGTTTAGGGACTTCCCTGGTAGTCCCGTGGTGAACAATTGCCTGCCAATGCAGAGGAAGTGGGTTCGATCCCTGGTCCAGGAAGATCCCGCATGCCACGGGGCAATGAAGCCAGTGTGTCGCAACTACTGAAGACTACACCCTAGAGCTCACGCTCCTCAACCAGAGAAGCCACGGCGATGAGAAGCCGACAGGCCACAAACTAGAGAGTAGGGCCTGCTCGCTGCAACTAGAGAAAGCCCCCGTGCAGCGGTGAAGACAGAGTGAAGCAACAAAGTATAAATAAATGAATAAAAATGCTTTCCAAATGGCACAGTTTAGAAGCCACAGGGAGCTAGTAGGTAAGACAGAAGTATACCGAAGGCAGTTAGCAGGGCTGCCCCAAGTCCAAGGGAGACCTCCCCACACCCCTCCCTATTGGTTTTCCATAGGATACAGTCTCTGGGGGTCAGACATGTCTTACCCTCTGGATGGTATCCACACTCTCTTAGCATCACCGACCTGAGCTGAGCCACTTCCAGACCCCATTGGCTTTCCAAGCAGTCTTAAGGTTCTCAAAGTCCTTTTAAAGACAACCATGCAGCTGGGCTCACACTGACATTCCGCCACGCCCAGCCTCCCATTCTGGACGTGTTGACCCCCAGGGTGCTGACCTGCCCCATATGACCCAGCCAGGGGCTCTGGGAGGTGGAGGGAGGAGGGGGCTGGGGAGGAGGGGGCTAGGAGGAGTGAGGGTCTGTCCAGAGGCTGGGAGTCTTCAGCCGCCTGTGAAGAGCCTTGTGAGAGACGACGTAGACCAGAAAGGCAGCTGGAGGGCAGCTGGGTTCGGAGGCGCTGTCCGGAAAGGCAGAGGCAGCAATGCTGGGAAAGGAGGGCAGTGTTCAGGGGCCAAGCCCGGGGCAGGGGAAGTACTAGGTCTGCGGGACTGCCCGCAGAGGCAACCCTGGGACTGATTTCCTCTGACCCCGCAACAGATGCACACGCTGATCTTGTGGTCCACTGAAGCCCTCGGATCTTCTTCTATGAACTCGAATGATGCCAGGTATCCTGCCCTCCCTGCGCTTGAGAAGTCTGGAGAATGCTGGTTCTGCACACATTTCTCCATGTTCTCATAAAAATCAAGGGAGTAAAAGAGCAAGTCTGAGCTCTTTGAAACATTAATTAAAGACACCATCACTTCCTTATTTCACGGAGGGTTGCTACCCCATTTGGGATTATTAGCAAAGCCAGACAGCCTTTGTTGTGCTTGACAGTGATTAATTCAGACTCTAGGTGAGTCTTGGTTTTCTCAACATCTTTTGATGTGCTAAGATTCCCCAGTGAGGCAAAAAATATCATCAATTACTTAAACAAGCCATTACCTTGAGAGCACAATTACCAGTGAGGCCCAATCTACTAATTGGCAGATGAAGGGAGAGAAATGAACCTGGGCTGTGCCCTGGACCCTTACCTGTCCAGCAGGAGTAAGAGTCCTTTCAATTGTGTCATGGCAGTGCTCCCGCTGATCTGGGACTGCCTAGAAATTTTTCCATCTCCACAAAAATTCATCTTGGGCCACTCAAGTCTTGGGAAGCCAGAAGCTTCCCATCCGAGAACTGCATTCTCATGGGCGAAGTTGTAGGCCTCAGCTCAATAGGAACACAGAAGTGTTCACAGAAGTAAACTTCTTGCTTGAAGGGAGCTGGGAAAAAATTCTTTGGCTTGCTCTTTTTCTCGAAAGTCACAAATTCTCCAGCTCCTGGGGCAAGCAGGGTGGCAGGGTTTTCTGCAGAATGCTACATCTGGGTGGACAATCCCTGACACATAACGAATTTAAGACCTAAATAAAAGAGGCAGGTTTTCACTGTAAAACATAAACATATAAAATTAAATTTATAAATTCAAGTAGAGTGTAATACACTTAAATATATTTTATTTTAGAAATACTTACTATAAATATACCTTTTAACGCACTAAATCATGACTGTTTTTTTCCCTCTCCTCGCTAGAAGAGAGGTTTAGGGGGAGATCTTTTTCTGTATTTGTATATGTCATTGGTTTTTCCGAATGGGGAGGGGGAGCTCAGTCTAGTTAAATTCAGTCAAATAACCAATACATAAAAAAATCCAGAAGTGTTCCATAAAATATCAGCCACTGCACTGGCCTTGTCACACAATTCTATCGTTCTGTCCTGTTTTTTGGAGAAGGCAATGGCACCCCACTCCAGTACTTTGCCTGGAAAATCCCATGGATGGGGGAGCCTGGTAGGCTGTAGTCCATGGGGTCACTAAGAGTCGGACACGACTGAGCAACTTCACTTTCACGCATTGGAGAAGGAAATGGCAACCCACTCCAGTGTTCTTACCTGGAGAATCCCAGGGATGGGGGAGCCTGGTGGCTGCCGTCTCTGGGGTCACACAGAGTCTGGACATGACTGAAGTGACTTAGCAGCAGCAGTCCTATTTTTAAAATAGAAAGATGGGTCGCATGCGTGTTCATATTGTGAAACTACTTTGGGTACTACCTCGATCGTTCTTCTCCTCTAATTCTCACTGGCGCGAAAGGGCAAGGCGCCTCTCAGAATTCTTCCATGAGAAGTGGTGGAGAACTGGTGGGTGGGGTGGGGTGCAAAGGCAGAGGCGGAGGCTGCACCGAGGCCTCACTCTGAGACCCCTCCCTGCTTAACCACCATCTCCCACTCGGCTCCACTTTCTTCCTTAATTCCCGAAGACGTCAGCTGGGTGGGGCCGGGCACCGGAAGGCACACCTGGGGAAGCACAGCGCATAGTGCCCAGGGCTTCCTCCATAGGAACCCCCAGAGCTGGCTCTTCCCAGGGTGGGGGGCCCCCTGGGACACCCTCCTCTCCAAGCAGCAGCCTCTCCCAGCTCCTTCACCTGCTATGAGTGACACAGTTCTTTCTCGCACCAGCTTTCACACCTCTGTCCTCTGTTTCATAGATTTTTGGAATCTGGTCTGCTTTGGAGGGCCCTGCTTTTGGAAAACTACCCTTGGGGGAAAATAATAATAAGCCTAAGGACCACTTGCCATTTTTTTTCAAGTTCAACAAATATGTCCCATCCAATAGCTGGACACAAGAAGTGCTCTTAAGTGATCAAAACACAGTTCAACTGGCACACCCTCTGACACGTGACGCTTCTTTGCTACAAGGGTCATCACGTAAATACTGTGTTGGCTGCTTGTCATTAGCCACTGAATGCGTGTTGGGTCCACAAGGCTATAAGTACCGCCTCCCTGTAGCTTCCCCTGGTGCTTTGCACATCCCTGGCTTGTAGGAGACACTGTGTGTCTGCCTGATGATTCTTGTAATGTGTCACGTGTAACATGTTGGTTACCATCAGCCGACAGTGATGAAGGACGTCATTCCAGGACTCCTCCCCTTTGTGAAGGTAAACTGCTATCACAATTTGGAGTAAATTCAGTGTCAAAAGCAGACCAAGTCTCTTTAGTTCTTAGAAATGAAATACATAAGATCCATTAGATCGAATTCTCCACATCTCAGTCCTTTGAGAGAGGACTGAGATTCCTTCATTGGTTTCCAGCTGTGGTGTTAGATTGTCAGCTGAGCCAAGGCAACCTAGACAGAGCACATTTGAAAATGTGGCCCATTTGGACCAGCCTTGAGAGCCCCATCTTCCCAGCATCATCCTTGTGGACCATCCGTGGCCAGCGAGATCACTTTAGGGAGTTCCTGGGCTTTAAAATGTCCCATGGTAAAGTTTTTATTTTTACTCTTAGTTTTTCTTTATGGAAGCGGTAATGGTTTTCATTTATGGTCCTGACATAAAGTTACCTTTTATTTACGTCTATATCAAAGAAAGTGGGAAGCAAGCGCTAGCCTAGGTGATTTGCAGATATGGCAAAAATTGTCAACATGTTGTTGATTTAGGTTAACCTCTTAATGCCAACTGAGATTCATTGACTCAACTCTCCTGCCCTGGCAAGGTGAGAGAAAGCTGGAAAAGTTGGCTAATTCTATGCACTACAGTAACCAACAACTGGATGGCATGATTGTTTGTAAACTGTAGTCTTTTCTTTAAAATACTTATCTGTTTGGGTGGTAGGGCCCCCAAGCCTGGCTTAGTGGTGCCTGAGACAGAGGCTGAGTGTGTGGTAGCTCTGGGCGCCCCTCCCCGCCCTTCCCCGGCAGCTGGCTCATCAGTTTTCTCTAAACAGGAAGCCTTGAGAACCTCAACCTCCACCCCAGACACTTCTTATTATCAAGCACACTCCAAAAGACAGTCATCTGTACACAATAGAAACTGGTGTGGGAGCTGAATAATGTCCTCCAAAGATGTCCACATCCTAATGTTCAGAACCCGTGAATGCCACTTTACACAGCAAAAGGGACTCTGAGGATGTGCTTAAGGGTCCTGAGATCAGGAGAGTATCCTGATTATCTGGGTGGACCCTCAGTGTGATCAGAAGGGTCCTTATAAGAGGGAGGCAGGAGGAGTCAGGCAGAGGGGTTGATGTGGTGTCTGAGAGCAGAGACTGGAATGGTGTGGTTGCAAGCTCAGGATGCAAAAAAATGGATGCTCTCCAGGAGCCCACAGAAAGAACCAGCCCTGCTGACATCTCAGCTTCAGACTGGCAAGCCTGATTTTGGACTTTGGGCCCCAGATCCGCAAGGTAAATTGTGTTATCTTAAACCAGTACGCTTGTGGTGACTTGTTTTAGCAAAACCATGGGAAACTAAAGCAGCCACGGGAAACTAAAGCAACCACGGGAAACTAAAGCAGCCACGGGAAACTAAAGCAACCACGGGAAACTAAAGCAGCCACGGGAAACTAAAGCAACCACGGGAAACTAAAGCAACCATGGGAAACTAAAGCAGTTGAGAGAGATTAAACAATTCCTTAATTTCTGATAGGATTCATCACGTTGGTCCTTTATGTAAGGTATCACTATACATTTAAAATAATTCTAATTACAAGAGGTTCAGTTAACACATTTTAAAATCCATTTAAGTTTTTGAATCGGCATCCACGTGGTTGAAATCTCAAACATAGTATCATGAAGTATTACCAAAATAGAGTGAGACATCTTCTTCCTGTTATGGCCCCTAGACACTGTTTTCTACTGAAAGGAAACACGGTTTCTCAGGGAGATGGCTGATTCAGGTCTAGGGCAAGAAATGTTCAAGATGTACCTGGAACAACTTGTCATTTCAGAAAGTGGGGAGGCTGTTCTCCCCAAAAGTACTCAGGAACAAACTTATACGTGCTCCCCCTAGCCAAAGATGGGACAATCTGATGAATAGAAAAATCATGGCAATGGATCAAAACACATCAAAATACTCTAAAACACAGTCATCTGTACACAATAGAAGTTGGTGTGGGAGCTGAATCATGGCAGTGGATCAAAACACATCAAGTAAATTTAAATTCATGAGTTCATAATGATACAAAAATAGCATGTGTACCCAATGTAAGATGCTACAGAATCAACTCACTACTTCGAATGCTAACAGTAAAAGCAAAGAATCAAGACCGATCCTACTTTTCTCATGTGACCTGTCCCTAGCAGAGGAGGGAAAATTCATAATTATTCCAGCTGGTAAATGGAAAAGGAATAACATGACTTTGCAGTCCCTGGTGCATGAATGGATTCAGGTGATAATCCTCACAGCTGCTCAGGTCATAATAAAAGAGACAAGTAGATTATGAACCTCCTCTGGTGTAGTCTTGAAGAAAAAGCCTCTGGATCAGTGGTTCCTAAATGTGGCTGAACACTGGGAACACCTGAGGCTCTTATAAAAATTCCAGAGCCCAAGTCACACCCCAGGCAATTAAGTTACTACCTGGGGGTATGGGTAAAGGTGGGGATGGGGTGAATGGGACACAGGCACCAGAAGTTTTTCAAGCTTCTCCAGGTGCAGACAGATTCGGAAATCAAGGGTTTAGATCCAGCTACGGGGGCTTCCCGGAGAGGGCAATGGCAGCCCACTCCAGTACTCTTGCCTGGAAAATCCCATGGGCGGAGGAGCCTGGTAGGCTGCAGTCCATGGGGTCACTAAGAGTCGGACAGGACTGAGCGACTTCACTTTCCCTTTTCACTTTCATGCATTGGAGAAGGAAATGGCAACCCACTCCAGTGTTCTTGCCTGGAGAATCCCAGGGACGGGGGAGCCTGGTGGGCTGCCGTCTATGGGGTCGCACAGAGTTGGACACGACTGAAGCGACTTAGCAGCAGCAGCACAGGGGCTTCCCTGGTGGCTCAGATGGTAAAGAGTCCACCTGCAATGCAGGAGACCCAGGTTCAATCCCGGGGTTGGGAACATCCTCTGGAGAAGGGAATGGCAACTCACACCAGTATTCTTGCCTGGAGAATTTCATGGACAGAGGAACCTGGCAGGCTGTAGTCCACGGGGTTGCAAAGAGTCAGGCACGACTGGGCGACTAACACTTTTACTTTTCACTAGGACTGAAGAACGGGTTAAACTACACCATGGGAGGCAACCGGCAGAATTTAGACTGTGGGAAACCCTATGAGATACCACCTGGCTTTGTTGTGTAAAAAATGCAAGGCGGAAAATGGCTGTGGGGGGTTGGGATTGGAAGGAGGATTTAAAGACTTAAAGATACTTACAAGACATCTGACCCAGTTCTAGTATCTAGTCAGTATGTTTCAATTTCCTCAATTGTCTCACAATTTTTCTTTGTAGTATGTTTACTGAGTGAGAATCTAAAGTCAGATGACCCAATTCAAACTGTAGACCTTAGATTCTCACTCAATAAACATACTATAAAGAAAAATTGTAGGACGACTGGGGGAATTGAAACACTGACTATCTATTTGAAGATACTAAGGAACTATTGTTATTTTTAATTCTAATAGTAATACTGTGGTTATTTTTGGAAAGAGTCATATTTTAGCAAAGGGGTACAGAAATATTTACAGTCGGAATGATGTGATGTCATAGATTTGCTTCAAAAAAAGTCTGGGCATGAGGTGAGTAGGAGTGTAGAGCTGAGACAAGATTGGCTACCAGTTGATAATTGTTAGAATGGTAGGTACATGGGAATTCATTTTACTCTTTCGTCTATTTTTGCACTTTCCACACTAAAACATCAAACGAAACATCTCCTTCCTGCCCACTGTCATCCCCACTGTTCCTTCCATCTGTGCAACTGGTAACCTCTTCAATTAACTCCTTATTTAGACTTATAGAGATATTTTTAATAAACATAAAAGCTAATATAAATAATGTTAGGTTTTTTTCTCATTTTTTTTACATAAATGGAAGCACACTGAACTCAGTTTTCCGCATCTCACTACTTTCATGTACTAGCGTATTTTGATGACTTTCCATCTCTGTTGCATAGCATATTATTGAACGGATGCATCATAATTTATTTAAACAGATGGGCAGTTAGGTTGTTTCCAATTTTTTGCTGTTATAAACATGTTAAAAATAAATACCTCTGTACATATTTGTGTAAAAGTATATGTGTAGAGCAAATTCCCAGGAGCAGATTTGATGGCTCAGTGGATAAATGCATATGCAAGATGCTAGCAAATAACCCTGGCTTATACCAGGGTAGAAAGAGAATAGATGGAGAGAAGTGGGCAGATATGGAGATGGAGCTAATTTGAAGATGGAGCTAAAATTATTTGCTGATAGATTGTTTGAAAAATAAAAGAGAAAAATTAAGCATGTCTAAAATCAGTCAGCTTCAGATAAGTTCTGCCTGGGTAGCAACTGACTCCCTTCATGCCCACAGCAAATCTCAGTGATTTACACACTCAAATATTTATTTCTTGGTCATGCTAAACATCTGTCATGGACCACTTCCTTCTTTACTCCTCATCATCTCCATTGCAGGACCCAGGCTTCAGGAACAGCTCTCATCTGGGAGACTACAGGCCTCAGGGCAGAGAGAAAAGGACAAAAGGCTCATCAAGTGTGGCTCTCAAAGCTTCCACTTGGATGTAGCACACATGGTGTCTTTTCATGATCGGTTGACCAAAGAAAGCCACATGATCAAGCCTTATGGAAATAAGGTGGAGATGTATAGTCCTCCAATTGGGAAAGATTGTCATGTTTTAAATAATTACACACCCCACTAGTGAGAAAGATCCCACCTGCCAATGCAGGAGACCTAAGAGATGAGGTTTTGATCCCTGGGTTGGCAAAATCCCCTAGAGGAAGGCATGGCAACCCACTCCAGTATTCTTACCTGGAGAATCCCATAGACAGAGGAGCCTGGCGGGCTACAGTCCATGGGGTTGCAAAGACTCAGACACGACTGAAGCGACTTAGCATGTCAGCACGCACCACGTCTCAAAGGTTTCTGGCTTGAGCAATTGGTGGGTTGTGGTTGTAACAGTGATATAGAGATGAAAGAGGAGATAGAGTTCTAGGGAGAAAATTGAGTTCAGATTTAGATATAAGTTTAAAACGCCTAATAAAACCATGATCACCCAGGCATTTTGGATACTAGATGGGTAGACAGCATTGCATTTCCAGGTTCCCCTAATGTTGGGGCTAGAACTTCCAAAATGCTCCGGTGGGTGACCCCACTGTCTTGAGACCCAGGGGCAGCTGTACTGGTCAGTATCCAATCCACCAGGCTGGCTCGGAGAAGGCAAGTTTAGGCAGGACCGGCCAGGGCACAGTCAGCTCTCTATATTACCACTTTAAGAGCCCCAAACAGTTTCCTGGTTTTGAACTCAATGCTTCTGCACACACCTGTGTGACTGGAAATCAGTAGAATTTTGAGGGACAGAAGTTTTCAGTATGTTCAAGAACCTTTAAAGCCATGATAGCTTTGACCAATCATGTAATGACTTGAAGTCTAACAATTTTAAAAGTCATATGGTAAAATGCTTCATATGCCAAAGATATTTATGGTAGAATTCTGTATTGAATTGAAATATATTGAATTGAAAACAATTTACATGTCAACAACAAGGGAGTGGTGATGGTTTAGTTGCTAAGTCATGTCTGACTCTTGTGAACCCATGGACTGTACCCCGTGAGTCTCCTGTGTCCATGGGATTTCCCAGGCAAGAATACTAGAGTGGGTTGCCATTTCTTTCTCCACAAGATCTTTCCGACCCAGGAATCAAACCTGGGTCTCCTGCATTGCAGGTGGATTCCTTACTGATTGAGCTACAAGGGGAGCCTAACAAGGGAATAAGCAAGCAAATTATGAAATTTAAAACATGCCTAATAAACATCAAAAGAGTGCAGCCAAGGTGATGTCTGGATAGAGATGAGTTCAGTGGAGAGAATGGGGCTAGAGATAGCAGCGTAGAAGTTATTGACATATAGATGGTGTTGAAAGTGATGGGACTAATTGAAGGAAAGGAGCCAGAAAAGACTCTGAGGACCAGCCCCTGAGGTAGGAGGTGTGATGTCATGGAAACCAAGAGAAGAGAATGTTTCAGGAAGAAGGAAGTGTTTATCTGTATCAAAATGCTGCTGAGAGCAAGTGGAAAAAATAAAAACAAAACTAGCTAGAAATTACTTGAATGACAAGATCAAAACCTTGGACAAGTGACAAGTGACCCTGACAAGGCCACTTCCACTTAAGTGGTGGGTGCAGAAACCTAGTTGGGAAGATGGAAAAGAGAATAGGGTATAGACGAGGAAGAGAACATGGCTAGATGACGCTTTTAAGAGGTTTTAATGGGAAGAAAAAAAGGAAAATAATGAAAGGGCTGGAATCACAGGAGTCTGCTTTACTTTTCTTTAAAACAGAAGACACTAGAATATGTCTGTATACTGATAGCAGTGATCCAGAAGAAAAGGAGAAATAGGTGCAACTGAAAAAAGAAACAGTTGAGAATTCTGAGTAAAAGCAGAAGTGAAGCACTGGCTTTAGAAAGGCAAAGACGCGCTCTCTCTCATTATGGTCATCAGTTAATTAGTATCTGTTATAATTATACCTTTGGTTTCTAAGAAACCTGCCCTTGTTCTCATGCAGTGGTTTGTCAACAACACCCTACCTTAGAGGACGGGAAGAAACAGGTCAGTAGGGTTCACACGGCACCTGTTTGAAATGTGGCAGACCTGGGTTCATCTCTGCCTCAATCTCTTAGCAGCACTGCCAACTTGGGGGTGCTAATTAATTTCCTTAAGCATAAATTTCTTAATCAGTGATATAAGCAGAATATTTATGCCTACATTTATATAATTGTTGGAAGGCTCATAGAGGAGAATATATAGAGAGTTCTTGGCATAATCTCTGGTACATAGAGAAGGTTAAAAATTATAATAATGGTGAGTGTGTGTGTTAGTCGCTCAGTCATGTCCAACTCTTGGCAACCCCATGAACTGTAGCCTGCCAGGCTCCTCTGTCCATGGAATTCTCCAGGCAAGAATACTAGAGTGGGTTGCCATTCCCTTCTGCAGGGGATCCCAACCCAGGGATTGAACCCAGATCTCCTGCATTGGAGGTGAATTCTTTACCATCTGAGCCACTAGGGCAGCCTCTCTTTGTTGATATAAATGTATTTTTCTTGTGCTGTGACAAAATTGTTGTCAGACTAATAACTCTAATGAGCAAACTTCGGGAGACAGTGAAAGACAGGAGAGCCTGGCGTGCTGCAGTCCATGGGGTCAGAGTCGGACACAACTTAGCGACTGAACAGCAACAACGTTTTTGTGGTTCTTCTATTATTGGAGAAAGAACTGCACATCAGTCAGATATTTGTGTATTTGTTCAGTAGTCCTCTATTTTTTTTTCCCAGAAGAGTGAAGATTGTCAACAGTCTCCTTTCCTGAGTCTTTGGGAACAAACTATAATGACTGTTACTTAATTTCATGGATAGGGTTGAACAGAATTGAAAAACAATGGGAAATTCAACTCCAGAGTATCTGTCCCACTGAGTTTTGCCTGTGTACATCTTACAGCTTATTTTATATTCAGAAGTCTCCTATTGGGATGCAGCTATCAGACAATGAAAGTGGTATGTTTCAAAATGCATGGGGAGCAGCCAAACAAGTAAGGAGAGGGAGATTTATATTCTTAAATGCATTTATTAGAAATAAGATAATATTGAAAATAAGTGAGCCAAGTTGTTAAGAAGCTAAAAGAAAAAAAAATAAAGAACTAAGAATAAACCCAAAGAAAATAGTAGGAAGATCATAATAAAAAATGAGCATAAAATTATGAAACAGACATAAAAACAGCAAAAAGAGAAATGTAGAAATGAGTGACAAAAGCAAAAAGTTGGGGCTTTGAAAAGATAGACAAACCTATAGCAATACTCCTCAAGGAAAACTTTTCCAAGCAAACTAGGAATGGAAGGAATGTCCTTTATAAGGGGTGCCTGTTAAAAATCTATGGCAAAATCTTACACTTAATTTTAAAACATTAGATACATTCCTATAGAGTCAGGAACAAGAAAAAGATGTTCTCTCTCACTGCATCTTTTAAACATTGTACTAAGGTCTTAGCCAGTGTGATAAGAAAATGAAAAGTGAGATAAAGGGATTAGGGAAAAAAGAGAACAAACTGATATTGTTTGTATAAAATATAACTGTCTGTGTAAGAAATTAAAGAGAATCCACATGTAAACCAGAAGAACTGATAAGAAATTTTAGAAGGATCTTGATTACAAGACTGACGTAAAGCACAAATGATGCTCCTACACATGAGCAATAAAAATAACCCAATATATGTAAATAGCAAAACACTCTCTGTGCACAAAAGTACAAAATGTTACAAAGGACAGAGAATGAGTTGATGTAGAGATATATACATAGATGAGAAGACTCAGGGTTGTGATAACATTGGTACTAATTTATAAATTTAATGCAATTCCAATAAAAATTCCAAGAGGATTTTTCATCAAACTAGACTAATCAATTCTAAAATTAATGGGAGAAAGTAAGATATTACAAGGTGTTACAGACTTATAATAGTTAAAATAATGAGGCACTGGGACAAGTCAGACAAACAGTCAGAATAGATCAGAGCTCCGATATTCCTAGGGTGTAGGGTGGAGCCAGGGCTTCCCAGGTGGCATTAGTAGCAAAGAAACTGCCAGCTAAGGGAGGAGACGTAAGAGTCGTGGGTTTGATCCCTGAGTCAGGAAGATCCCCTGGTGGAGAGCTTGGCAACCCCCTCCAGTATTCTTGCCTGGAGAATCCCATGGATAGAAGAGCCTGGTGAGCTACAATCCATAGGGCTGGTCGCAAAGAGTCGGACATGGATGGAGGCAGCCTTATAAACCAGTGGAGAGAGGGGTGGGTCTCTTTGCCAACCCTTAATAGAAGGGCACTCAGCTGTGGGGCAGGATTATTTTTCCCAGGGTCCCACTGACATGTTTTCTGATGAGCCACCTCTTACTATAGAACCTGTCTTAACACATCACCCTCTGATGATTGCTTTGACTTCTCAAGTACCTGAAAAGGATGTACTCTGAGTAGATACATCAGCATCTTGTTCCTGGAAAAGGACACCTGCTCTTATAAGTTAATGAACATTCTGCTTTGCAGTTTATAATCTTACGAGCTTCTCTAACTGCTACTGACTGACACATGAGTGAACGCACACTGGATGGTTTCCAGTCCTGAGGGCAAGGTCTTAAGGGAACGGGTCTCAAGAGAGGGCACCAAATGTGAAGATGAGGATGTGAAAAAAGAAATGAGGCACTAAAAGAGGAACTGAGACGATCTTATAGAGAAATTCTATTTCCAATGAACTCCGGTCCTGAGACATGACTGAAGAAGCAATTTGTATACTAACAGTTCCTTTAAGTGTCGTTGTAGGGGAAGAATGGGGGAAGGAAAAAGAAAACAATTCAAAGTCAGCTAACAAGGCTGCAGCTAGTTATTTGCTAAACAAAAGCTGTTCAGAATTCATCTGCGTGTCCTCCTCTCCCTGCCCAAATATGTGCTTGGCATCAGCTTGCAGTCACCTATTGACGACTGCTCGTTGCCCAACTAATTCTTTAACCAATCAGTGTAGCACAATTCTGCCTAGATAAACTGTATCTGCCCCCTAGATAAACTGTAATGGGAATAAGGGGGAAAGATAGGGGAATTTCAAAGTTGGAAAATATTTTTGAAATTGGAGGAAAAGCAATGGCAAAAAACGTTTTCTCTCCAAAAAAGTACAGACATCGAGATGTTGATACATGGATGTGTCTACAAAACTCGGAAGAATTAAATGAGAGTGTTTGGTGAAATGGATGTACACTGACACTGAGACTAACTGGGACAAACTTTCTGGAAAACAATTTGGTATTGCACGCCAGTGCTTAAAACCAGTGACTCAGGGATTTCAGAGCCAGAAAAGCTTCATGTGTAAAATATTGGAAGAGTTTGATGTATAGAGTTGTAGTGGCCTAACTTAACTTAGCTGAAAACATCCTAAATATTTAACAATAAAGATAGTTTAGTAAACTTTGATATGTCCATAAGAGGAATATACAACCATAAAAATAATATTCATAAGGGACTTATAATATGGAGATATCTTCCTTATGTTGAATGGAAAAAGTAGAAAAGTAAAGAAATAGAAAAAAATTACAGAGACAAGGATCTCAAATACATAAAAATATACTCAGAAAAAATTTACAATTTTAATAAAATGGGAATAGGCTTTCTCCCTGATATTTCTAGCTCCTTTGCCCAAATTTCTGTCAAGCATTTCAAGATTTATTTTCTGGAAAGCTGGCAAATCTCATCTTCTGCTCCTGTGTCTTAAAATCTTTTGAAGAGCCAAAAATATAAGTCCTTATCTAATAAAGTTTCCCATGTGGCCACACAGCCTTTTATGGAAACGCTGGCTAAGCCTTTAATGGCTGTGTGTGTCACAAGGATACTGTAACCATGACAAAGGCCTTTTCTTCTCCGGAGGTGGGACAGGTGGGTTACCTGGCACCCTTGGGCTTCGTCTCTTCCAGGCACACCATGATTTTTATCCCAGGAAATTTGCTATTTGCCAAAGGAATCTTCCACTATTTCAAAAAATATCAGTAGCCTCCGAAATTTCCAAAAGCAGCTCACTAAGTAGAAATTCTTTGATAGGGATCGTGAAGACATAAAGAATAGACTGAGGGTCTGTGGCTCCCAAAAGCACAGAAGGGAAAAGCCAAGTCCTCTATGGCTGCGGCTTAAGATACACAGTGAGGGAAACTTGTAGAGCAGACCACGGTTTGACTCTTTTCTGCTTTGGCTCTAATGTCAGCTTTCCTGGTAGTTCAGATGGTAAAGAATCTGCTTGCACTGCAGGAGACCCAGTTTCGATCCCTGGGTCAGGAAGATCCCCTGGAGAAGGGAATGATAACCCACTCCAGTGTTCTTTCCTGGAGAATCCCATGGACAGAGGAGCCTGGTGGGCTACAATCCATGGGGTCGCAAAGAATCAGACAGGACTGAATGACCCTCACTTCAATTCAGCCAGCTCAGTCATCTCTATAATACATCAGTTTAATAGTTTAATTTATCAAAATATCCCTCAGTTTATTATGAGTGGCTTTTTTTGGCTAAGCAATTGGTTGACCACTCTTGTTGAATACATCAGGAAAGGCCTTTGTCTTGCAGAAGACAAAATACTGGGGAATTTCTTATGTTGAAAACAATCCCAAGCGGTTCCATGTGTTTTTTTGTTTTTGTTTGTTTTTTGAGAATGGACAGTAGAAGGATCATCACTGATCCTGCAGGGTTTGAATCCTTGGGAATAAATGACACTTTGGTTGTAAGCATAAAACCAAAGAATGCTATTTGAAGCTACTGCATATACTTTCCATTGTCATTTTCCAAGTTAAGTATCCTTGATGTAAACAATGATAGACGTTCAAGATCATACTTGCATTAATTCCCGTCAGAGAAGCTGTTCTAAATATCGCAACACGGCAGCCACATGATGGCTGAATGTTATCTGATTTACTAGCATCCTGGGCCACCAGAATTGTTTTTTTTTTTTTTTTGGCTTCACCATGTGGCATGCAGGATCTCAGTTCCTAGACTAAGGATTGAACACATGCCTCATGCAGTGGAGATACGAAATCTTAACCACTGGACCACCAGGAAGTCCCTGCCAGTTCTTTACTAATAGCTCAGGACTTAATGGTATAATCTGAGACAAAAAAGAAATTTCTTTCAAAATGATAATTTTTAAGGTAACAGGAAATTTTTCAGAAAATCTTTTTTCATTGACTCTAAACTCATTTATGGGTATTCCTGGTGTACCAGTTTCCTATTAAAACTGGTGTACCAATTTCCATATTAAAATTAACTAATTACATTTGCCATATTAAAATAACACAAACTGGGCTTAAAACACCAGAGTTTGTCTCACAATTCTGGAAGCCAGAAGTCTGAAATCAAGGCTTTTTGCAGAGTTATGTTCCCTCTGTAGGTGAGAATCCATCCTTCTTTTTCCTAGCTTCCAGTCATCTGCTGACAACCTTTGGTATTTCCTGGCTTGCAGCCACGTAACTCCAATCTCTGCCTTTGTTATCACATGGCAGTCTCCCTGTGTCTCCATGTCTTCACGGAGCATCCTCCTGTAAGGACTCCAGCCATAATGGCTTAGAGATCCACTCTACTTCAGTATGACCATCATCAATCCTAAGTTGCTTCAATCACATCCAACTCTGCAGCCCCATGGACTGTAGCCCTCAGGCCCCTCTGTCCGTGGGATTCTCCAGGCAAGAATGCTGGAGTGCCTTGCCATTTCCTTCTCCAGGGGATCTTCCCAAGCCAGGGATTGAATCTGCATCTCTTTCATTGTCTGCACTGGCAGGTGGGTTCTTTACCACTAGCACCCCTGAGAAGTCCCTCATCTTTAACTAATTACATTTGCAACCACCCTATCTCCAAATAAGATAGTATTTTGGGAACAGGAATTCTACTGATTTTTGGAGGGGTGACACAATTCAACCCATGATTCCTAGAGTCCATGGATTCTGGGTTAAGAACCTATTGAGACTGACATAGGGGAGTCTGGGAGTGGAGAATATGAAACATGGATGCAGAGAAGGAACTGCAAGCAAGACAAATGGAGCGCACTTTGTAATTCTGCTCAGAAGTCTGGAGGCAGTGATCTCTCACTGTTGATTTTAGTGCAAGGTCTCTAGTTACTGATGGCAACATTTGGCCCATTCCTAGCTGAAGACGCTTCAGTTCTATACTTGACTCTGGGCTGCAGAGTGAAGTTTATGGTTATGTCCAGAACATTCTCTGCTGATGCCATATGTTTGGAAATGTCTGAATTTTGTGCAGAGACACACAAGCGGTATTTTTGTAAGTGGAGTTACATAATTAGGGCATGGGCTTGCATGATAATTAGCATGTGTAATTAGGCACAGACTTCTTGTCCTTTAATTAGACAATCAAGACATCTAATTACAAAATTAAGATGTAATTACGTGGCCTAAGATCGACATATTTCTTTCTACCCATTAGAGATTACATTTTAGAAAATAATTCATAAAAATTGATGAAAAAAATGAACTAGAAACCAGATCTGAGGCCGTTGAGGGAAGTGTTGAGTAGATGGGTAAGTCACCTTTGGTCTTTCATCTTAAGTGTGAAGGGGGTTATTTAAAACATCACAGTCTACTTGAAATACTTTTACACACTCTGCTGTCAACCTTTGGCATACACACTAACGAAGAGGAATGTGGGCATGACGAGTCCATGTAATTCACACGAGGCTCTTGAGTGTGGTTTGTAATTACCCTTGAACGTGGACTTAAGTGTGATGTCCTGGGGACCCATTCAAACCCAATAGTGCAGCCACTCAGAAGAAACCTTGGTCTGGAGAACTGGGAGGAGAACCCACCTTCCCTTTTCACCCTGGCTTGATTCTCCCTGTGGCCACTTTAAAGGTAGCAACATTGCTCAAAGTAACGCAAATCAACAGTTAACCTGTTGTCCTTTCCCTGAATATTTGAGTATTCGTTGCAATGTGCTTAACTGCTCCTTATTGGACTGCAGGCAAGAAAGGGAAGGTCAGAGTCTACAGCAAACATTCCATCTTTCTAATGATAAGTGAGGCTTGGAGCTGCAGGATTTTTCAAGTTCCAGTGTTCCTATGAAGTCTGACTGAAGGCATATTCTTTATATTTTCCCTTGCTCCGATATTGAGATTTGGCTGATCTTTGTATGATGCTAAACACCCAGTTTGATTCATTAATTTTTCTGAAATAACTGAACTTTTGACATAATTGGCTGGCTGATTAGGGATTACAGCCATATGCCCAGGTTTTTCTAAGCTAGTTCTGACTTTCACTGTGTTATCCCTCTGTTCCCATAAATTGTCGAAATATCCTAGTAATTCCAATGTTTTGACAGCAACACTGCACTTCTCAAACTGTTGCTTTCTCCTGGAAGGTGGCACATACATCTGTGGGGCCATGTTTCCTGATTTGGGGCTAGAAAAATATGCTTCCCATATGGTCTCAGGCCATGAAAACAAAGACATAGAGGGTTTGCAAGTGGTTGGTGATGAGGTCTTGTTCCACAGAGTGTCCCCTCCTTCCTTGTTTTTTTTATTTTTCTCTATTAGGTCATGGAATGTGATGAGGGATAAATTATGTGCAGGGGTCAATTTGACCAAGAAAATCCACAGATTTGTGCAGGGAACTGATTTTTGCCATTGTTACTTTTTTCGCCTCACCTTGCAAGAGAATTGTTGATGGTAGATTTAAAGGTTGAGGAGCTGACATGGGCAGAGGTGCAGCTTTTTGGAGGTGGGGTGGAGCCATGCTGTGCGGCTTGTGGAATCTTAGTTCCCTGACCAGGGATTGAACCCAGACCCTTGGCAGTAAAAGTGCAATCATAATCACTAAACTGCCAGAGAATTCCCAAAGTGAAGTTTTAAATACTATTTATTGACAGAAATTGTAGGTGGGGAAGGGGTGTTTGGGCTACATCATATCTAAGGGGACTTTCAGCTAAGACATCTGAGGATGTCTTAATCTCTAGCCTGTTAATCAGGAGGAATTTACTGAGCTCATGCCACTCGCACACCTCAAGGCCTCCACCTCGTCAGTCCTAAGATGCTGTCACCTGGAAACTTCTCCTACCCTCACATCTGGAGAGCTCAACAATTCTGATATCAGATAGGGCCAAAAGTGTGAACCTGTATCTCAGTTTTTAAAACGTGCTTTTTTCCCTCAGGTACTCCACATCAGCGTTTTCAAGACTAGAGAAGTTGGGCATCAGACATCCCAAGCCTTCTCCTTTTATTGGAAACTTAGCATTTTTCTGCCAGGTAAGGGTTGCCTTCCACTGTCTTCTGATATAAGATGCTCTGAGCCCAGAGCAGCTTTACCCACAAAGCATTGCTTCCATTCAGGTCGCCCACACTCAGGGAGGTCCGTGTGTGAATTGCATCAGTTCTTGTGTGATGAGAACGATCCATCACTGATCACTCATCAACACATATAGAGTCCTGGTATCCTGGCATTCATGCAAAAACCCATTTAATGAGTATCTAAATGTGCCGGGCCCTGGAATGTGGAACAAGTAAAAGTTGCCCATGCCCTAGAGCTAGTGTGGGTGGTAGACATGGTAGCTGCGGTTTGTCCTTCAGAGGAGGGGGAGATCCATCAGGGCTAGAGTCATCCTGGAGGACTTCCTGGAGGAGGGGGTCTTCAGGAGCGATAAGACACAAAGACAAGGAGACCCACACCAGGTGGGAACAATGATGTGTGTGATGGCACCATATGAGAAACAGGGCATAGCTTGGGGAGCAGCCTGGACTAAAAAGCAGAGATTGGGGAGCACCAGGGAACACTGCTGTGAGAAAGAGAGAAGAGCAGGCTTCCCAGGTGGTGCTAGTGGTAAAGAACTCACCTGCCAATGCCGGAGATGTGAGAGATGTGGGTTCGATCCCTGGGTTGGGAAGATCCCTGGAGAAGGGCACAGCAACCCACTCCAGTATTCTTGGCTGGAGAATCCCATGGACAGAGGAGCCTGGTGGGCTATAGTCCATGGGGTTGCAAAGACTGAGCAACTAACACTTAGATCACTGACAGTTCAGAAAGGCAAGTGAAGAGCTGTGCATGTCCCAACACTGGTGAGTAGGAGGGGGACACCAAAGGGGAAGATTTCTCTGTAAGATTTAGAGCAGGTCTGTAGAATCCAACAGTTGTTGAGCCCTGGCTGTGAAGCAGTGAGGACTTGGCCAGGGTGGAGATGAGAGTGAAAGAGAAGAACTTTGGGGGCAAAATTAGTAACTCTCATGGTGACTTAGGCGAGGAGAAGTCAAGGCAGAATGAGTCAACTCATCTTTAAGTTTGGAGCCAGACAACAGGGAGAATGGCCTGGAGTCCACGAAAATAAAAGGTCGGAGGTCAGCTGGTTTAGGGAGGTGCCTTTGATTTGCCAGAATGACTCGAATGCCCTCTGGGCATTTGGAGATAAAGTCCTGGGACTTTATCTTTGCAGGTTATTTTTGTTTTTCACATTGGGTTTTCTCAGAAGCCAGATGATTTATTCTGCCAACTCCTGTGGGGGGTGCTGCCACCAGACCCAATATTAGGAGGCTACAGATCCTACATGTGAAGCCACTAAGCCAAACAAAGGCAGGAAGGACTAAATTGGGGCCAATCCCGATAACACCCCTCTAAGATCTCTTTAGGCTTTCCCCACCCCTGCCACCGGAAAGGCTGGCCCTTGGCGTCAGATAGAAAATAACATACGCTGTTTCTGTCCCTTTTCTTTCTCATCAGTTTCTCTTCTCTTCCGTTCTGTCCCTTTCTCGGTTCAACACCCCTTCCGACTGTTTATTGTTGTTTCTCTCTTCCCAGTGTTTTTTTTTTTTTTATTTAACACTTCCTTCTCTCCTTTCTAGCTCAGGGGTGGCCAGGCCACAACTTTCAGCCCACAAACAGCATCGCAGCAAGGCTCCCCATCAGCTCCGTGAAGCAAGTGTGAAGGCATTTCTAAGTGTCAAAACACAACAACAAATCAGATAGGAGATTAACGCAAATCCATTTCACAAATTTCTGTGGGGGAAATGATCAGTTGCATTCAGACTTGACTGAATTAATTCAGTATCAACATGTTGAGTTAAACCATATCCCTGTCGATGTGCCGAGCACACTGTGCCTGCCTTTGGCTAATTTCCACATATGTTCCTTTTTAGCTGCTCACTCTCATATGGGCAAATCCTGCCAAGTTCTTGCTAGAACATAGTCATTTCATTGACTGTTTTTATAGTCATGTGAGCTTTCCTTGGTATTAATATATGGCAAGCTTAGATGGAGGTGGAGCTATGGTTTTTCCAGTAGTCAGGTATGGATGTGAGAGTTGGACCATAAAGAAGGCTGAGCACTGAAGAATTGATGCTTTTGAACTGTGGTGGTAGATAAAACTCTTGAGAGTCCCTTGGACAGCAAGGAGATCAAACCAGTCAATCCTAAAGGAAATCAACCCTGAATGTTCATTGGAAGGACTGATGCTGAAGCTCTAATACTTTGGCCATCTAATGCAAAGAGCCAACTCATTGCAAAAGACCCTGATTCTGGGAAAGATTGAGGGCAGGAGGAGAAGGAGGGGACAGAGGATGAAATGTTTGGATGGCATCACTGACTCAGTGGACATGAGTTTGAGCAAGTTCTGGGAGATAGTTAAGGACAAGGAAGCTTGGCATGCTGCAGTCCGGGAGATTGCCGAGTCAGATAAGACTGAGCAACTGAACAGCAACTAGATGGTGGAGCTTGACTGAAAGAGCCTAGGATGGATTTTCATTAAGAACATCCACCTCTTCTACCTTCCCAACTCTCTACTCTCACCCACCCTTTATGTGACTACCTGTCCACTCCATTCCCACAGCACAAGTCTAGGGGTCTCCTCTCTTCCACTTCCATCCCAACTGAACCATGTTTTCATGTTTATTTCTTTCCCATAACACAATGGATCCAGCCATTTTCAACCCTTAACCCGTACTTTCCCCTTGTGTATATCCACACACAGACCCCATCTGAACAACACAGTGAGTCAAGCATTTTTCTGACCCTGCTCCACGCTGTGTATATATCCTGGAACCCTCCTTTCCCACCCCAAAACGTGTCTCATATATAAAGTAGCTCTAAGGTTCTTATGCCTTGAATATGTTGATTTTAGTTAAAATTTAACTTGGATCATAATTCAGAGTTTGTGATAATTTGGGTACACTCAGCAGACATTTATGCCTATAGTGGCTGTGAAAAGAGGCTCTGCCAAAAATAATAATAATATAAACCAAATTGCAGAGAGGAATGTTAGCATAGTTGAGAAAGCAAACAGTTTTCAAATATTTTAGCAGCAATTATACACAAATAGTATAAGTACAGATGATCTCATCTGTCCATTAAAGCAGAGTTGACAGCGACTGTCTCTTGGCAATATTATTTTTTCAAGCCACTAGTTTATTCTAATACTCCAAAGTACTGGAGTACTGAGAACTGAAACAGTTCTGAAAACAAGACCGCTTCGATTATTTTTTTATGGTTGATGTAATTGTGTTCTCATGATTGTAGACTTTTTTCCTGAAGAAGTTTAAATATTTGAAATTGTTTCATCTGATTTTTACTATAGTGCTTGTTTTCTGCAGGGTTTCTGGGAAAGCCACATGGAGCTCAGAAAGCAATATGGACCTCTGAGTGGGTAAGATGGAAACTCCATTCTTCTAGCATGTGTTTGGATTTGTGTGTGTTGAAGTGACATGGAAGGAATGATGAGAATGGGCATGTTGCATGTGTTTATCACTTTTGAGAATCCACAATGAGTATGCCCAACTGTACAGATGGGGCTCCTAGAGAAGATCCTACGGTGGCCCAGGGTGCATGGTGCTAGCCTGAAAAACACCGTTTCCCAGTCTTTAAAGCCCAACCAGCTGGTTCAGGTGCTGGGTGCCTTGACCATCTCTGATGACTGTACCAGAGGTGTGTTGCAAGGGAGGCAGTGGCCCTCCACACCTCACTCTAATTTGCCTTGACCGCCCATGGCAAGGCAAGTCTTTCCCCATGATCTTATCTAAGCTTTTGTTGTTGTTTTTTAGTCACTCAGTTGTGTCCGACTCCTTTTGGACCCCATGGACTGTAGCCCACCAGGCTCCTCTGTCCATGGAATTTCCCAGGCAAGAAAACTGGAATGGGTTGGCATTTCCTTCTCCAGGGAATCTTCCCGATCCAGGGATCAAACTCACGTCTCCTGTATTAGCACTCATTACCACTGAGCTACCAGGGAAGCCCCTTATAAACCTTATTCAGGCCCATTTTATTCAACTCTATGGGTAAAATATGCATTAGCTGTATGGCCATATCATCTATTATCTGACACTGTACACATTTCAAAGTAACAGGGGCTGCTATTCATACTTACTGCAGGAAACAGTGGAAACTAAGACTGACCTGGGTAGACTGGTCGCATGCTCACCCTAATTCTCAGTAATATAGGCCTTCCCCTTCTTTTTCCTGTATTTTCCCTTTTTAAAGAATTTCTTCATGTTTTCTTTTAATTGTGAAATATATATTCCAAAGAGTATGTAACATGTAGAATTTAAGAATATTAATAAAATGAACAGGTATCTATCACCAAACTTAAGAAATTGAATACCAGTATCCTATGTAGATTTTTCCTTTATTTATTTTAATTGGAAGGTAATCACGTTTACAATGTTGTGTTGATTTTTGTTCATCATTGCAAATCAGTCATAACTATATATATATATATATATTTTGCTGTTCAGCCACTAAGTCGTGTCTGACTCTTTGAGACCCCATGAACTGCAGCATGCCAAGCTTCCCTGTCCTTCACTGTCTCCCAGAGCTTGCTCAAACTCATGTCTATTGAGTCAGTGATGCTATCCAACCATCTCACCCTCTGTCACCCCCATCTTCTATAGCCCCTTTATTTTTCCTTTTTATGCTTCAGAGTATGCTCCTTTTTAAAAAAAAAATTCTGGCATCTGACAAATAAGCCTATGATCAGACCATTTACCCTATTCAAGATTTAATAGACTTGAATCATACTGATTCTCAGCCCATGTCCTTCTAGGCTGAAGTCCTAGTCATTTTAGTCTGTTCTCTCGCAGCTTTTCCTCAGTGGCTGGATGATTTGAGGTAGCTTTTTTCCAGAATCTTAGGTCTCTGATAACTTTTCTAGGGGCAGCAAAGTTCTATGGCATTCCTATTGTATATCCTAATGGGGTCCACTTGGTTTGTGAGCCCTTCTATCCATGGGGCACATGATGCTGGTCTCTCAGTGATGATTTTCAAGAGGGATTGACATGTACTCTTTGTGGAAATGCCAGGAGACCCACGGTTTTGGCCAAGTTCTTCTCAACACTCTTTAGTTTGCTATGTAACCCTGAAAATGTGGTACATGAAGATATTCTACTTGATGGTCTTGGATTGGTCTGTCATTTCTGGATAAGAAACTACTCCAAAATGCAGTGACTTAAAGAACAAGTTATTATGGATGGTATGCCTATGGGTTGGCTCGAGTTGGCTGGTCTGAGCTCGCCTGTCTGGGAAGCTCAGCTGGGCTTCCTGGGGCTTCTGCAGGTTCAGCGGGGGCAGCTGTGCCCCACGCTTCCCTCATCCTCCTTGGAAAGGCAGGAGGGCCAGGGCAGGCTTGTTTTGCGAAGGGAAAGTATCAAGAGAGCAAGCCCAACGGTGCAAGAACATTTTAAGTTTCTGCCAACATCCTATCAACCAAACCAAGTTATATGCAGAAACCAAAATCTGGGCAGAAAGCACACTCTGTGTGCAGTTAGGCCAAAGCAAGTTACTTGGCCAAGCTCGACACTGGTGGAGCAGGGAGATGTACTCCTCGAAAAGAAGAGTGGGGAGATGGTGCATACTTTAAATAACAGGCAATTCCATCTCACTCTCTGTGATCCCTTTTAGCATGATCTCCACCCACCCCTTGCCCCATTTTTTTTAAGTGCATAGCTTCTTGCGCTGAGTATAATAGGTACTGAAGAACTTATCTTTCCAACAGTCTCCTTCTGCTGTTGACTTGACATTGACCTTGGAGACTGTCATACATTTCTGAGGCACAGCACTGACTCAGAAGGATGGTGGTTTCCCCAGAATTAGAAAAAGGCTTCTCTAAGTCTCATTCTAGGAATCACTCCCTTGAAGTAGTTCTGTACAGATTTTCAGAGTAGAGCTCTTGAGTACTTTAAAATAATTTTAAAACCTCAGATGAAGAGTTCAAATGGCACTGTATTAATTGGTGGATTGTGTGGTGCTGGTGCTGGTGATGTGTGTATGTGTGCATGAGACAGAGAAAGAGACAGATTGATTTCCTTGACGACAGGATGGCCAATCAACTTCCCACTCCCCCAACTTTAACTTTACACAATTTACCCTTTTCATTTCAAGAAAACTTGAATCATAGAGAACAATCTCAAATGAGGTTGAAGAGAGAGAAATTGCAGTATGATCTTAGATAAAAATGGAAAAAATGAAAGGTGATGGCACAATTTCTTCATACAAAACTATCAACTTTCTCTGCTTTAGAAAAATTGATGAGTCTTAAAATGCTGACTTCTTTTTAAATGTGTCCACTGCCAAATTGAGAGGCACTGTAGTGGTGGGGTAAAGTCCTGTTTGAGCTCTGTGAAAAGTGAAAGTCGCTCAGTCATGTCTAACTATTTGCGACCCCATGGACTGTAGCCCTGACCCCCACAGGCTCCTCTGTCCATGGGGATTCTCCAGGCAAGGATATTAGAGTGGGATATTGCCATGCCCTCCTCAAGGGGATCTTCTCAACTCAGGGGTTGAACTCAGGTCTCCCACATTGCAAGTGGATTCTTTACCAACTGAGCCACCAGGAAAGCCCAAGAATACTGGAGTGAGTAGCTTGTCCCTTCTGCAGGGGGTCTTTCCAACCCAGGCATTGAACCAGGGTCTCCTGCATTGCAGGTAGATTCTTTACCAACTGAGCCACCGGGAAAGCCTGTTTGAGTTCTGTAAACTGGGTGAGACTCAGTATGTTCACCCTTTCAGATGAAAGAGTTAAACTTGTCTGTATTTAAGGGCCTTTCTAGCCCTAAAAATTATTTTGTTACTTTTAAAATTTGAACAAAATGGTTTCACTGATTGGGAATGGCAAGAATGGACCAAGTTCAACGAAAGACCCCCTTCTTTTGGGAAATGATTTGCTTTGAATTGTCTTAACTTTTGGATTCCTTCTGTCGTTAGGAAATGTTATTGATCCCAGATTGGTCCCGTTAACATTGAAATAATAGACTGATTTATCATGTGATGAGGGAAACCCCACGCTGTTGATGCCACACCGAGATGCATGACAGAGCATATATGTTGAAAGTGTGGGCAGAGAGGATCTCTTTACTCTGTACCTGAACACCAAACATGATGAGTATTTATGCTTATTACCTGTGGTCATCATAGCAACTCAGTCAGAGTTTGGGTCCCCAAACTGGAAACCAGCCTCTGACCCTTTTCCCTTTCCTGTTGTGAGAAAAGTAAGTTGCTGGAGAAGCCTTCTGCCAAGAGGGGCTGAGAGCACCAATGTTTGTTAAAATCACCACCACCACCACCACTGAGAATAAAATGACTTCATCAAGTGTCTAATTTTGCAACATGCTTTGTGCAAATAAATCTATGCACATTGTCTGTGGTTTCTCTGAACTTGAATGTAAAGCAGGAAGGCTGACACACACACCTATACAACTGTTATGCACAACATAACATGACTGAATCGATTTAACACACACATGCACACACGGTAGCCTCCAGGAGTACGTTCCAAGACCCCCAGTGGACACCTAAAACCACCGAACCCTGTATATACCGTGTTTTTCCTATATGTATGTACCAAAGATAAAATTTAATTTATAAATTAGGCACAGCAACAATAATAAAAGAATCAACAACAATAATAATTAACTAGAACAATTATGGGCTTCTCTGATAGCTCAGTTGGTAAAGAATCCGCCTGCAATGCAGGTTCAATTCCTGAATTGGGAAGACCCCCTGGAGAAGGGATAGGTTATCCACTCCAGTATTCTTGGTCTTCCCTTGTGGCTCAGCTGGTAAAGAATCTGCCTGCAATGTGGGAGACCTGGGTTCAATCCCTGGGTTGGGAAGATCCCCTGGAGAAGGGAAAGGCTACCACTCCAGTATTCTGGCCTGGAGAATTCCATGGACTCTATAGTCCATGGGGTTGCAAAGAGTCAGACACAACTGAGCGACTTTCACTTTTCAGAACAATTATGAGTGTCAGTTGCCCAGTTGTGTCTTACTGCAATCCCATGGACTACAGCCCACCAGGCTTCTCTGTCCATGGGATTTCCCAGGCAAGAACATTGGAGTGAGTAGCTATTCCCTTCTCCAGGGGATCTTCCTGACCCAGGGATCAAACCTGGGTCTCCTGCATTACAGACAGATTCTTTACCAGCTGAGCCACCGGGGAAGCCCACTATAATGATATATTTAATAAAAGCTATGTGATTGTGGTCTCTTTCCCTCTCTTTCTTAGAATAACTTACTGTACAAATTTAGTGTCTATTCCATCTTAACTAAGCATTTATCATGCACTGCGGCCGTAACTTTTATAGTTTGAGGTGCAACTGGAAAACTAGCAGAAATTCCTTTTTCCTTCTCCATACTTTCACATATAAATGATTTCCTCTTACTGTAGATCTTAGAAGCTGCTGAATATGATTTTTTTTTCCTCTCCTTATTAAGTGGAGAACTTCCACATTTTCACTTAAAGGAGATACTTTATGGCTTCTCTTTAGTGTATCTGAATCCCAATACAAGAACACTGTTCTTGTATTTGGGGGCTCTTATTAAGTAAAATAAGGGCTACTTGAACACAAGCTTTGGGCTACCAGGACAGTCAGATGATCTGGAAACTGATTTGGCTACTAAGCGACCAATGGGAGGGCAGGATGTGCTGGACAAAGAGATGATTCACATCCTGGGTAAGATGGAACTTAATGGTATGAGATTTTATCACACAGAACATTCTAACACTTACAATCTAACACTTATAGGTTGCTTATTTCCAGAATTTTCCACTTAATACTTTTGGACCATAGTTGACCACAGGTAACTGAAAACAGGTAAAGCAAAACTGCAGATAAAGGGGGACTAATGTACCCTTGGCAACATAACATGGAGAAAGAAAGGCTTTGTTGTTTTAGATAACCTTTGATTAAAGATTACTGGTTATCTTCTTTTGTCTGAGGTTGAACCCCAAGTTGGATCTATATTTCTTCCCAAACCCTAAAAGAATAGTATCAATATAATATGTTTGTGATTGGGCATGGCAGCCCACTCTAGTATTCTTTCTGGGAAAATCCCATGGACAGAGGAGCCTGACGGGCTATGGTCCATGGGGTCGCAAAGAGTCGGATACAGCTGAGGTGACCACCGAGCGTGCATAAACAGGATAGAGATTATGTCCCCTTCAGTTTCTGGCAAATTTTGTAATCCAGTGGGTGACAAGGATTTATTGTGGCAATACTAGTAATTACTTCTACTTACACAGCGACCTAACTTCAGTTCATGTGCAGCTCCTGAAGGCTCCTATTCAAAGGCCCCTTTCCCCTATATCACCTCTCTTGTAAGCAATGGCTCTGCTGTTATTTTTTATTAATATAAAAAAGTATATAGTTCCAATCAGAAAATGTTTTTGTATTGTTGAATTTAATCTACTTCAATGGTATCTACATTTTGTATCTTGTTCAGTAAGGCTTTCTTCACTAAGGATATATATTTTTTAACTTCCACATTTTTTCCTAGTGTTACTTTGTTTTATTAAAAAACTTAGATATTTGACCCATCAGAAATTTATTTGAGGGTAAGAAGGGAAGTAGGGTGGTGTTCCTTCTGGAAATGCATCCTTTCCCAATTGATTTAAAATGTCATTAAAAAAAAAATCGTCTCTTGGTTCCTGTATGTATTTCTGACTTCTCTGCTCCATCTCTCTGCCCAGCCTCATGCCAGTGCCACACTGAATACCCTCTTTTGGTACAGATAGTGCCTTCTTGTACCTAGTAGCACTAGAGTGTTGTAAGAACATCTTTGTTAAGTATCAGCATCTGAAGCAGTCTATCTCCCAGGGAACCTTGGGTCTTTGCACTCAAATCAATTTAGCAAATAAAGAAAACTTTCGTTTGGACATAAAGGACCTGGCACTTAGACCCAAAGCTCATGCCCAGGGGAGGTAGAGGGGTCTCATATGCCTCCAACCTGGAGGCTCATGTTGGCTCATGTTTTATTTAACTAGTGGCACTCGTGAACTCATAGCACCTGGTCACCAGGAGTGAGGAAGCTGAGAACTGTGGGATATATACGGAATGTGGCATCGGCTAAGAAAACAGATATATTTTTAAGCTCAGCTTCCATTGCGCCATCCACGAGGGGAGCGTGTTCTCCGGAAGTGACTAGGGTGTGAACACTTCTCTGTAAGTGCTCTTCACCATCGTGCTTATGTACTATTTAGATGAGGTTGAAGAGCCACATAGAGATGGTTTACTTCCAGGCAGTCAGCTGGCTCTCTCATCCTCATGTGGGAGGTTTGCTGGCCTCCTTCCAGAGGGCCCCAAATCCTGGGAACGAAAAGGCTCCTAAGGACTCGACTTGGTGCACTCCTCTGCCATAGGACCAGTCTTTGTTTAGAAGACACTGAGACATCTCAATATGCTGGACTTGAAAACAAGGGAGAGGATCCGTTAGGGTGGAAACTATGCCAATTTGTTCAAGAAAATACAAATATTCAGACTCACACTGGGCAACGGATATAGGGAGATTGTTCTCATTTTTAAACTGGACCGAGCTCAATAAAATCATAGATGTGGAAGAATGGCAGAAATCTTAGGCAGGAATGGAGCCACAGATGCAAAAGAGCCTCACAGACAATGTACAGAGTCCAACTTAAATAAAGCTTCTGCTGCCAATATGGAGCACACGCCTCAGAATGAGATTCACTTACTAAGTGACCTAAAACTGTGACTCTGTTTTAAGAGGAACTGATGTAAATGAAAACACAGTACCCTTGAAACTATGGAATTAAGTACAGAAATTCTAAATTATCTTCACATTTGCCCAGAAGACCAGCCTGGGGGCAATATTTGGGTCCCCAAGCTTGGTAAAAGTTGAGCCTTTTATGAAAGTGTTGAAAGCAAAGCTTAGAATCACTAGCTTCAAAAAATTAATAGGAGATCCGATGGTCTCTATGCCACAATCATTGAGAATCATTCAATGAGTTAGATATCAATACTCACTGGTCAACATATGTTAATCCTGATACTCTGCCTTTTAGAATACATGTTTAAGTGAGTGTTTATTACAGTGATACTGTACTTTAGGGGGCCACATTATTTCATAAAAGCAAATACCCTGATAAGATTGGCTGTTCTTTTCAGGAGGTCATTGAGAACAACAAGAAAGCTGTCAAAAGGAACATATTTGACAGTTACCACCAATCCAAAGGAGCTTCCCAGGTGGCTCAGTGGTCAAGAATCTGCCTGCCAATGCAGGACACGCAGGTTTGATCCCTGGATTGGGAAGATCCCCTGGAGGAGGAAATGGTGGCCCACTCCAGTATTCTTGCCAGGACAATCCCATGGACAGAGGAGCCTGGTGGGCTACAGTCCATGGGGTCTGTAGTCCACTGACTGAGCAACTGAGACCGCACACTGATCTAAATGCCTAGCACAATCGGGAGGATTATCAAAAGAACAACTGTTCTCAGACAAATGGGCAATTTAGACCAAGAAGACAGAGATTTCTATTACAGCCCCATTTTTATCAAATGAAACTTTAATAGACTCTTCATCCCTATCTGTCCCTCTCATGGTCTCTTGTGATCCCAAATGGTGAATTACTACAGAACTTTCTTTTTCCGTGCAGTTTAAGACGTTCCCTCTTCCTAAAAGTCATCCAAAGACGCTTCTGAAACTTACCCACTTTCCTGGACCTCTGACCTCGTCTTTTACCCCTTACTTCACGCCGCTTTCTTGCCCTCCCCCCATCTTCATTCTATGACAACCTATAAGTGACAGTTGCTGAGCTTTTTAGTGACTACTGATGTCCGAGTCTTTGTGACCTATACTTCTAAACATCAACAGCCTATATAAATTCCTCTTGTTTGGCTAGAAAAATATCAAATAGAGCATGGCAACTTACAATAGAAAATTGAGGTTCACATTTCAGCTCCAACTCTCTTTCTATGACTACTTGTTGGCTTCGAGGATTTGGGCCAGTGGCTTCCCCTCTCAGAGTCTCAGTTTTCTCGGGTACGAAATGAGGGGGTTGGGACAAGATCAGGGACTTTGACCCTTTGTTTAATTATGAGCCTCGGTAAATAATGTATATTACATTATGATCCAGTACACACATACACCTGAAATCAAAGTTTTACTAAATATCTTTTACTACGCAAGATCCGCTTTGATCCAGTCTATTCTCCTCTTCTCTTCTACTCTAGTCCATGAAAAAACAAAGCAAATGCAATCTGATCACGATCCACAAAATTGGTTTCATCATCACTGGTGAGTCAAGATAAGCAATTTGAAGAGCAAAGAGCCAGAAGATAACTACAGTCCTTTCTAGTTCAAAACTAGGTAACTGCAACCAGATGACTCAGCTCCAGCCGTCTACATTAGAAACATTTGATTCGCCCCTGGTTTTATTTTGCCCCAGTGTGGTTTAAGATTCTGAGAAATTTCTGACAAAAGAGATTTTGTCAGCTGAAGTAGAATCAAAGATGAGACACTATTTCTCCAGGGATGGGGCCCCTGAACAATGTGGACCTGAGCAGAGCCCTGGCTGCCCAATAGCTTTTCCTTCTTTAAAATCTGAAGTTAATTAATTAAAATTAAGTCCCAGCATTAACACAGAATATTTCAAGCTAAAAAGCTTACCAAAATATACATAATTTGTTGATAATATGATTAGTTGACAATGTAAAACATCTCTCCATAAGATTTTTGCTCATCCCCTGGGGTGTCTGGGCATGGACACCCAGCCAGGCTGTGTGAATTGAGAGACCAGGTTCCTTCTGATGAGCAAAGCATAACATTTAAAGGGGAAAAAACTGACGGCTCCATTCTAGTAATCACTGGACAGTCCAGGAGAAAACTGCCCATTGAGAAGGTGCTGGCTGGGCAGTAGCCAGGAGTCTAGTAAAGTAGAAATCAAAACGGCCTGTTAGTGGCCATTAGGGCCTAACGAGGGGGTTTTTGGGGCTTCCCAGGTGCTTCAGTGTAAAGAAACCACCTGCCAATCCAGGAGATGCAGGTTTGATCCCTGGGTCGGGAAGATCCCCTGGAGGAGGAAATGGCAACGCTCTCCAGTATTCTTGCCTGGAGAATCTCATGGTCAGAGGAGCCTGGAGGGCTACAGTCCATGGGGTTGCAGTAGATTTGGACATGACTGAGTGACTAAAAGCAAAATAGGAAAAAGGGGATATTCTTGGCCCTGAGAAGAGCCTGGCAGGAGTCCAAGCAGGGCCTCATGGGGAGGGGCCCAGGGAATAAATCTTGTGCAGATTCTCAGTCCTGAGACTGACAGCACGATGTGAGGCTTGGGACTCAGCAACCAGACCCAACCCCTGTGACCAGCTGGCAACAAAAGGTCCATCCTGGCTGGGACAGAGTGAGGCGGAGGATGCCGGCCATCACGTCACCTCTGGGGGCAGCCGGACTGCGGGTGGGAGATGAACATCCCTCTGGGAAGTCAGCCACGGACCTTCAGCTTGGCATTCCTTGATGTGTGTTTCCAAAAATCCACCAATACACCAGGTTCAAGATGGAAAGGGGCTTCTGCTCCATCGGTGACAATCAAATACGGCATCAGTAACTTCTTTATTCCTCAAATGACAGTCCTGCAAAGATGCGTTCCCGAACAATAGAACATCTTCAAATAAATGAAAATCACATAAGAGCTGTTTCCAGCTAATATTTTTGAATAATAAATTCCATACTTAATTGTATTGTACCTGCAACAAATCCAAGTTGTTCAACCCTAAATGCAAAATACAGTTATGTAACATAGTTATGAATCACTGTGGCATTTGCCAAAACATTCTCCCATCTGGAAGCAGGTCCAGAGAACACACGGCACTAGGCATGTGTCTTCTGTCAACAACTCTTTTGCGTAGATAATTCCCCAAATGGCACACACTCACCCAGTTCTCATGGCTCTTAACCCTAATTAACTGAGAATGCAAATAGCTTCCCTATTCTATTCAAAGAGAAGAATGACAAACCCTCTTTGATTTCATAATTTAAAAAACATCTTTGCTAAGTTCAAGTTCAATCACTTGGTCATGTCCGACTCTTTGCGACCCCATGGACTGCAGCACGCCAGGCTTCCCTGTCCATCACCAACTCCCACAGCTTAACTCCCACACTCAAACTCATGTCCATAGAGTTGGTGATGCCATCCAACCATCTCATCCCCTGTCGTCCCCTTCTCCTCCTGCCTTCAATCTTTCCCAGCATCAGGGTCTTTTCCAATGAGTCAGTTCTTTGCATCAGGTGGCTAAATTCAAAGAAGCAACTAATTTCCTAGTTCCCATGGAGCTTCAAGTTCCTCTTTGATCACTATTTTGTAAGCAGAAAAACTTCTCTCAAATAAGTTCTCAGAACCATTGAATGATTAAAAAAAAAAACAAAAACAGTTTTAAAGTGTGTTCCTCACAGAGGGCAAAAGGCAATGCAAAACCAAATTAACTCTAGATCCACAGTGTAAGTTGTCAACCAAAAAAAGTCAGATACTGCACACATTTGAAATTCTACTGGTTTGAGTAATCAAAGTTTATCTTTAAAATGGAACATGTTCTCCTTTCTTCCTCAGGACCCTTAAATCTTTCAGAGTTTGGATTGTTTACTATACATTCCCATTCTTCCTGGTCGGTCTTCTGTGTAACATTTCTGCAGCTGTGGACACGAAGTAATTCCCAGCAAGGCACTGCCAGGTTTTATGATGCCTGCAGGCCTGGGGCAGATCATAGAAACTTAACTACTCAAATAAGTCCCTTGATCATTTTTCACATCTCAAGATCATGTTCCTAACAACTTCTCCCCCATCTCACCCCCAAGATGCAAGAATTCTGCAGCCCACTATATCAACTTTTCCACTCTGGGTGAGGCTCTCAGTTTATTGGCCTGTTTTTAAAGGCCTGACTCTCTGACATGTTTACCACACTCCCCACATTAACCACCAAGGAGGCACTGTGAGCAGATGATTCTATTTTTGCCTCTGCTTAGAGAAGAGCTCACTAATCTTTGCTCTGAACACACGGCTGGTGGATGGCCTGTCACCACATGCTAGGTGGACGTGGGAAGTGTGGTCTGTTGTGGTACAACATCCACCAACACCTCTTGATGCTACTCAGGCTACAGGGGAAATGGGCGTCCTGGTATTAATCGAGACCACGGCCCTTCAAAGCAGGACCTCCGGGAGAAGGGACTCCAAGCCCTCTCTAGTTTGTTCCACTCCATGTTCTCTGTTGTGAATGCAGTACCTGGGTCATAGGACCCACCAGAGAGGCAGTTCTTGAGTGGACCTTCCATTTGTCCTTGAAAGTTGTCTGTAACTCCTCAAGCTCTCTTCTTCTCACTGCTGGACCACAGGTTGTATCTTACGAGTGACACGGCCCTTGGATCTTTGCAAAAGACTCCGGCCCAAAGATTCTTAACTGATGCCCCCAAACCTTAGACTTCTCTGCTAGAGGTTGGGTTCTCCTGCACAGGCTCTAGCACGTGGGTTCGGCAGTTGTGGCACATAGGCTCTAGAGCACAGGGTCAACAGTTGCCCCGTGGCATGTGGGATTTTCCTGGATCGAGGATTGAACTCTGGTCCCCTGCACTGGCAGGCAGATTCTTAACCACTGGACCACCGAGATGACCCCATCCGAGCCAGTTTTAAGTGTAGAGTTCAGTGGCATGAAGTGCATTCACATTGTGCAACCATGACCACCATTCTTCTCCAGAACTCTTTTTCATCTTGAAAAATGGAAACTCTCTACCCATTAAACAATAACTCTCCATTCTCCCTTCCCCTAGCCCTGAGAAGCCACCATTCTACTTCCTGTCTCTATGAACTTGACTAGTCTAGGTACTTGATATGAGTGGAATCATACGGTACTTGTCCTTTTGTGACTGGCTTATTTCACTCGGCATAATGTCCTCAGGGCTCATCCATGGAGCATGTATCAGAATTTTCTTCCCTTCTAGGGTTGAATAAAAATCTATTTTTTATTTACTACATTCTGTTTATCCATTCATCTGTCCATCTGTTCATTGATGGACACTTGGGTGTCTTCCACCCTTGAGCTATTGTGAACAACGCTGCTATGAACACCAGTGCACAAATCTCTCTTCAATACCTCCTATCCATTTTTTTTAAAAGATCTATATCCATAAATGGAATTGCTGGGATCCTATGTTAATTCTAGGCTTAATACTTTTTTTATTAATTGATTACTTTATTTTTTGGCTGTGCTGGGTCTCTGTTCCTGCGAGGGCTTTTTTTCTCTAGTGGCGGATGCTACTCTCTAGTTGCGATGCACGGGCTTCTCATTGCTGGATCTTCTCTTGTTGCAAAGCACAGGCTCTAGGGTATTTGGGCTTCAGTATTTGCAGTACGTGGGCTCATTAATTGCGATTCTCCGGGCTCTAGAGCACAGGCTCTGTAGTTGTGGTGCATGGGTTTAGTTGGTCCGTGGCATGTGGGATATTCCTGAATCAAGGATTGAACTCGTGTCTCCTGCATTGTCAGGTGGATTCTTGACCGCTGAGCCTCCAGAAGCGCTATGTTTAATTTTTGCAGGACTGCTCTACTGTTTTCTGGAGCAGCTGCATTTGGAGATGCGATGCTGTATTTTTCCTTTTGACCGTGACTGAGTGGCTGTCACTTCTTGCTTCTAACCTCAAAAGTGACCTCCAGAAGAAATGTAAGCCCCTCCCTGTGCTCCGGAACCTTGCTGGCCAGCCTGAATGACACATTTCTGATCGGAATGCCCGGACCTTGTCATCTTGCCCCGGCTTCCTGTTGACTACAAGCCAGTGAGCACATTCTTTACCAGACTCGCCCCGTTATCAACAGATGCTTGTACTGCACCATAAATTCAGTTCGTTTTAATAAATTCCCAGTAGTCCTTACCCAGAGCCCCTTCTCGCCTTATCTCACTCCTCTCTGCCAAGCCTTTTACAATTTATGTGTTTGCTCTTCAGTTCTGCTTTCAGCCCCCTCCAAGTTTCCTCTTTCCCACCAGGTCACTGTGGCCTTTGGGTCTCATTTAAACATAACCTTCTCTGTCTGGAACTCTTTCTCGTTCCCAAGGCCTACTCTTCTCTCCCCAGAACCTTCCATCTCCAGGTTTCCTACCTGCAGCAATTTGTCAAGATCGGGTCCCTGTCATTTGTAGCCTCTGAGTTTTCCCCCTCTGTGCTTCTTTCACACAGTCTTTTAGCTATTTTTCGAGGCCTGTGTTCCAGCTTTGTGGCCGTTTGCTGGAGGAGACGCACTGAACTCCCCTGGGTCCTCCCCAGAGCACAGCGTGTGCTTTCATTGAGAGTTTAGCTAGCTCTGTAGCTACCCAGGTAAGGGAGAGCTGACAGGTGGCTTGTGGGCTCAGGCACATAGGCTTGGAAGGAAGTTTAGAGGTTTTAGCTGAGATGTTGAAAGGGAGACTATAGAGGACAAAGGTGTGCTAAGAAAACGTGATGGTTTGGACACTGGAGAGGACAACCTCTCTGCAGTGGCAGGGGGGGAGATGGATCTAAGGAATGGTGCTAAAAAAGTGGGCTATTTGAAGTAGGTTATTGTACAGATGCACAGAATGGAGAAGGGCAAGGTGAGGAATGAAGGGTGTGTGTGTATGTGTGTGTGTGTGTGTGTGTGTGAGTTGCTCAGTCGTGTCCAACCCTTTGCGACCCCATGGGCTGTGGCCCACCAGGCTCCTCTGTCCATGGGATTCTCCAGGCAAGAATACTGGAGTGGGTTGCCATGCCCTCCTCCAGGGGATCTTTCCAACCCAGGGATCAAACCTGGGTCTCCTGCCTTGCAGGCAGATTCTTTATCATCTGAGCCAGCAGGGATGAAGAGGGAGGATGGAATTTATAAAAGACAAGCAGACAACCATCCTAACAACCCAGGTGAGTGATAACAGTGATTTGGAACAACAGAAACATGAGGAAAAGACAGGTCGACTTTCATAAAGGACAGCAGAATTGAACTACTAGTTAGTTACAAGGAATAAGGGACTAGGCAACATTAATCACTGATGTTGGCTTTGACTTCTAGAGAGAAAACGATCATTCCCTACATAATGAGGAGATGGAACACAGCAGAGGGGAAGACAGCACCATCCTCGCCACCATCAGTTGTAACTATGACTGAGACTTTGGGTCCAAGGTGGCTTGGGAACAGAGCCCTGGAAGGATTGCCGGGCCACGCTGGGATAGAGCAGGGGGTGGGGGAGCCGCAGGCTACACTTGGAATCTGGAATCACCCGCCTCTTATCCTCCAGTGGCATTTCCCACAGTGCAGCCTCTGGACCATTTCCATTGACAAAAATAATTGTTACATGGAACTAAAGTGGGGAGTTCCCCTCGGTCAGTGGCTGGAAACACTGGATTAATCCATGGAACACAGGTCTCTCAGAACTGTTCACTTAATAATGTGCTTGGAACATCTCCAAGAGGGAAATTTAGTATGCAGTGTTTATTTGACCACAGAACTTTTTTTTTCCCCCCCTTTCTGGAATGTCTCTTGGGACTAGAATATGGAGAACAGGCACTGAAAGGAAATGCTGATCTAATAAGCAGCAGCATTTTACTTCTAAAGAATTCCACATGAAAAACAGGCATTGATAAGAAGAGTTTACTTCACCATTGTAAATTATCAGCGTTACCGCCAGTGATTATTAATCACCTCCCTTTGGAGGTTGTGTGGGTGGGAGTGTGTTTATTCTGTGGCGCTATGGAGAACTGGGGACACAGCCTCATATTTTGCATGTTTGATTCCCTTTTATTCCCACACCTTTCTCTCTGGTCCCTTCCTGTTCCCAAAAGACAACCATTCCATTGTGCTTAATGTGTGTTTTGGGAGAGGGGTGGGTGTTGCAAGTTCTTGCAAACTGGGTATTGTTCACGTGTGTTTTCTTTGTTGTTATTCAGTCACTCAGTCATGTCCGACTCTTTGCAACCCCATAGACTGCAGCACACCAGGCTTCCCTGTCCTTCACCATCTCCCAGAACTTGCTCAAACTCATGTCCATTGAGTCAGTGATGCCAGCCAACCATCTCATCCTCTGTCATCTGCTTCTCCTCCTGCCCTCAATCTTTCCCAGCAATAGGGTCTTTTCCAATGAGTTGACCTTTTGCATCAGGTGGCCAAAGTATTGGAGCTTCAGCATCAGTCCTTTCAAGGAATTTCCAGGGTTGATTTCCTTTGGGATAGTCTGGTTTGATCTACTTTCTGTCCAAGGGACGCTTCAGCTCATGCCAATGGTTGTGTCATATCACTCATTTATCCTTTAGTTTCTTTACTTCACACTACACTTTGAAGCTCCATCATGACGCTGTGCACCCATCAAGTCTGTTACCTCCAACTGCTGCCTGTCATTCTGCAGTGCGACCCCGCCCGGCTTTCCCATCCATTCTCCCAGAGGGGGATACCCAGTGGCCTCCAGCTAACAAGGCTGCAGTGGATATCCTTTTTTGGGCCCTTTCTGGGCCTGTGCATGCATTCTATGGGCTGTATGGCCTGCTTTTAAGACCGTAGGAAAGAGAGATCTTTGTTCCCTGGGGCCACATGTAGTAAAATGTTATTAATCCATGACCATTTTCCAGTCCTCTGTCTGGGTCTTGGCCTTTCAATACAGTATCTCATGTGACTATCCCAAGAACACTTCAAGTTTACCTGACCTAATTGCATTAGCTTCAATTTATTGGGGTGACCAAAAAGTCTGTTTTGGACTTGATGGACTTTTTGGCCAGTCCAATATTTGGAAACATCAGTGACTTTAAGACAAGAATGACATGTGGTTAGTAAGAGGTAAGCACAGGGGAGGGCAGGTTCTCCTTGTTATGCACATGAGTGCTCAGTCATGTCCAACTCTTTGCAACCCTATGGACTGTAGCCTGCCAGGCTCCTCTGTCCATGGAATTCTCCAGGCAAGAACAGTGGAGTGGGTTGCCATTTCCTCTTCCAGGGGATCTTCCCGACCCAGGGATTGAACCTCTGTCTCCTGCATTGGCAGGCAGATTCTTTACCACTGAGCCACCTGGGAAGCCCTTGTTAATCCAAAGCCATTTCCGTTCCCCTGTCCCCTTGGTTGCTCCTTGGACACTCCGCGCACTCCTGCCTTAGGATGATGGCCCTAACAGCAGGGCATGCCATTGTTTACTGTCCTGCTGGAGTATAAAGTTCATGAGGACAGGAACTCTGTCTCTTGTTTGCTTGGATACTCCCAGGGCCTAGACTGCACAAAAAGTGCTCGGGAACTATTTGCTGAATAACCAAAGGAATCTCCACTGAATATGCGCCTTTCAGGACAAATTTGTCCCCAAGAAAACCTCAAACTGGAAGGTCTTAGGTTTTGGTGATTTTGGTAATTAGTATTATTTCCCTGGAACATAATGAAAGGACTTGGGGGAAGTCCTTCATCCTAAAGTCAAGCGTTTGGGTGGCAGCATCTGTAATCTTTCCCCATCTGTGACTTATGAGCCATCCATCCAGGAATTAGCCCATAAAATACAGAATTGATTTAATCCCACATCAGACCATCTTGGGACCCATATGATAAGGTGAAGGACAGACTCTTATGATGCACTCCACTGGGCTGGGCTCTGCTCTCAGATCATTGGTTTCTCTCCCCAGGGAAACCTTTTCTCTAGCCCTACTCTTAGGGGTCTGCCTAAGGTGACAGAAAGAGCACTGGATTGGGAAGCAGAGCTGGGTCTGGTCTGAGCTCAGCCCTTCCCAGCTGTGGGACTAGAATGAGTGACTTCACCATCATCCTCACTTTTAACAGATACCCGAGCACCTGTCTGCCTCCCAGGCTGATGTGAAACCAAAGGAACTATCAGTGGTCTCCACCAGCACAGCCCCCACCCCCACAGGGAGTAGGGATCCTGACCATGATGCCTCAGCCCCTCAGGGTGGGCTTTCAAATGTCCTCTTGCAGCCACCTGCCATCCCAGAGGGGTGCCCACTGCAGGAGCCCTAGCTAACTCTGGGGTGAATTTCCCCAGTTCTGCATGTGGATATTCTCTGGCCTCTCATGCCTCCTGCTGCACAGGGGCTGCTCCAGGGCGATGGCCTGTGTTCAAATGCTGCCCACCCAATCATCTCACCTCTTGCAACCTCTGTTTTCCTAGCTATGAAATGGGGGTGTTTGGCTAGAATGATCATTGTCAAGCTTCCTTCTGTTCCTGAAATACTATGATCTGTGCTTTAATTTCCATCCCCTCACTGCCCCACCTCTTATTTTTCCCCAGCTGTGTCTAAAATTCTTTGGCCATTAAATTCTCCTTTCTTGACAGTTCCACATCTGGGCTTTCTAATAATACCTAGCCCAAGACAGCACATTCCTCGGGTGGCATGGAGTTCCAGGCCACAATGTCTTTTCAGGGCTCATTCTAGCTCTTGCCAAGCCCCTCAATTCATATTCTGAGTTCACACATCATTGAGGGAGAGGAGATTTTGCTACATACTATCACACAAATATATGTCCTGCACATATTCTATGTAATAGTAGGCATATGCCCGCACGCGCACACACACACACACACTTCCTTTTGATGCTTGCAAATCTACACACTTGGGCATAACCGTGTGGGCGCAAATATTCTGGGACAGCCAAATGACTATTTTAATGTTTCTTTGTCCCTGCGGTGCCATCTAACTATTTATTTAGTAGCTTGACGCTGTTTGCATCAACAACTTTGCCTTATAGGCTCTTCTTCATGTTTATGATTCTTACTGTGAAAAAAATTGCTTGCCTAACATCTGTTCTGAATTTGTTTTTTCTTCCTTTTTATTTATCTGTTCCCTAGTGAATTAAATTTGCACCAAGGACAGTAACTCGAATTGGAAACTTCAGTGTCCTTCAGGATTTCTGTACACTTCAATACATCTCTTAATTACTCTTTTTTTATTGTTATGAGATATACATATATATTCATGCTCACACGGGCAGATTGGTTTGTAGCTTACCTCTGCCTGTCCCCCTCTGGGGAATAAGTTTTATTAACTGAATAAATTAAATGGGCGGGTGTATCCAATAGAGTAGAGAGGTTTATCATTATAGGTTTGCTTCAGATAATTTTCCCCCATTGCTGCCCAATTCCCTCCTTTAGCCACAGCTCTGTTTGGGAGAAAGCTTGACTAGAGCTTGACGCAGCCACAATTCACCAAGAACTAGAAGGGCCCTTTGTCTTCCAGGCCCACTTATGTGAACTCAGATCCGATTCCTTATTAAGCCCCTGTTCTCACTACTTAGAAACCCACACAGGGACCACGCAAGCATGTTCACAGCGGTAGAAGGTCCCTAACGAAGAGTAATGAGACCTGCTTTTCCACCCGATATCTCTGCCAGGTGAATAGACTGTGACCCCCAAGACTCAAGGACCTGGCCCCATGTCACCCAGTTCTAATTCCAAATGCAATGCCCTCTCTACCATCAGATCCTCACTCATTTGGGGAGGGCTCTCCGTTCCTCCCCTCTTTCTGAGCTTTCCCACACTCACTTCAGTCTGTGTCTATGTGTCTAAGACTGACAAGACGGTACCCCCACATCTGAAGAACTAGCTCCCTCTTGGCCCCACCCCAGACATCATCCACTCAACAGATAATTTGGTTTCCGTGGAGTGTCTATCCCTGGGCTGATGGTGGTGGGAGAAACTGCTCCACTCTTCTCACAAAAGTATCACTCATATCTCTTTTCCTGAAGAAAATCTGGCACCTAATTTAGAAGAGAAACACAGACCTGGGCTAAGTCATGCAAGAATGCTGGGTAACGAGGGACTGAATATGCCACATTGAACAGACAACCTGAAGCCAGGAATTGGGTAGAATCACGGGCCAGTGAAAGCAGAGAAGGCTTCCAGGAGGAGGCAGTAGTCAAGTACAGTCTGGAATAATGGGGAGATGAGGAGGAGAAAAGAACAATAGTCTACCCAGTGAGAACAGTCAGAGAAGGACCTTAGGGTGGGATGGTGGGAGGAGGGGTAGCTGATGGCTAGAGATGGAGATACAGAAAGGGCGGCCAGTTGCTGTTAGGTGACCCTGAAGGGATGCGGAAGGCTCTCTGCTGACCGCACTCTCTGCTGGAGCAAGATCTCAGTGCCAACACATCAGGAAATCCCTGATGCAAACGAGATCTCTGTCAGAGCCGTTGGCTTGCAACAGGAGCCTGGCTCACCATGGTGACCCCACACACAGCCAGACATGGGATGACCACAAAGATTAGCGCTCAGGTGAAGAAGCCAGTAGGGTGGACACAAAGGTGATGCCCCTGCCAAGCAGTAGAAGAGAAAGACAAAGTTAGCCACACATTTCAGAGGGATGGGGACCAGTGACTTCAAGAACACAAGATAAAGGCCAATAAAGAGAAATGAGGTTCAAGTTTGGCTTCAATCTGCCAGTAGCAGGAACTGAGAACCCGGGAGAATAAGAAGTGATTTCTTAGAACTAGAAAGGCAGCCACAGAATCGTCTTCCCAGTTACCTGTTGGTACGAGGTGCTCTGCCAGCTTCTCGGGGATGAAAGACAAACAAGACAGAGCTTTGTCCTCAAAGAACTCACAGAGTAGTGAGGAGACTGTCAAGGAAGCCCAAGAAATAAAACAGTGAGATGCAAATCAATAGATGAATGGACAAGATGACATGGAAACTATGGAAAATGAAGGGTCCGAGAAGACTCCACAGAAGAAGCGACAGTTGACCTGACTGTCAGAAAGGTTTTTCAGATAAGATGCAGATCAGGGCTTCAGAGCACCAATCATGTGCAAAGGAACGGAAACATAGAGAAGCAGTGCAAAAAAGGGAACCGCAAATAACAGTTTCATAGCAGCAATGTATGGTTACAGTTCCCAAACTGTGCGCTAAGGCACCCAAAGGTGCCATAGATAATTCACAGGGGCTTCCTGGGATATCTTCAATGTTCATGGTGAACACAGCGACATCTGTGGGTCATGATGAGAACTACTTTCAGGGCAATATGTGCATTCTTTTTTCAAATGTTGTCTTAGTTGTTAGAACATGTGTTGTTGTTGCTGTTCAGTCACTCAGTTGTGTCCCACTCTTTGCGACCCCGTGGACCTCAGAACGCCAGGCTTTCCTGTCCTTCACTATCTCCTGGAGTTTGCTCAAACTCATGTCCATTGAGTCAATAATGCCATCCAACCATCTCGTCCTCTGCCGTCCCCTTCTCCTTCTGCCCTCTATCTTTCCCAGCATCAGGGTCTTTTCCAATGTCAGCTCTTTGAATCAGGTGGCCAAAGTATTGGGGTTTCAGCTTCAGCATGAGTCCTTCCAATGAATATTCAGGGTTGATTTCCTTTAGGATTGACTGGTTTGATCTCTTTGCTGTTCAAGGGGCTCTCAAGAGTCTTCTCTAGCACCACAGTTTGAAAATCAATTCTTTGGTGCTCAGCTTTCTTTATGGTCCAACTCTCACATCCATACATGACTACTGGAAAAACCATAGCTTTGACTAGATAGACCTTTGTCGGCAAAGTGATGTCTCTGCCTTTTAATACACTGTCTAAGTTTGTCATAGCTTTCCTCCCAAAGAGCAAGCGTCTATTAATTTCATGGCTTCAGTCACCGTCCACAGTGATTTTTGAGCCCAAGAAAATAAAATTTGTCACTGTTTCCACTTTTTCCCCTTCTGTTTGCCATGAAGTGAAGGGACAGGATGCCATGATCTTCATTTTTTTAATGCTGAGTTTGAAGCCAGCTTTTTTACTCTCCTAGGTGGAAGAGGAGTGGGACAAGGAGAGAGTTCCTACAGGGTTCCTCATTGCAGTTAAGAAGCTTGGACTTTTTTGCTTCAAACATTAGAAAGTCATAAGAGGTTTGCTGGTAGTGGGATAGCATGGTCAGTTTCTGTTTCACAAAGGTAGACTTGGCCTTGATGGGGCTGTTGGTCTGGGACCAGCAATCCGTATAGGGAGCTACTTCAGTGTCCTAGTGAGAGAGATGGGCCTGGGCTTGGGGGCTTAAGAGGTTGGGCCTACATATAGCCTGCTCCACTAACATTACAGAACTCCTATAATACATTCAACCCTGTAATACAAATGTTAGACCTCAATGTTAGAAAAAGACCAGATCCTTGCATTTAAACCACTCACAACCAAGTAAAAATGTAGCCAAGAAAAGAGCTACAGTTAGTGGAGTACTGCTAGAAGTTAACCTGGCAAGATAGAAAGAGAAGATTGATCCCGGGAGGCAGGGGACCGGCATGTGCAAAGGCCCCCGTGGATGTGAGAGGTGATGGAGCGTATCAGGAAGAAAGGTTGATCATTGGTGCTGGCTCTTGAGTGGTGGGCAATAGGGAGGGATGAGGCCAGAAGCAAGGCAGGGGCCAGGCTGTGAAGGACGTTTGCACAATGTGCTCAGGAATCCCAAAGTCTTTCGTGGAGACAAACCACTGAAGGAGCTACAATCAGATTGGCTTTTTTTTTTTTTTTGACTGCAAGAGGCACACAGCATTTTAAGTTCCCTGACCGGGGATCGAACCCAAGTCCCCTGCAGTGGAAACGCAGTCTTAACCCCTGGACCACCAGGCAAATCCCCAGACTTGCATTTTACAAAGCCCTGGTGGATAAACAGAATCAGGGCCCATGTGCAGATAAGCAGCTGGTCAGGAAGACAAGTCAGAGGGGTGGAGGCATACATCTGAGTGCAAGGTCCAATGTCCAGCTGGGAAGCGAAGAGCCAGAGAGTCCACCAGCATCTGAGGGCAGGAGAGGAGAGCCGATCCGGCTCCAAGTATCGCAGAGAGGGAAAAGGCTGACTCAGTCCTTGTGGCTCCGAGGGGCTCTGTGAGGTCAGGATCCACCCCTGGGCACCAGCACCCCGAGGTTTCCCTGGGCAGGTAACGCATACCCTGATCTGAGCAGTAGGAAGTAGCCAGAAGAAAGCAGCTCCCAACTCCAGGGACCTATGTCTATCACTGGCTCCTCAAGAAAAGCGTCCCCAGCAACTTGAGTGGGCTCCGCCTTTCTGCTAACTCAAGCCTGCCTTGTTCTAATGACAGATTCAGGTTGCTAATGAGAAAGGGCAGGATGCTCCCCTGAGCCAAGCTGGGAAGGAGCCGCAGGACTGTGAGCCCATAGTTTCTCTGCAGGACTGTGGGCCGCCCAGCCCGCCCAGGGCCCTCTCCCAGCCTTGGATGGCTACTTAGCTCCCTTGGAACATTTTAGAGACTGATCACTCACGTGGGATCTCCAGCACTCAACGCCCACCCTTCCCCACTGAGCTGCACACCACCTTCTCATCCATAGTCCGGGTCAGAGGTCAGACTGAAGGCCAGGATGACAGTTACCCTATTAGCCTCCTCAACCTGCTGGGACGTGGCCCTGACACCGAGGCAAGGAGTCATCTGATGCTCACTGTTTAGCAGTCGTCAGATGCTAGAGGCCTGCATCTTTGGAAAAGACCCTGATGCTGGGAAAGATTGAGGGCCTGAGGAGAGGGGATGACAGAGGATGAGACGGTTGGATGGCATCACTGATTCAAGGGGACATGAGTTTGAGCAAACTCAGGGAGATGGTGAAGGACAGGGAAGCCGGGCAGGCTGCTGTCCATGGGGTCACAGAGAGGTGGACACGACTGAGCGACTGAACACCAACAAAAGAGGCCCCCATCAGTTCTTCAGTCTCTACCTGGAAACCTGAAGTCTCCGGAAGCGCATTCAGGTTCTTTGTGCTAAAGCGAGGGAAGGGAGTGGCATGTCACCTGACCCGTTTCTCACCCAGCTTCTTCACTGCCTACAAAGTGACACCAGCAGGCACCCAACCCACCCCCATGAGCAGGGGCCTCCACGCCTGATTGGGAGGTTATCATGGGCAGCATTTGCCTAAAACCTTACTACAGACAAAGCATTCTCTTGTTTCTCATCTGACCCCCATAACAGCCTCTTTATCCAGGAAATTGGCTCAGGGAGGTTGTGGTTTGCTCAAGGTGACACAGCTGTTAAATCACAAGGACACGGCCTTGAACCTGAGTTCTGGCAGCTGCGCCACGGCCGACACCCACCTCAGCTCTTGACAAGACAAACCTCTTTTTTTTTTCTTATTACAAAAGCACTCACTGTAAACTAGTGGAACATTAAAGAGATTTGTTTGTTATTCAGTCGCTAAGTCATGTCAGACTCTTTTTGTGACCCCACGGACTGTAGCCCACCAGGCTCCTCTGTCCATGGGATCCTCCAGCTGAGAAAACTGGAGTGGGTTGGCATGCCCTCCTCCAGGGGATCTTCCTGACTCAGGGACTGATCCTGTGTTTCTTGCATTGGCCGGCAGATTCTTTATCACTGCACCACCTGAGAAGCCCCTATTAAAGATACACAATGTGAAAAGTAGAAGTCCCCATGATATGCACCGTTAGCTAATACATCTTCCTCCAGAGTTTTTCCAGGAATACTGTTAACATACGTGAGCCTAGTGCCGGACAGTTTGTGCTCAATATGTGCTTGTTGAACGAGCTAACCATCAAATGGACTATTATTTATTTCCACAACTGTATGTACTATTTCCCAATGTGCTTTTCCATTTAGCTGTTGACTTAGACATCTTTTCATACTGATGATTGTAGGTACCTCCAGATCAACCACCCTTTATAGCTCAGCCACCCTAGCAGGGGCAGGCCTTCTAGAACAGACCCAGGCAGCCCACAGGCTAAAAGCAGCACTCCACCAGGCCTCTATTCCCAGAAGGCAATTGTGAACTATTTTATTGAACCAACTGGTCAGTTTTTTTTAAAAAAAATAAGAAAACAACTAATTAAACAAGTCAAACAAGTATTATTTTTGTCTGCACAATACTTCACTGATTTGCCTAAATTTTCTTCTCCACCAGGTGCTTCAGAGTTGAGCAAGAACATTCTTATGTGCCTAAATAAGTATAAATGAGTAACTGGCTAAGAATTTTTTGCCCCCTCAAGTGATGATCCATACATTTCAATTAGAAGGGAGCAAGAAGTTACCTTCGTAATTGGGCTGGGGTGGAGGGTTGTTTCTGGGCCATTAAACAAGAAGCTGCTCTGACTTTCCACCTTTAAAAGACACAGTCTGCACAGCTAGAAGACTGGCTGTTCACACACCTGCTCGGCCTGGGGAAGGAGTGTCACTGGTATAGACGATGGCAAGGTCATGGCCATCATCTTGACATCATCATCGTCGTCATCATCGTCATGACGGCTCTGGCAGCCGTCAGATTGGAATCAAATCCCTATCTTGGGCAATTACTTAACATCGCTAACATCTCTTAACTTAACATCTCTTGTCAGTTTTCTATTCTGACAAGTGGGTATAGTAACTACCCCGTCCATTTCCTATGAGGATTAAATTAAATCCTACAGGCAGTGTACTCAGAACATGGCTGGTAGTAGTAAGCACTCAATAAACACTAACAATTGTGCTTATCAAAGATTCTGAGAAGGGTCTTCAAGTCATTCAAATACTTCACTGATTCCACTGTTAACAGGATGCGTTTTCAAGCCCTACAGTTGTTCAATTGCTAGGTCATGTCTGACCCTTCACAGCCTCATGAACTTTAGCATGTCAGGCTTCCCTGTCTTTTACCATCTGCTGGAGTTTGCTCAAACTAATTTCCATTGAATCAGTGATGCCATCCAACCATCTCATCCTCTGTCATCCCCTTCTCCTCCTGCCTTCAATGCTTCCTAGCATCAGGATCTTTTCCAATGAGTTGGCTCTTCACATCAGGTGGCCAAAGGATTGGAGCGTCAGCCTCAGCATCAGTCCTTCCAATGAATATTCAGGGTTGATTTCCTTTAGGACTGACTGGTTTGATCTCTATGCCCTATAGAAAGTAGACTTAAAATTCAAAGACCATTATTTAACTTCCTTTTTAACTCATAAGAACTACAGGATTTAAAGCAGAGTAAACTGCTGAGATTGTGTGGTTTTACTCCCACGTTTCAGGGGCAAGGAAGCTGAAATGCAGAATTTCCGGAGTCCACCTATAAGACTTGTATGCGTAAGCAGCGGTGCTGGGTGATCCTGGATCCTGACTCATGGCCCTAGGGCACGCGGCTTTGCAGTATTCCACCCCCTCAGGGCTTCTTGGTGGCTCAGATGGTAAAGAATCTGCCTGCAATGCAGGACACCCAGGTTCGATCCCTAGATTGGGAAGATCCCTGGAGAAGGGACTGGTTACCCACTCCAGTATTCTTGCCTGGAGAATCCCATGGACAGAGGAGCCTGGTGGGCTATAGTCCAAGAGGTCACGGAGAGTCAGATATGACTTTCACCCCACCTCAGGAGGCAGTAACATGTGGCCATACATTCATACCAGTGTACAAAACTGTAATCAGACCCTCTTTTATTTATTTATTTATCTATTGGTCTTTGTTGGGTCTTAGTTGTGGCAATGGCACCCCACTCCAGTACTCTTGCCTGGAGAATCCTATGGACGGAGGAGCCTGGTAGGCTGCAGCCCATGGGGTCGTGAAGAGTCGGACATGACTGAGCGACTTCACTTTCACTTTTCACTTTCATGCATTGGAGAAGGAAATGGCAACCCACTCCAGTGTTCTTGCCTGGAGAATCCCAGGGATGGGGGAGCCTGGTGGGCTGCCATCTGTGGGGTCGCACAGAGTCGGACACGACTGAAGCGACTTAGCAGCAGCAGCAGCAGCAGCAGTTGTGACATGCAGGATCTTCACTGAGGCATGCAGACCAGAGCATGGGGGCTCAGTAGTTCCAGTTCATGGGCTTAGTTGCCCCAAAGTATGTGGGATCTTAGTTTCCTTACCAAGGATCAAATGTATGTCCCCTGCATCGGAAGGCAGATTCTTAACTGCTGGACCACCAGGGAAGCCTCCGAGATCAGAGCCTCTTGGGGAAGTATGTTTTGAGAGGCAGAATGGCATTAGGTATTCACAAGGTTGAAAAGGAAAAGGAATACCTTGCAATATTTAGGACTTCTGGATTACAAATGATAGAAACCCAGCTCAAACACACTTAAAAGTGCAAGCTAATTTAAGCTTGAAAGATGCAAGGAACACTGCAGGAAGCATACCTTGACCTGGAGTTTGTGCCAGCATGTGGTACAAAGATGGCCACTGACTGTTCTGGGTTCATATATTCCTAGTTAAACACGTTCAGGAGAAAAGCAGAGCTTTCCTCAAGCAGCCTCCAAGTATACACTTACACATACACCCAGTGAAGGATTCTGACTGGTCCTGACTCAGTCATGCACCCACCCTGTGGACCAGTCACTGTTGTCAAGGAGATGAGATACCATAATCAGCCATGCCTGATGGTGAGTCCACCCCCGTGACCAGAAGGGCAGGTTCTGTCATCAACAGCTCCTCCAGAACTGGTGGAATGGGGGAGGGTGCTTCCTCAAGGAGGGCTGGGCAGACAAAAACAGGTCAGCCATCCAGACATCCAAAAGGAAAAACAAGCTTCCCTTAAATGTTTCTCTGATCAAGATCTTTCCAGGAGCTCCTCAAGCTACAGATGAGTGTTAGTATAAATATAAATCCATAAGATTACACAATTTACATGTAAAATGGGGCCAGTTTTCTCACGAGGTTCATAAACCAGCTCTGAAGCAATTCTAAAGAAATGGTGACAAAATTGTTTTTAGCATTAGCAACATTACTAGAAAAAAGCTCAAAGGCTCCCAAGGTGCTCCCTTGGAAGGACAACTTTCATTTGAATGTAGAAGTATTATTTTGGGTTTTTTTTCTTTGAAAATCCAGATTATATGGACATGAGTTTGAGTAGGCTCCTGGAGTTGGTGATGGACAGGGAAGCCTGGCATGCTGCAGTCCATGGGGTGGCAGTCAGACATGACTGAGCAACTGAACTGACTGATGTAAAATTATTTTGGTAATAACTAAATCAATACAAATGAATCGTTACCAAAATAGGTGTGCATCTCAATGTAAATGCTTTCCTTTTAGAACTAAGTGTTTAGGGAAATGAGAATCACAGCGTGAGCTTTAGTTAAATCTAAAGCAGGGTTTTTAACATGGGGTTTGTGGGTCCCCCAATCTGGTTACTGTCAATCAATTGTCAGTACTGGTTACTGGAGAGCTTATTAAAGTTAGAAGGGACTGGGTCCCATCCCAGAGATGCTGGTCAAGAGGTCAGGCATCACTACTTTTTGAATGCTTGGCCAGTGCTTTGACCAGTCCTTGAGGCTGAAACCATTGTCCTAGAATAGCATTTCTTGAATTGTGGGAGTAGTCTTTTACATCAGAATCCAGAGAGCCTGTTCAGATGTAGATTTCTGGGCGCCTCCCAGCCTACTAGATCTGCTCTGCGGAGGAGCAGAGCTGTGGCTATAGTTTAAGTGCCCAAATGACTTTTGAACATTTGAATTTTTTTTGAGATAATTATAGATTTACAGGAAGTTGCAAAAAGAAATGTACAAAAAGATCCTGTATACCCTTGACCCTGTTTCCTCCAATGGTTACCCCTTGCATAACTACAGTACATTATCAAAACCAGGAAATTAACATTGATACACTCCATAATGGGCTTCCCAGGTGGCTCAGTGGGTAAAGAATCAGCCTGCAATGCAAGAGACACAGGTTCAATCCCTGGGTCGGGAAGATTCCCTGGAGGAGGGCATGGTAACCCACTCCAGTATCCTTGCCTGGAGAATCCCAAGGACGAGGGAGGCTAGCAGGCTACAGTCCATAGGATCGCAGAGTCGGACACGACTGAAGCAACTGAGCACATACAGCATGATCCATAACACTTACTCAAATTTTATCAGACTTTCAAGCCTTCACGCGCGTGTGTGTGTGTGTATGTAGAATCCTCTGAAGTTTTATCAGATGTGTAGGTTTGTGTAATCACTACTGTACATTAAGATACAAAACCGGTCACCACAAGACTCTCCTGTGCTGCCTTTTACAGTCACACAACCCCATCACACCCCCCACATCCCTAGAGTTTAGAATCTACTCATCTCTTTTCCTTTAGAAACAACTAATCTCACTGCTGTTTCAAAAACATACAAATGAAATCATATAATATGTAACCTTCCTAGATTGGCTTTTTTCATTTCAGGTGTCAAAGAATCCCTCAAATTTCATTTTAAAATGCTGTGAATGGGAAATGTCTTAGGGAAATGTCCACAGTTTTTACCAGATTCTCAAAAAAATTCTATGACATGCCTCATAAAGTTTATAAAAGCATTGGTTCCTGGTTTTATTGGGTTATTTCTGGACTTCTTGGCTAAAATCAATAATAATAATAAAAAAAAACTAGTGAATATTTTTTCTTCTACCACATCTGTTGAATTCCTGTGTCCCAAAGATTTCTCTAACAGTTTGGGAAATATGATCACTCAGATGAATATTTCTGAGTGCCTGACATGTGCCAGACAAATATTATTTTTTCCCTAGTTAGTAAGAAGGGGAAGAGTTAAAACATTCAGGACACTTTTAGCTTATGAAAAGCTCTAAGTAACTAAGAAATCAGAGCAAACTTTGCTGCTTTCATGCCATGTGACTTGAACTGCTCTGCTCTTTACTGCTCTGAACTGGATGTGCCAGTGATCAAATAACATCCTGAAGAATAATCCTATACACTGAAAACATGGCATTATGCAGTGGGGCTACTTGTCATCTCTCTGGTTGGCTTTATACAGTTGCTAGCCAAGTGCTCATAGCTCCTCCAGGCATGCTTGTCCCTGGGCAATTGTCGAACTGATTCCTCTGCTTGCCATACCCTCACTCCCCTTTGCCACCCACCTATCTGGACTAATTCTTGCCCTTCCTTTGAAACTCACTTTAGGAAGTACCACCTCTAGGAAGGCTTCATTCCGTCTTCTCCAGGCTTTCAGTGGGCTGTGCCCAATGTCACCCAAACTTGCCAGATGTCACAGTGCATGGTGATTACTTAACCGCCACTGCTACCAGGTTCTGAGACCCAAGGCCATGACGGGGCCTTGCATGCTTTTATGCCCCTCTGAACTTCAATAAATAGCAAGATCTATTTAATAAATAAACAACAGTATGTCCTTAAACAGCTTCCCGTTGGCATTCATCACTGCTGACTGCCTGAGACTTTCCTCCATTTCTTTTTTTTTTTTTAAGATTTTTTTGATGTGGATCATTTTCAAAATCTTTATTGAATTTGTTACAATATTGCTTCTGCTTGATGTTTTGGGTTTTTGGCCCCAAGGCTTGTGTGATCTTAGCCTCCCCAACAAGGGATTGAACTCATATCCCCTGCATTGGAAGGCTAAGCCGTAACCACTAGGCCACTAGGGGAGTCCCTCTGTTTCTTCGTCAGTGTTGTAGCATCCCTTAAGCGCCTTCACATGTAGGTATATAGCACCCAGTTGTTCAGTCTTTCCCAGCAGGTTTCATCGTCCCTGGACTCTCATAGAGGTTTGTTAATACACTTTAGGCTTTTGCCCAAGGATCAGTATATACAAGTCACTGATCTTCTCTTGCTAGAATGTTTGTCTCCCCAATTTTGGAAAATAGGGACAACACTGACCTGTACCATTTTCCTTACTACTGGATCCTATAAATTCTTTATTATTGTGTTTAAACTTACAGATCTGTCTTTCCCATCAAGGGGGTGAGTTTCCTGGGGCTAAACACTGTCTCTTATTCATCCCAGAGTCTCCAGGGACTGGTACCAGGTGGGATTCCATAAATGTTTGTGGAATGAAGTTTGGTGTTAGGTCATCAGAGCTCTGCTGTTCCTCATGCTTAGCACATGTATTTCCTCATCTTCTCCACACCGTTACTCCCTATTTATCCTTGATCCCTGCTTCTAAGCCACTGTGAATTCTTTATGGAAAGGAGAAGAGAGCAGATAAATACAACATTTATCATTTTAAAGTAATTTTAAGGTAAACATTTTAAAGTAATTCTCTTATTCCTCCCAGGTACTATCTTGGTCGTCTGATGTTTATTGTTATCTCTGAGCCAGACATGATTGAGCAGGTGTTGGTTGAGAAGTTCAGTAACTTTACCAACAGAATGGTATGTAATTTTCTTTCTGCGTATGGATGGAGGGGGAATCCTTCTAAGATGCAAGGACCACACGTCACATCTAACAGAGACATGATTGGGTCTCTTACAGGGTTTAGATCAGTTCAACTCAAAACTGAGCTCCCCAGTGATTTTGAGTTTTCAAAAGAGATGGACTGTTACAAAAGAATAGCGTTTACATTTAAAAAATGCTTCAAGAAAGCGAAAGCTCAAGAGAAGTGGTAGCTGATAAAAATGCTGAAACCGGGAGGGTTTTTAAAGCTGTGTTCAAAGCTAGAGGAATCCAGAGAGCATAGGTCAAGCGTCTGAGGAAGACCAAGGAAGGTTAATAAATATCAGAGGGAAAGTAACGTTTCAAGACTCCCGTGCTTACATCTTTCCCAGAGAGTATCAATGTCTTAAGATTGGAAAAGGAAGACAAGTAACATGATGAGGGAAATTCATCCCCAAGTAACAAGTCTCTAACCCACTAAAGGAGGTATATATTCCATCTTTTTTTTTTTTTTTTTTGCAAAGTACATATCCTACTCTTTGTCTTTGATGAGAAAGCCCAAAGAATGGAAGAGATGACAGAAAATGGCACAGGTCAGGGCTGTCCATATTTTCAAAAAACGAGGAGATAAGAATCCTAATAGACATGATCAACAGCCTTCATGCTGATTTTTGGAAAATAGTCTAAAGTGAATGAATAAACAGTTGCTTGTGAGAATTTAGAGAATCTCTATGTGCCAATATTTTTTTTTTTTTTGTCAAATTAAACTCATCTTCCATCCTTATAGGAATAGTATTCACTTATAGGAATGTATTCATTCCTATACATTCTTATAGGAATATATTCACTCTTTTGTTGGTTATTTGACCAACCTTTGCACGCTTGTGATATATACCAGGCACTGTCTAGGTACCGCTTAGAAAGAGATAGAAAACTCAGTATTGTCCTCGAGGAGCTCATAGTCTAATGACAGAGGTAGAGAGGAAGGAAACCAGTATAATATAGAATGGTGAGCATGGAAAACACTGCTCCACCCAGAATGGGAAAAGGGAAAGGCTTATTAGAGGTGAGGTGGCTGAGACTGTCTTCTTAGAAAAGAAATTAGCAGTGCCCGCCTGCGTTCTGTACTGGTTGAGCTGTCCAGAGTGTTTCTTCGCATTAAATTTCACAGAAACTTAAGAGACTGGTACAGTTATCATCTGTATTTTACTGACAAAGAAATAAGACTCAGGTTATAGGAGGAAGACTAATAGAATCCATGTGCCACCTCCCAATTCAAGTCCAGGGCTTTTTCTACTGCCGCTATCGCAACAGCTGCCTAGGTGATGTTTCTGGATTGTCAAGGTTTCACAGAGTAATTGGTTACTTGCCCCAAACACACTCACCTTCCAGTCCCAGAGCATCATGTCCAACTGCTATTAACAAGAGAGTCCCCCACCTTTCCTACACCTGTCCAAACCCTTGGTATTCTTCCAGGCTCTCCTCAAATTCTTTCTCCCCCATAAAACCTTCCCTACTTCAACTCTCATTTACTCTTCCCCCTCTCTTAACTTTAACAGCATTGATCATCTGCATCAGTGGTACCCAACCTTTTTGGCACTGGGGGCAGGTTTCATGAAGGATAATTTTCTTCAACAGGCTTGGTGTGGGGAATAGTTTCAGAATGATTCAAGCACATCACACTTATTGTGCACTTTATTTCTATTATTATTACATCAGCTCCACCTCAGATCATCAGGCATTAGATCCCAGAGGCTGGGCACCCCCGGACTACGTCACTCCCATCATTTTCACGGTCACTCCCACTGTGCCTTTGACTATTTGCTGTAAATGAATAATGACTTTCACCCTAACTTGATTAACTTGAAGCTTATCCTTCTGTTTTATACCCCAGGGCCCAACCACATAATGACTCCTCAGTATCCAATATACCCTTGTTCAAAGTGAATTGACTCTCCATCAACTTAACATTCTCCCCAAGATGATTGAGGTAGTACTTGGAGATTCAATATACACTCTTCCTCTTGTAAGTCATTCACAAACATGTGAGAAGATCCATCAAGGATTAGATCTCTAGGAAATCCCAATGTTTATAGTTTTCCATCTGGAAATATACCTACTTATCTTCAGCTTAGTTTATGGTCTTTAAGCCAATCCCATATTCATGATAAAAACAATCCTTAGTGACTCAATTTCTAGAAGACCATCTTTAGAGTGGGATTTTCTCATAGGTTTTGAAAGTCAAATTAAATTGGGCTCTGCAGTTCCCTCTTATCCATATGCTTATGTATCTGCTCAAAGAACTCAAGGAGATTAGTGAGGCGTGATTTCTTCTTCCTGACACCATGCCGCCTCCCCTCTAATAAGCCATGTTCACTTGAGTGTTCAGCGATTCAGCTTTATTACACATTCATTCAGTAAACACTAAATGCTTACTCCACGCAAGCCTCTACCAAATGGTCCCTCATGATACAGAAAAGACCTCCGCATATTAGTTTGATGCATTAAGTGAAAAGGAACTTACATAACGCATGGTTTTATTTTCCAACTCTGAGAACCCATCTCTGCTCACAATCCAGGCTTGACTCATGTGTATGCATGACAGCCTGGTGGAGAGTGGAGGGGATGGGTTCACCTTTGAACTTGGATGTCAGCTATAGGCATCCCATGAGGGACTAAATAGGGCACATTTGGCTGGAGGTGGGGTGCCACCATGGGGAACTCCCTGACATAAGTCAGTACTGAGCATATATTTGAATTAAAAAACTGTTTAATGATACGTTTTTTTCCAGCTTAAGAACACGGGGCTGAACAAACTCTATGGGTTGGACCCAGGGTGGCAGCTAGTATTTCGAGTTTTCCAATTCACGTTTTCAAGGCACTCAGTGGAATGCAACTTCTCTCTCCTGTTTTCCAAATGGACCCCTTGGGCCTCTCTTACGCTCTCAGCACTTCCTCAAGTTGCTTCCGGTTGGGTGCAACCACACTTTATCGTTAAACCCCAATCATTCTCTTTAACATATACAGAACCTCAGTTTTCCCAGCACTTCCGGTCTTGGTTATTTTTATGCAGATATTTTTACTTAGCTCCTTGTGGCTATCAGGTACTTGGTGAAGCCAGGGGGCAGGTCTTTTTTTTTTTTTTTTTTTTAATCTGCAGAAACTGGAGCTGGGTCCATGTGACTCAGCAGAAATGGTCTTACCAGTAGTAGACCATTTCATTCCTGGCTTGTCAGGAAGGCTCAGGGTTGGGAAGCTATGGGAAGGGTGATAAGAGGAAGGGGTGGGGGGTCTTTGGCCCACATGAGGTTGGTCTAGCTGGATGCAGATCCAGACTGGGGGAGCTTAACCACTAAAGCTGCCACCCGGAGCTCTTGAGTTCTGGTCTGAAATGAGCCTGGCAAGCGGGTCAGGCAGCAGGCGTGCCCATTGCCAGGTTTTGTTATGTGTTTGTGGAATGGACTGGAAGGTGGTGGTGGTCACACGTGTGTGGGGTGGGGGTGCCAACCCTCAGGTCCTCGCAGGCAACTTGGGGTCAACCATCCAGGCACAGGTCCAGCCACACTGTTAACTCACATGTAAAACTACGTGATGGAGTTGGTGAGTGGTTTTATCCAGGACCATAAAACCTGCTTCCGAGATGGCACTAGGGTAAAGAACCCACCTGCCAATGCAGGAGACAAAAGAGATGTGGGTTCGATCCCTGGGTCGGGAAGATCCCCTGGAGGAGGGCATGGCAACCCACCCCAGTATATTTGCCTGGGAAATCCCATGGACAAAGGAGCCTGTTGGACTATGGTCCCTAGGTTCACAAAGATTCGGACACCACTGAGCGACTTAGTATTTAGCACGCACATAAACCCCTGGGCCTGATTCCCCAGAGGCAGCCTCTTCAAGGCTACCTTTGCCATCTCACTGCAAGGACACTGGAATGTTAGAATGAGTTCGTGTGAAGCCACAAAGCCCTTGGCACCAGCAAAGAGTGCCAAAGTTCTGAGGCAAATGCGTCACTGCAGACCTTTATAACCCACTGCATCTGTAGTCAGGCCCCATCCCAGGAGCAGGAGCGTGTGGCTGGTTGCAGAGCTCAAGAGCAAGGCAAACTCCACCCAGCGCTCCAGGTGGGTCAGGCCACCTAAGCTGGGCCCCCAGGGACCAGCCTGCTGCCACTCATGGAGGACGAAAGAGTCTCGGCCACCTAGCCCCAAACATGCCCCCTCCACCTGCAGCCAGCACCTCTCTGCTGACAGCTTTGGAATCTTCACTCATCTAAAGCTTCTGGGCCTCTTTCTTTTAAATAAAACATTGAGTCAGAGAAAACATTCCGGTTTTCAAGTGGGTGCAGGAAGATTTAAGTTGTGAGGATGGTTTTTGTCCATAACAGGGAAGCTCTCATCACCGAGTCAAACATTGACTACTTTTTTCAGCTTTGCATTTCTCAAGAAGTGTCAATTCACATGATGGATCCATAGCTCTGGGGACCATTCTTGCTTAAAGCCTAAACAGACTGCATAGAACCAGAAGCACAGGTGTGTGACCTAATTTGCCTGGCCCATGTCCGTTTTGAGGCAGTTCTCATTGGGTTTTTAATATATAATTGAATTTATTTATCTTTAATTGAAGGATAATTGCTTTACAACCAACCAATTGTATTGGTTTCTGTCAAACATCAACATGAATCAGCCATAGGTGTACATATGTCCCCTCCCTCTTGAGCCTCCCTCCCACCTCCCTCCTCTCATTGGGTTTTTTGGTTTGTTTTAATATTTATTTATTTGACTGTGTTGGGTCTTAGTTGTGTCATGAGGGATCTTTCATTTCAGGGCACAGTCTCAGTACTTGTGGTCCATGGGCTTAGTTGCCCCTTGGCATCTGGCATCTTCATTCCTCACCAGGGATCGAACCTGAGTCCCCAGCATTGGAAGGTGGATTCTTAACCACTGGACCACCAGGAAGTCCCAGGTCTTATTGTTTTATGTGAAACATCGTACCATGCACAGGAAACCCTGCATCCTGAGCCAAGCGCGTCTCCTCCCGGGCTGCCCCACCCACAGGAAGCCCCCATGGAAGTGGCCACAGTGGGATGCCTGCAACCTGCAGGTCTCTCCTCTCATCAGCTTTTCCCATTTCTAAAAAAGCCAAAGCTGGGGAATTGCACTTGATGATCTCAAACATCTTGCAGGGCCCCGGGTGTTCCGTGAAGCCTCAGTAACGTAGTACCATTGCCAAGAGGTATTGACTGAACCCTCAGCTGTTCTATCAGTGCCCTGCAGAGCTTTTCTAAACTTCAAAATCTTGTTGAAAATAATTTTATATTTCTGTCTTACTAAACCTTTGGTTCACTGGGAAGCCATCTTTAAATTTTTAAAAGAGAAATAAGTAATATCTTAGAGTCATATCTTCCCTCTCTGACTTTTGTGGTGGCAGAAGTAAAAACAAATGTGTAGGGACTTCCCTGGTGGTCCAGTGGTTAGGAACCCACCTTCCAATGCAGGGGACATGGGTTCAGTCCCTGGTCAGGGAACTGAGATCCCACATGCTGTGGGGCAACTTAAGCCTGTGCATCGAAGACCCAGAGCAACCGAAAAATTTAAAAATGTGTAAACTAGGAGATTGATAGCTAGAATTTTGGGAAGAGATCAGGAAATAAGCCATAGAAGTAATTCTGGTCTCTCAGTGGTTCTGTTCCTGAACTTTCCTAGGCAGGGCTGCCATAACCCAGTTCTTGCCTTTGTTCAAATTAGAAGGCTCCCCACCCTCTCACCTTTCATTGGCTGGTGCTGAGTTGGCAGACGGAGCCCAAGTTGGGGTAAACCTCACTTGTCCCCTGAACCTTAAATAAAATGTCCTGGGTCCCCTTGAGCCCTGGACATGCCACATCCCTTACTTGGAGGCCATGCTTTTAGGCTGGTCACAGTCTGAAGCCAAGAGAAGGAAGACGGTGTGATGTTCATGACCATCTTCTACTGGCAAAGAGTGAAGGGACAAAAATTGTCTTGTGGAGATGCAACACTTTAAATACTTCAAAACACCAAAATAAAAGCCCTGCTCAATTGGCTCAGTTGCTCAGTCTTTGTACAGCCAGATAGCAGTAGTCATATGTTGAAAATAGTGTATGTTCTCACACCTAGGATTGTGGGTTCCCCAGGTGACAGAATCCTAGGGTTTTCATTGACTGTAATAGACTGAGGGGCAGGGCACAGTGTTTCACACCCCTGGGGGTAGGAGAAAGATGGGCAGTAACCCTCTGCATCCTTGTCTGTGAGAGGTTGTGTGAGGAAGACTGTAACCACGGACCTGGCCTTTCTGCGATCATGGCATCCTTTCTGATAGCAATATTTCTGCAGCCTCCTTGACATACTTAACACCAAGCAAATCAGCAACACTCTCAGCCTGACCACTGAAGTAGGACAGCATCTCTTGAGTCTTTAAATCACCTCGCTCTGTTTACCTGCTGCCTGCAGCTCCGTGTGGTCATGTGAGAACTGTGGACTGCCCTGTCAGGATATCACAGAGCTGATACAGGCCTTGCGTCAACCCTCTGGCATATTCCAGGACACAAGAAAACTATTTTTGGCTATGACTTTATATCCCGTTATGCCTTTTTCATGGTAACACACGTGCCCATTTATGGCAAATGTGCATTGCACGCATTTTGCAGCACTCTGGGAAGAGGCTGGCAGTTCTTACGTGGCTCCACTGGGCCAGTGGAGAAACACTGGTTTGGCCCGTGATAAATCACCCAGTGCATGCTTGTTCACTTCATGTGAGCACAGAATGCAGAGGAATCGGCTTGAATAATCTGCTCCTCAGGATTGTTTGATTCTTCAGTATTTGAAGTTTATGCTTAGCTGGTCTGAATTAGGCTCTATTTTAAAGAGTTCTTAATTGAGGAACTTCCTTGGTGGTCCAGTGATTAAGAATCTGCCTTCCAATGCAGGAAACCCAGGTTTGATCCCTGGTTGGGGAACTAGGATTCCACATGCCGAGGGGCAACTAAGCCCGAGCACCACAACTACTGAGCCCACGTGCTCTGGAGCCCATCTCCACAGCTAGAGAAAGCCCACACACCCGGTGGAGACCCAGAGCAGCCACAGACATTTTTTTTAAAAAGATCTTAATTGAAAAGACAAACACTTTCAACTGTCTGAGGGGAATTTAGCAAGGGAGCCATGAGGCCACTGCTGAACCACGCTGCTTGTCAGGACAGTTTCCTAACTATTATCCCAAACTAATGAAATAATGTGAGAAGCACTTTGACTCTTGTGAGATCCACAGCATTGATTATAAACCACCCCATCTCCATCTCCAAATCAGCTGTGAGCTCTTTGAGGACACGGGTTCCATTCTTTGACTCAATAGTTTCAGAGCCACCACGGCACTGGCACATATTAATAGTAGGTTCTCAATAAATGTGCGCAGCTTGGCAGCATGGTGACCAACACGATTTCAGCTGAGGGTGAGGATGTCTCTCAGGTTTGGGGTTAGAGTAGGGTTTTCAAATGTTTCTGACTGTGACCTCCGATAAGAAATGTACTTCACGTCAGGACACAACACCGAACGCTTTCTCTCTCACGTACACACACTCACATACTCTCTCCAACATTCTCGCAGACACACCCATAAATAGCCCCATCTTGAACAAAAGTTCGACAACAAAACCCTTCCCCTCGCTTCACGAAATGTCCCTCTAATATTTTCTACTCTGCCCCATTCCTTGTTTCTCTCTCTTTTCTTTTCAATGCTGGTTGCCATCCACAACATTCATTCATGACCGGTTACGGCCTGCAGTCTGGAAGCCCCTGACCAGAGTCTGAGTGGAGTCTGGTTCCCTTGGACCTCCCTTCTTCAGCAGGGTCTTCCCTTCCTGCCTCAGCACTCACAGTCCGGCCCCATCAGTTTTACCAGTCTCATTCCTGCAGGGCAAGCCTCGCATTCAAAGGCCTCGCTCAGTACATCTAATCAGTGATTATGTGTAGACGGGGCTGGGGGAGGGGGATGGATGGAGAAGTTATTGTGACACGGGTGTGGAGTTTCAGTTATGCAGGATGAAGTTCTGGGGATGGATGGGGCGATGGTTGCACAACAATGTGAATGTTCTTAATACCACTGAACTGTCCACTTAAAAATGGTTAAGATGGCAAATGTTGCATTATGTGTATTTTGCCACAAGTAAAAAATACATGTATTATATGTGTGTATGTGTGTAAACAAACAAACTGGCTTCCCTGGTGGCTCAGACAGTAAAGAATCTGTAAAGAATCAGTAAAGAATCTCCGGAGAAGGCAATGGCACCCCACTCCAGTACTCTTGCCTGGAGAGTCCCCTGGATGGAGGAGTCTGGCAGGCTGCAGTCCATGGGGTCGCTAAGAGTCGGACACGACTGAGCGACTTCACTTTCCCTTTTCACTTTCACGCATTGGAGAAGGAAATGGCAATCCACTCCAGTGTTCTTGCCTGGAGAATCCCAGGGACGGGGGAGCCTGGTGGGCTGTCATCTATGGGGTCGCACAGAGTTGGACACGACTGAAGTGACTTAGCAGGAAAGAATCTCCTGCAGTGAAGGAAAGTCAGGTTCTATCCCTGGGTGGGGAAGATCCCCTGGAGAAGGGAATGGCTACCCACTCCAGTATTCTTGTCTGGAGAATCCCATGGACAGAGGAGCCTGGTGGGCTATAGTCCATGGGGTTGCAGAGTCAGACGCAACTGAGCAACTTTCACTTTGAGAAAAACTAATTTTAAAATAGCTGTAGTGGTTTAAAGAAGGAACTTATGGTTCCCAGGGGGAAAGGATGGGAGGAAGGGATAGTTAGGGAGTTTGGGAAGGTCGTGTAGGGAGTTTGGGAAGGTCGCGTACACACTGCTGTATTTTAGATGGATAACCAACAAGGACCTACTGGATAGCACCTGGAACTCTGCTGAATGTCATGTGGCAGCCTGATGGGAGGGCAGTTTGGAAGAGAATGGATACATGTATATGTTTAAACTATATCTGGTATGGTGATCAGGAGGTTAAGTCCTTGAGGTTGAGAAAGTTCTTAAAAGTCATTTAGACAACCCCCTCCACCCAGTGTGACCTCGTGGACTGTAGCCTGTCAGGCTCCTCCATCCATGGGATTTTCCAGACAAGAATACCCGAGTGGGTTGCCATTTCCTCCACCGGGGGATCTTTCTGACCCAGGGATCAAACCCAAGTCTCCTGCATTGCAGGCAGACTCTTTACTGTCTGAGCCAGCAGGGAAGCCCATATTTTAAATGGATAACCAACAAGGACCTACTGTACAGCACCAGGAACTCTGCTCAAGGTCATGGGCAGCCTGGGTGGGAGAGAGTTTGGGGGAGAATGGATACATGTATACCTTTAAACTATATATATATCTGGTGTGGTCATCTGGAGGTTAAGTCCTCAGGGCTCAGAGAGTTCTTAAAAGTCATTTATACTCCCCACTCCATCCAGGCCACTCAAACCTCCCGTGCAGAATTTCCAAGAAGTAGGATACAGTCTCCAGTGACAGGGCTCACCACTCAAGGCAGGTTATTTTTATCTTGCAACCTTCTGACTTTATTGGGAAGTTCTTTAGATGAGCTGGAATTTTCCCCACAGCTCCCACTATTGACCCCAATTCTACCACCCAGGGTCAAAAAACAAGCCAAGTTTCCTCTTCCATGTAATATACATTCAAGAAATAGCTTTTGAGCACAGATTAAGGGCCATGATCCGATCTCCCAAGCTTTCCAGCTATTCATTCCTAGATCTGTCAGCTTGTCCCCTCACCATCCGACCACTCTTCTGGAATGACCAATTGGCCGTTTCCCTCTTCCAGTATCATATCTAGAAATGAAACCATTACTCTAACCAATGCCCCTGAAATCCTCCATCAATGAAGGAAGAATTCTAATAGAAACTGTAGGCCCAGGGGACAGTATTGTCGTGGCAGGCCGATAAGGGAGACCAATGCTGACATATTGCATGGGGACTGGATTTCTCCTCTAAGCGCAAGATAAAAATTTTCATGGAGACAATCCTTAGGTCTGAAGGACAGACACGAAATCCAATCAACCTTGGCTCATCTCCAATTTATTCTGTTTCATCAGAACCCCATAAACCACCACCCAACTTTCCTTGAAGTGAAATGCTTTATTACATGTAGCTTAGCACAGAATTTGCATTTGCCAACATATAAATAAACATAATGTACAATTTTCTCCTTTGACTCTGGAACCTAAACAAATGGGTTATGTTCTAAAAATTCCATAAAACCACAATTCTGTATAGTGACCACGGTACTCCTAAAGAATTTTATTCTAAATATAGAGAGGTATTCCTCTGCAGAAAAATATCCCAGCAACTTGGTTCTATTTAATAACGTATAATTAAGTCCCTCCAGATACTTTGCAATTATGTTTTATAGCTTATTTTGAGTGTTCATATTTTATCAGAAAATTATAATTTTCTTCTAAACAGGAGTTCTTACAAGGCTTTTGAGTTATGGTGGCTGGCTTCATGTTTCAACTATAATTAAAATAGTGAAAAGAAATAGCAAAACCGTACATTACGTGTGTGGTTCTGAAGAAAGCTTGGTCCTCCGGTCCCCCTACTTCCCCTCACCCTGCAGCCCTAGGGCTAGGGGTGCTCTGAACAGCTGTGGAGGCCCCCCAGTTTTGACCACTTGGTCAGAGTGGCTGGTTTTAGGAAGGAAGAAAATGGCTTGGGAAGAAGTGATGACAAGAAGGGATTTCCCTGGTGGTCCAGTGGTTAAGAATCCACTGTGTAATGCAAGGGATGTGGGCTCGATCCCTGATGGGGGAACTAGGATCCCACATGCTATGGAGCAACTAAGCCAGCACACCACAACTAGAGAATTCGTGCACTGCAACTAAGACTGGACACAGCCAAATAAATTAAATATTTTTGTTTTTTTAAAAGGGATGAGAAGACCTCATTCTTTGCATGCTTCCAGATTCAGCAGGACTATCTCCTCCTCAGAGAAGCCTTCCTGGCCATTTAATCCCCTATCATTTTCTCACCTTGCTGCCCCCACTCCACTCCCTTCATAAGGGGCTTGCTTCCCTTGTAGCTCAGTTGGTAAAGAATCCGCCTGCAATGCAGGACACCCCAGTTCAATTCCTGGGTCAGGAAGATCCCTGGAGAAGGGATAGGTTACCCACTCCAGTATTCTTGGGATTCCCTGGTGAACAGATGGTAAAGAATCCACTGGCAATATGGGAGACCTAGGTTGGGAAGATCCCCTGGAGGAGGGCAAGGCAACCCACTCCAGTATTCTTGCCTGGAGAAACCCCATGGACAGAGAAGCCTCGCGGGCTATGGTCCATAGGGTCACAAAGAGTTGGACACGACTGAGCAACTAAGCACATCACTCCCTTCATAACACATGCTTTCCCTTGAACTAAAACGATAGCTATTTGTCGGTTTAGGAGCCGTCTGCTTCCCCACTAGACTACCAACTCGGTGAGAATCAGTGCAATGTCTTCCTTATTTAGCACTGTAGAGGCAACTTCTCACATAGACATTCAACAAACATTTGCTGAATGAGAACAATGAATGAAGACTGAGGGAACGCACACACAAGCATGGTGACAGGCCCTCTCGTGGAAGCAGCTCCGTTGACACATGCTTCTTAAGGACTCTCTTTCTTCCCTTCCCCTCTCCCAACCACATTCCAAGGACCCAGACATCTGGCCCAACCTAACCAATCTAGCCACACAAAACCCCTTGCCACATAGTTCAGACATGACACTCAATCCCAGGAAAGACCAGCCCACCTCCAAGAAGCCTGATGCTGGGTCTTCAGGGAGTGTTCACTCAGCAAGGGGCTACGGAACACACAGAAGCCACTGAGTTGTCTATGGTGATGACCACAGACTAACGAGGTAGAACGGGGCCAGAGGAGCCTCCCCGTCTGCTCCTAGGGGGCCTCAGCCATGGATCTTGAGATCACTGTCCATGAGACTTTATATTCCTCATACCCTTGCAAGAGAAATCTAAATGTTGGTCATGGGTGACTTTAACCAGAGTGTTTATTGTGGACTCTGTGACCACTGAGCTGGCTTGGGCATCCTGGAGTCCTAACTCTCTGCTTGTCTCTTTCCAAAAGGCAACGGGTTTGGAGCCCAGACCAGTGGCCGACAGTGTCCTGTTCTTACGTGACAAAAGATGGGAAGAGGTCAGAAGTGTCCTGACTACGGCTTTCAGTCCTGAAAAACTGAGTGAGGTAAGACACAAGAAATGCAGAGTATCTTCTGTAAGGAGCAGGTTTCCTCTCTACAGATTGTGAGGGGAGGGGGTTCGCTTTGTGTCACTTGTCCAATGTCCTGCCTGCTGTGCCCTTCAATCCTGTTATCCAGAAAGCTCATGAAACTGTCCTGGAGAGTCCTCCCTTTCTCCAACCTATCACAGCCCCAGTTGCCATGAATCTGTAGTGAGTAGCACGCACACAGGGCTCTCCTGCTGAGTCCCAAGCTCTGGCCAGGGCACTTTGAGGGCACCCAGGAGAAAACTGGAGGGGCTCTCCCCAGACTTTCCTGTATAACAGATCACCTGGAGATCTTGTTAAAATGCAGATTCTGATTCAGTAGGTCTGGGGTGGGCCCTGAGATTCTGCATCTCTAACAAGCTCCCCGGTGATGCGGATACTTCTGAACAGTGAACCACACTTTACATGTTGTTGTTCAGTCTCTCAGTCATGTCCAACTCTTTGAGACCCCACAGACTGCAGCTCACCAGGCTTCCTTGTCTTTCACCATCTCCCAGAGTTAGCTCAAACTCATGTCCTTTGAGTCGATGATGTCATCCAACCATCTCATCCTCTGTTGTCCCCTTCTCCTGTCTTCAGTCTTTACATAGTAAGGAACTAGAGAACATCCTGAAACAAAGGAGAGCTTTGAGTCAAGTCTGAAATAGGGAAGAAATGGCCAGGGATTATTAGGGAGGGGTATGAGAATGGCCTTGGCAGACCTCCAGGCAGCCAGGCACACCCAGGCTAATCTTCATGGCCAAGTCAGAGGCAAGAGTCTCATTTACAAGATGCCATTAAACCTGGGGCTCCCTCCTTCCCCCAACTAGGGATCCACCCTTCCCTACCAGTTGTACAAATAAAACCTACTGTTTGTCCTGCTTCCTGGCCAAGTTCTCTCACTTGATCCTCACTGAAGGCACCTCAACTGCTAGTTTGACTTTGATGTCTGTTCTGAATTCTGCAACAGCTCAGGACTGAGTCCTTGAGCCCTTCTGAAGAGAAATGGCTAAGGGGTTGCTATGGTTTTTCCAGTAGTCTTGTATGGATGTGAGAGTTGGACCATAAAAAAGGCTGATCAGTGAAGAATTGATGCTTTCAAACTGTGGTGTTGGAGAAGACTCTTGAGTATCCCTTGGACTGCAAGGAGATCAAATCAGTCAATCCTAAAGGAATCAACTCTGAATATTCATTGGAAGGACTGAAGCTGAAGCTCCAATACTTTGGCCACCTGACATGAAGAGCTGATTTATTGGAAAAGACCCTGATGCTGGGAAAGACTGAAGGCAGGAAGAGAAGGGGATGACAGAGGATGAGATGATTGGACGGCATCACTGACTCTATGGACATGCATTTGAGCAAGCTCCAGGAGATGGTGAAGGACAGGGAAGCCTGGCATGCTGCAGGCCACGGGGTCACAAATAGTCGGACACAACTGAGCAACTGAACACCAATGGAAGCTCACATTCCCTGGAGAAAGCCATGGCAACCCACTCCAGTATCTTGCCTGGAGAAGTCCATGGGCAGAGGAGACTGGCAGGCTATAGTCCATAGGGTCGCAAAGAGTTGGACACTGTCAGAGCAACTAACACTTTCTCTTTCGCTTCAAAGCTTACACGTACCAGACAACACTAAGGGTTCCCGCTTGTTTCAGAGAGAAACCTCCTTCCTGTTTGAGAAAAGAACTCTGCCTTCAGGGAGTGCGGGCTTGCTAATGCTTCACTGTGAGTGGGTAACAACAGCCTAGCCCGGCAGAAGGGCGTGGACCCCATCCCGCAAGCGCAGGCCTGCGCATGCTCAGTGCCTCTTTTCCGCTCCAGGGCCTGATATGGGAGGGCGTGAAGAGCCGGAGCGGGTATGCAGTCATGTCACCTGGGGAGCTCTGCAAGCTATTGCTGTCTGGGCCCCACATGGAGACGAAATTGGTTTGGTTTGGAACGCAGCCTGGTTTTGAGGGGACTTTACAGCTCCCCAGGCAATTCTGATGTAAAGCTGGAATTGGGAACCACCACTGGTAGAGAAATTCCCCACAAGGAAATATGAGAAGGGGATTGTCCTTCTGCAGGTGGAGCCCAGGGCCCTGCTCCACAGTCAGCTGTGTTATATAGACTGAGGATTCAGTGAGAATTAGTTTGAAAGAAGGGCCTGCTTCTTTAAAAAGCTGTAAAGCATTATCTGGATCACCTTTCTTACACCCGGTCACTAAATGTTGAGTTAACCAAAAGGAGGGGAGGGAGGAGCAGAGATAGGTAAACCATGGGCTCACATCAGGAGCTCAGACAGGTTGCGACGTCACACTTCCTTATTCGTAGATGCAGAAAGAATCTCATCATTCCTTAAAAAAAAGAAATTGATGAAGGGCATCTGATTTTTTTTTTAAGTAAGAAAGAAAGATTTTGTTCATTTTTGACAGTTTTGTGCCCTGTTTCTTTGAAGGAACAAAAGAAAAAAGATGGGCTTTTTTGGTGGTCCAGTGGCTAAGGCTTCAACTTCCAATTTGCAGGGGGTGTGGGTTCAATCCCTGGTTGGGGAGCTCAGATCTCATATGCCTTGGGGCCAAAAAAACCAAAACATAAAACAGAAGCAATATTGTAACAAATTCAATAAAGAAGTTTTAAAAATGGTCCATATAAAAGAAAAGACCCTTATCAGGGTCTCGATTTCTTTAACATTTTACAGGGTACACTCTAGAAACTGATACAGTGTCATTGCCCAAACAAATTTAGTGCTCCTGGGATCCAATGCATTTTCTCCTTTTGGTTCAGAAATCAAATTCTTAGTGCCTGAATTAGCTGCAGAAAACAGAGTTCCTCTAAGAGGTTCGTAGCACTAAGATGTCTAGGAGAAAGGGGCTGGTAAGAAATAAGAGGGAGGGTGAGGAGAGTGGAGGAAAGAGAGAGGAGAAGAAATTTCATAGATTCCCTAGGTTTTGCTTGAGATCTATCTCATTGTTTAACATAATCTACAAGTAAACTTAAAGCTCCATTGGAAATCATCTTTTCTACTCAATACAGTTCAGTTTAGGTTTCTGGGTTTCAATCGAAAGGATGCTGTTTCCGGGCAGAGGGAGTCACCTTTGTCCTCACCTGTGGAGAGTTTAGACCTGGTGACTTTAAGGTTTCTGGGTGACATCTAAGGCAGAAGTTGGCAGCACATCTTGAGCTCAGGAGAGAAAGGTAGGAAAGATGGGCCACGGGGATGTAAATATACAGTGTAAGGAATAAGATCAATAATACTGTAATAACTTCATATGAGGACAGATGGTTACTAGACGTAGGATAGTCATCATTTCATAATGAATGCGAAAGTCACATCAGCATGTAGTACACCTGAAGCTAACATAATATTGTATGTCAACTATATTTCAATTTTTAAAAAGAAAAGAAAGTTTTAAAAAAAGACAGAAAACCCAGACATGGGTGAGGTCACCCCAAGAGTGTACAGAGAATGAGAAAGAGAGTCGCAGGGAGAACCGTAAATAAGTGAGGGGCAGAGGAGAGATCTGTTAATGCAAAGATGACTTGGGAAGAACAGCTTGACATCGAAGTCTAGGAGAGTGTGGATGGGAAAATGTTTTTCGAGGAGGAAGCAGCAGCCAAAGGTGTTAAATGCTGCTTAAACAGAAAGAAACACGAGGACTAATAAGCACGTGACAAAGGTAATATTTTTCGAATGTTAAACCAATGTCTGCGTGCTTCATGCTCCATAAACTGTGTCCTGGATTTTCTCTCCCCCACTGAATCTTTGCTTCAGAAGTAGGTAGCAGGTGCCATCTTGGAGCTGGGAGCTTTGTAGGGAGTAAAGTTTTCCTAATTCCCAAAGCAGCTCTCTCTGCATATGAAGAGAAGAGTTTGGAGCTCTGAGTAAGGAGTGTTACTCTACACCAAGATGTAGACAGATGGAGGCTCTTCTATCCTATTGAAGTTAGGTGAAGGAGAGAAAAAGAGAGAGCTGGCCACCAGATATCAGTGTCTTGACTGCCTCCTTTCCCAGCTTCCGTGACCCTCAAGGTTTCTGGATGCTCCCCTGGACTTTAACCTCTCATTGGCTTTTGCTTTCCAGACACTGGTTCTCAAGCCCTGTGTGACCAGGAGCTGTATGAAAATTACCTAATATCCTTGTTTAAAACAGCTAATTCCAAGGACTTCTCTGCGGGTCCAGTGGCTAAGACTCTATGCTCCCAGGGCAGCAGGCCCAGGTTCAATCCCTAGTCAGGGAACTAGATTTTATATGCTGCAACTAAAGAGGTCCTACACTGGCAATGAAGACTCAGTGCAGTCAAATAAATAAAGAAATAAAAACTTATGGGCTTCCCAGATGGTGCTAGTTAGTAGTAAAGAACCCGCCTGCCAATGCAGGAGACGCAAGAGACTCGTGTTTGATCCCTGGATCAGGAATATCCCCTGGAGTAGGAAATGGCAACTCTCTCCAGTATTCTTGCTTGGAGAATCCCATGGACAGAGGAGCCTGGTGGGTTACAGTCCATAGGGTTGCAAAGAGTGGGACATGACTGAGCATCTTAGCACAGCACAGCACACCCCAGGACCTGCAGAATAAGGATTTCTAGGGTGACTGGGAATCTATATGCTTTACAAGTCCCCTGGCAGGATTCTGGTTAAAGCCAAAGTGGAATGCACTGGTGGTTCCAATCTTCCTCTTGGTCCCTTGTCTGACCTTCTCAACCTGCAGTCTCCCCAGGCTTGCAAGGGCTGGGCCCCAGAACCCCCCACTCCCTTCCCAGTTTATTTCTCTCTGTAGTACTATCACCAGCTAACATTCCATTTATTTTACTTATTTTTCTCCTTTATTGTTCATTGTATAGCATGAAGCACAAGATGGGTACACAATAATGATTTGCTGGATGGATGGATGGATGGGGAATCATAGAACCAGGAAGCTTTCTACCTAAGGATATTTTACAATTAGGATAAAAAGGAAACAAAAGAGAAAGAGTTTCATCAAAGAACAATTATGTAAGAGGATGCAGCCAATTTTTGGCTCTCTCTTTAGAGGGTCTCAGGCCTACACATGCAGAAATAGAGAAAGCAGATCACAGAGACACAGAGAGGGGAAGGAGGCTCACTGAGGGCCTGGGGTGGAGGAGATGGAAGAGAGAAGCTCGGGAACCCACAAGGAGCCATGAGTCCACTCAGACGAGGGTACCTGACTCAGTTTTCCCAGAAATAGCTTTGAAATATCAATATAATCCCTAGTCCTTTCTGAATTTGTAAGTTGCTTTTGAACTTTTATTATCAAACCTCAGAGTTTATTATTATCATTATTTTGCTGCACTGTGCAACAAACAGGGTCTTAGTTCCTTGACCAGGGGTTGAACCCACGCCCCCTGCATCGGGAGTGCGGAGTCTTAACTACTGGACTGCCTGGGAAGCCCCACTTCAGTGTTTATTCTTGAAATAGAGAGTTGTTTTCCCTTGAATTCTGAGGCTTTTCCCTTCATCCCCTGGCAGCCTAAGTCCTTCACTTCCTGGGTCTGTGTCATTAATATTCAAAAAGCTTTGGATGGCACCATCTTTATTTGTTGGATATTAGGCTGCCATGGCCAAAAAGGCTTGAAAGTTCCTTTAAAATCAGCATTCTTTCATGAATCCTTAGTTTTATTTAAAATAAAATTGGGTTTTGGTTTACGTCTTACCAGGGATAATATAGATAGAGAAGGAGTGAAAATTTGATTGATGCACCCCTGGTTTCAGAAGACACCATTGCAATCATGGTCCAGTGACAGACAAGTTATTGGGGTTTATATTAAAAAATGGCTGAGTGTTACTGGGAAAACAACTTTTTTTTTTTATTAGAGAAAATATTGTCTGATTAGCCTGCCAGATTTTCACCCTAAAAGATTATTTTTTTAAAGGGTGCAATGAGTAGATTTATGTGAATTTTTACAGACTCTTTGCTAGATTCTTTCCAAAGACTATTAATAAGTAACCCTGGGATTGTGTAAAAATTTATTATGGGTCAGGAAGTAAATAGATTTAATTTCAAGGAACAAAACTGGGAATAAATTAATCCTCCTCTGAGGGAAATATATAAATAATAGGATTCATTGGGGACCCAGGTTAGTGCTAATTTTATTTTCAAATTTTATAACTCATCTGAGAGAGGGAGAACACCATGAAATTTATGCATTTGTATATTTCTCCAAATTCTTCTGATGTGAAAAACATTAAATCAATTGGGATAAGTTTCTAAGACTCTTCTAAGATTGTGTAAGTCAGCATGAAAGCGACAGATAACCTTCAGTGTAAGCAAGAATAAAACAGTACATTTAGGACACAAGCATTTAAATGGTACTTATATGATGAAGAACTTCAAGCTATGAATTACTACCAAGAAGAAGGATTTGAAATCATTGAGGACTGGGAAGGCCCCATGGTCACCTAATTCAGCAAAATATTGCAAACCAGATTTCTCTATGCATAGGGATTCACTATACATATTAAAGACTTAGGGGAAAAACTGCAGCAAAGAAATATGTTTAATTTTGTTTATTCTGGGTTCAAATAAGTTTCTAATACGTGAAAACAGAAGGCGTTAACATCAGAGTTGACTATGGAAAGAAATGAGGCGTTGAGCACTGTGCCTTTGGAAGTAGATTCTACCAGGAACTCCATGACCAAGCACCTTTAGCAGAAGCCAAGCTCCAAATTAGATGGACCGTGGATCCAAGCCAGTATGGCAGCTTGAATCTCATCTGTCCTTAAAGCCTAATAGAAGACATGGGTATTTGCTCATCACCCAGATAACTAAGCCCATGGTGGCCCACAGAGCAGATAGAAAGAGACGGGGCAGCTCCATACAAGGAAGCCTGAAGCTGGGTGTGTCACTCAAGAGTAAGAGCCAATCATGTGTCTGCACATGGAGGACTCGGTTAAAGAAAAGTCAGACCTACAGGGAAGTGGCTGCGAATCTAGCTCGATGCCTAATTGTTCACTTTCATCCAGATGTTCCCTGTCAGGAAGGCACCGTCAATAATGCATGAATCTCGAAGGCGGAGACAGATGCGGTTATTATTCCCTCTAGGCCTTTCCTGCCTTGGAGAAGACATATGACTCGGGAATGACTACAATTTAAAAAAATTTAAGTTGATACCACCAGCTTATGAGTAAATGCGTACCTCCGACCATTTCAGAGCAAACGTCTTTGCAGAATTCCAGTCATCGTCGCAGTTTCGTTTGGCCTATAAATTTTCACAGTAAACGCTTCAGACAATAACACACAAGAGCTTCTCGAAGAGAACACAGCCTTCCTGTGGGGTTGGAGCAGGCAGCTTTCTCTGGGCTGCATCAGCCTCCAGAAGCCTATTTTTAATATTTGCTTTTATTTCTTAATCCTTCCAGACAATAAACATGAAAGTCATTATAACCAAGTGTGGCTGGGGTAATAAATTCTTCAGAGTCCAAAAATACATGGTCCCTGCCTGACCAATTGCCCATTTTCCAGAAGGTCTAGGTATTTATCTAGCAGCAAGAGACCATTATCTTGCCACACAGTTTATTCCGCTGACACCTAATCTCCTAATTAAAATCAGTATAATGATGGACTGTTTAAATTCTGGTTAAACATGTTCCTTTTCCATTTGCATTCAAAAGAAAACACACTCCTCATCACGGACACCCCATTCTGGGTTCTAATTTGGTTTTCCCTTGCCGGCTTCATCATGGCACTCCGACTTGCCGCTGGTTAAATCTAAAAGAGCATCTAAATATGCCTCCCAGCTTGCCTGTTGCTTGGCAACACCAGCAGCCACCTCCTCATCAGGGTGAGTCCTAATTGGTCACAACTCTTGACAGGAGCCACTGACTTGTTAGAAATGACACTTGATTATTCACCTAGATGGCTAGAGCTAATATTTATCAGCAGGAAATTTTGCATACGTAAGTCATGGATGTTTGTAATAATCTGGGTGGCAGAAGGAGGCCATAAGTTTCATTAACTGCTGTTAATTTTACATCTGTTAGTCACCAGTTTACAGTACTCTTAACATATTACTTTTTCCATTATCCAACAATATGTTTAAATACCATCTCCCTTCCCTCTTAGCTGACCCTTATTTATTCAGGAAATCCCCCTTCTGACATCTGTTCCCAAACAGCATTACAAACGGGTCTAAGAATGCCACACAGAAGGAAACACTGAATTCATACAATTCAACCAATACTTATCAGCTCCTGCCCCTAAGGGGTTTATCATATAGGAGGTGCAGAAATTCCTACATTGTTACAGATTGTGACAGAGTGCACGCCTTCTCTTGAGCACTGGAAGCCACTTTAGGAGCGCTGGGGGTGAGCAGCATTGCAGCTGAGCCTTGATGCTCTTACTGAGTTTTGACGGAAGGAGAAGGTGCGTGGCAGGCGGAATAAGAGGCAGGAACAAAGACATCTAGACAGAAAGTACAGGGTGTCTTCAGGGACTGGAGGAGTACAAATGGGCTGGAACACAAAGTACGCGTCAGGGATTAGTGAGGGGAGACTGGAAGGAGGGGTGAGGCATGACTTCGGCTGTTCTGTACCAGGGCAAGGCTTGGTGTGAACTTCATTGGAGAGTGAGGAGCTATTAAATCATCAAAAGCAGGGGAGTGAAGAAAAGGGGCTTCCTCTTCAGCTGTTTAACCTCCAAGATGCCACCCTGGACCCTGGAGTGGAGGAGGGGAACTGCAAGGCCACAGTCTATAAAGTCTCCACTCTGCTGTGGTCCCCAGGCAAGAGACTCCCGGGACTGTGTTTGATCTGAGGGGTGTCCTCTGCTCAGGCTCTTCTCTCCGTCCCTCTTCGTGGGCGGACACATGTGTCCCCTAACCTACACACCATCTATGTGGGGGACATCTCAGTTGACACAGGAGGGACCCTCTCCTTCCCTTCCCCTGCTCAGGAATTGTGTCTTCCTTAGCATTCAGACCTACTCCATTCGCCAAACTTCCAGGAGGTCCGCAGGCTTCATGGCATGTGTTTGTTTGCTTTTCAAGTTCATGGCATCAGAGCTACGCTGAGCAAAATTATAACCTAGAAGTTAATTAACAAACAGAGGAGCAAAAGGAATGTGGATGCTGACTCTGGATAAAAAGGCAACAAGCCAGGAGTCAGTGGATCTGGAATTCTCTCACTTTTATTGAATTATTGAGCATAAATATAACCAGTTTCTTCCTTTTAGATCTTTATGTAATTCTGAAGTCAATGCACCAAAGAGATATCAAAAGGCCTTCTTCAGGATGTTGTTGTTGGAGACTTTGTTGGGCCCCACTAGGAAGCTGCCTGCTCTTTCCATGGTCCCCAAGCAACTGTCTCAGCTGCTGTTCAGTGACCTTGGAATCTTAGAATGTCCATGGAAAGGGACTTTGTAGCTTATTGCAATTAGCTCCTCACTTGGGAGTGAGGACTCAACTGCAGAGAGAGTCATAGGACTTGTCCACAGTAAGAGAGAGAACCAGCATGGGTCTCAGGTCTTTCATTCAGGGCTGGCTCCCAGCAAACCGCACTACATCCTTGCTACAATAGAAAGAACACTTCAATCTATTAATGTTTCTTACATTGCTTCTATGTTAAAGCCCTTAAGGAACATTGGCATCATGTTCTAGAGAAGCCACTGAATGTGCTGCCCTGTGCTCCTTTCTAACAGAGCAAATACTAAAACCTTCGATCATACACGACAACATACACTAGTTGCCAGAAGAGGGCGACACTGAAAGTGTGTTATCTCTTGCTGTGTAACAAATTACCCCCAAACTTAGTTTAAAACAACCTTTTAGTAGTTCATTGCTTCTGTGAGTCAGGAATCTGCATGGCTTAGAGGGGCACCTCTGCATCAAGGTCTAGTAGTCAAGGTGTTGGCCTGGGCTGTGATCTCATCTGAAGTCTGGACCAGGAGGAAATCTGTTTCCAAGCTTATTCACATGGTCATTGCCTGTGTTCAGTTCTTAGCAGGCTTTGGAAAATAGGAAACTTGTTCTATGTGCTTCAATCAATGGGAATCTCCACAGAATCTTAGCAATATGTTGCTCAGATGACAAGTATTTTCAGAAGACCCAGCTGGTGACTGAATATAGAATAGATTGGAAAGTGAAAAGACACGAGGCATTTTCAAAAATTGCTTTCTTAGTATACCTGTATGCCAGGCACTATACAAGGCATTGCATGCTTAGTTGCTCAGCCGTGTCCGACTCTCTGTGACCCCGTAGACTGTAGCCCGCCAGGCTCCTCTGTCCATAGGATTCTCCAGGCAAGAATATTGGAGTGGGTTGCCATGCCCTCCTCCAATACAAGGCATTAGGACTATTAATATAAAGATGCTTAAGATACAGTATTTGTTTTCAAGAAGCAGATGTCAGCTCTGTTCCAAGTGATGAGTAGCAAAGCCTGAATCAGAGTGATCACTGGGGAGATAAAAACGAAGAAACAGATGCCAGAATGGAAGTGATGTTAACATGGTGAGGAAAGAACAGGTGACTCCAAAAGGACTTTTCTGGGAGGAATAAGAGATGCCAGGCATCCAAACAGTCTGGGAGCATGGGACTGTTCCAGAGGAAGACACTCGGGGTACTCACTGCATTCTAAACCTTTTACACATTTTGTTCTTAATCTTTGATACAAGTTTTCAACAGAAATATCAGTATTCCCATTCTGCCGATGAGTAAATAGACTGACTGAGGTTAAATGATTTGCCCAAGGTCACACAATTAGAAAGGGCCAAGGAGAGGAAACCTATTCATTGGTTTTGAGTGTTTTCTCTCCCCAGGTCAAGTGTATTTAACAACTTCAGAGTCTTAGCCTCAAGAAGACCTCTCTACCTCTTGGAATTAACTCTGTTGTGCTCTGTCTACACCTTGAATCACAATTCCTCAGACTCAGTCCATAAAGATACCATTTGTTTTTAACTGGGCAATTGAATAATGCTGTAAACTCCAGATGAGCAAGGACTTCCTTCTTTGTGGAATTTCCTTCCCAGACTGACGATGGTGCTTTGCCCTTGATGACTACTAAGCTAAGCAGCCATACACTCAGCATCACCTTATAATAAAGATAGCCAATGTGAGAGGTGAGAGAAGCAGAATGGGAAATTTTTCCCCAGGCTTGGCTGCTGGACGATAACCCTTCCCCCAAATCATTCTTTTAAAAATTAATAACATTAATATTTTATCTGACTGTAAATGTAACATGTATGCTTTATGAAGAAATGTGGGATAAACAAAAATAGGAAGCATTCATTATCCTACGAAGAAGATGAAACAGAACAACCAAATGAGAGTCTTTTGTTCAGCTCTGTGAGATGATAGCATTGTATGTTCATCTGTGCCTGTGTGTTTGCACAAGCCACCTAGGCCTGCTTGTCTGCAAATCTAGGGAAAGAACTGTGGGGTTTGTGGATTGTATAAAGATGATTGCAAGCCCAGCAAAGAGAGCTTTTGTTTGTATGCAACTCGTGTAAGAGTAAATATTCCGTAACTGCTTGGGTACAAGGAAGAAAACCTGAAATGGTGGCTATTGGCGAACAAACAGATTATGCTCCACTGTCTTATAATATTTTCTCCGCACTGTTTTTTAAAACATTTTTCGTATTACATGCCCCATCTCATATCACATTAACCTAAATAAAAATGTCATTATCCATTCAGTTCGACAGACAGCAGGCAGAGTATGGTAGAAATTACAATCACACCAGCTGACAACAAAGCATTCTAATCATGAGCACACAGAAGAACCGAGGGTGGGCAGCCAGTCCAGCCCCCATTTTGCACTGTCCAGGCATATGATTGGGGTCAATAAGGGGAGACGCTTCTTTATACACAGGACATGCTTCTGAAGAGTTGCGTGTAAAACAAATTTCATGTTGCATCTCGGTTTTGTTGCATTAAGGAAGCTTCTAGCTTGATATCTAAAGAGATGTCCTTTCAAATGGCATTTTTCTTTTTACCATGTTATTATTCCTCTGAAATAAATTGAAGAGATATTTTGGCATATGAAATTATATTAAAGCACAGTTCACTTGAACTTCTAATTTTATTAAAAATAATGGAAGGAAAGGTGGTCAGTGAGCCAGTCATAGGAACGTGGCTTAGACAGTATTGAGTTCTCCAACTTTAAGTGAGTCTGAGATTTACTGAGAGTTACAGCCTAGAGGCTATTAGAAGTGACCCCTTGGCCCATACTTTTGTACTAATGGATTATTAAATTGGTGGTTTGTAAAAATTTAGAAAAGAATGCAGTAGTCATAAGAGTCCACTCATAATAACCAAGATAGCAATTCAGGATAGTCACCCTCATTTCTTTTCTCCCTTTCTTTCTTTCTCACTTTTTTTTTTTGTTTGTTTAGTGGACTTCAGGATAGATAGTTGGGATAAATTACATTTCTGTTTTGGCAAATCACTTGACAAAGTCTTCCTATGCTAACAATGATAAGATGGTGCCTGATAGAACCTTTATTTAGGTTCATGCACAGCTGGCCAAAGAGCTGGAAACAGTGACACGGACCAATTCCATGGCTGCTGAAAGTAGAGGGCCATAGCTCTGTGTCTGATCCTGTGTATACAGTGACAAACCAAAGGCTTACAAGGCACACTGCTGCTACTGCTGCTAAGTCGCTTCAGTCGTGTCCGACTCTGTGCGACCCCATAGACGGCAGCCACCAGGCTCCCCCGTCCCTGGGATTCTCCAGGCAAGAACACTGGAGTGGATTGCCATTTCCTTCTCCAATGCATGAAAGTGAAAAGTGAAAGTGAAGTCCCTCAGTCATGTCTGACTCTTAGCGACCCCATGGATTGCAGCCTACCAGGCTCCTCCGTCCATGGGATTTTCCAGGCAAGAGTACTGGAGTGGGGTGCCATTGCCTTCTCCACAAGGCACAATGACCAGCCTTCAAATGGAACAAAGAAGGAACGGCCAAGGATACAGGAGATGAGTTTTGAATGCATGAGTACCCCCTTGGTCCACCCACGCCTAGTACAATTAACCAGCACTCTAAGCCCTTATGGCTTGATGAGCAGAAAATTCTTCCCTAGCTTCCCTCTACAAATGCTCCCCAAGAGTCTCTGCAGTAGGGAACATGGGAAGGGTCTCAGATACTCTGCCATCTCTCCACTGGGTGTGTAGGTGGGTTGTGCTTTAACTATCTACTCCTTGACCTGCTGCCCAGCTGCCCACAGGTTCCCGCACTGAGGAACCCATGCAATCCTGAGCTCAGACCAGCTCGCTCACTCTCACTCAACAGAGGTGCCCTTCTGTTTCTCTGACCATCCCCCACAGCCAGCAGGGGGGCCCCTGGGGACACAGCACTTTCATTACACCCCAGACCACGTAGGGCTGGCTTGGAGGGAGTTACAGGAGGGAGGGGTCCAACAAGACTGTGTGCCCCTCCAACCTTGGGCAGCAGCAGCCCAGGCTGGTCCCCCCTGCCAGGCCTCTCCAATCACCTGACTGTCTCAGGGCAGGGAAGAAATGGCTCTGCTCAGAACAGATGGTAGGACAACTTCCTACAGAGGTACACGTTAGGTAAATGTAAAGCCTTTCTAATGAATGGACACTCAAGCGTCAAAAAACCGACTGCACCTGATGATGACTCACGGAAAGAAAACTTGTGGTTTTCGTTGACCTGAACCTCAGTATTTGCCTGTGTTATGTGTCTTCTCAAAAAGTCAACACATACCTGGCTTTGCAACTGACATGCAGGGAAGTGATCTCTTTGTGACTTATAGGACTGCACCTGAGATGCTGCTCCATTTATGGGACTGCCTTTCAGGAGTGAGGCTGATTAAAAGACAGAGAGAGAGAGAAGTAAGAGTGGAGAGTGTAGGCAAACTATGTGGTGCCCAGAGTAGCTGAAGGGCTAGGGAACGATGGTCCAGCAGATGCTGAGGGGTGAGGGGCAAAACTTGCTGTCCAGGTGTCTGAAGCACCCAGGTGGCTCAGCAGTAAAGAATCCACCTGCCAATGCAGGAGACGCAGGATCAATTCCTGGGTGGGGACAATCCTCCTGAGGAGGAAATGGCAATCCACTCCAGTAATCTTGCCAGGAAAATCCCATGGACAGAGGAGCCTGATGGGCTACAGTCCAACTTCAAGTTCAGTCGCTCAGTCATGTCCAACTCTTTGTGACCCCATGGACTGCAGCATGCCAGGCTTCCCTGTCTGTCACCAACTCCTGGAGCTTGCTCAAACTCTTGTCCATTAAGTCAGTGATGTCATCCAGCCATCTCATCCTCTGTCATCCCCTTTTCCTCCTTCCCTCAACCTTTCCCAGTGTCAGGGTCTTTTCCAATGAGTTAGTTCTTGACTCAGGTGGCCAAAGTATTGGAGTTTCAGCTTCAGCCTCAGTCCTTCCAATGAATATTCAGGACTGATCTCCTTTAGGATGGACTGGTTGGATCTCCTTGCTGTCCAAGGGACTCTCAAGAGTCTTCTCCAACACCACAGTTCAAAAGCATCAATTCTTCAGTGCGCAGCTTTTTTGTGGTCCAACTCTCACTTCCACACATGACTACTGGAAAAACCATAACTTTGACTAGATCGACCTTTGTTGGCAAAGTAATGTCTCTGGTTTGTAATATGCTGTCTAACATGGTCATAACTTTTCTTCCAAGGAACAAGCGTCTTAATTTCATGGCTGTGGTCACCATCTGCAGTGATTTTGGAGCCCAAGAAAATAAAGTCTCTCACTGTTTCCATTGTTTCCCCACCTATCTGCCATGAAGTGATGGGACTGGATGCCATGATCTTAGTTTTCTGAATGTTGAGTTTTAAGCCAACCTTTTCACTATCCTCCTTCACTTTCATCAAGAGGCTCTTTGGTTCCTCTTTGCTTTCTGCCTTAAGGGTGGTGTCATCTGCATATTTGAGGTTATTGATATTTCTCCCGGCAATCTTGATTCCAGTTTGTGCTTCATTCAGTGCAGCATTTCTCATGATGTACTCTGCATAGAAGTTAAATAAGCAGGGTGACAATATACAGCCTTGACACACTGCTTTCCTGATTTGGAACCAGTCTGTTGTTCCGTGTCCAGTTCTAACTGTTGCTTCTTGACCTGCATACAGGTTTGTCAGGAGGCAGGTCATGTGGTCTGGTATTCCCATCTCTTTAAGATGGGCTACAGTCCATGGGGTCACAAAGAGTCAGACACGACTATGCACACACGCACATGGAAGAAGAAAGAAATGAAACCAGCTAGGGGGTGTTAGAGGGAATCAGAGTCTGCCTCAATACAACAATATACCTTCTAACAAACAGATTAACATTTTATAACCTTTCCCAGCGCCTCAAGCCATAATTGAACAGTGGTCTTATGTAATCATTAAAATTCATTCATTCAATGAATTACTATGTACCAAGTGCTGTTCTAAGGGCTGAGGATACAAAAATGAACAAACAGACAAAAATCTCCCCTGATCTCAGAAACTGACATTTTAGTGTCAAAGAAGTAAAATCTAAACATAAGCAACATTTCAAAGGAAGTTTTCCACAAGAAATACTCAAAACACTAGATCACAGCATGTTGCTTTAGCTATGGTGTCAGTCCTGATTGTGACCTGGTTCAAAGGATTCCCCCTGATGTTTCCAACTTGGCTTTTCAAAAATACAGGAGAAAATAAAAGGTCATGTGAGTGCCCATTGGGTTCCACAAGGAATTCCACTCACTGCAGTCAGACTTTTAGGGTCAACGTGGTGCGCGGCCAAAATGAGAACTAAATTTGTTGAAGCCAGATCATGGTTACATGAGTGTTCATAATCCCTACCATTCTTTCTGTGTGTATGTTAGGTATTTTCCATAAGACAGATATTTTCATATTCAAAAAAGAAATTCAGGGGACTTCCCTGGCGGTCCAGCAGCTGAGAATCCACCTTCCAATGGAGGGGACGTGGGTTGGATTCCTAGTCTGGGAACCAAGACCCCACATGCTGCAAGGCAACCAAGCCCATGTGCTGCAACTAGAGAAAGCCTGTTCACCGCAACAAAGACCCAGCAGAGCCAAACAAACAAAAAACAAAAAAGAAATTCAGCAGTAGTCCTGGATATCAAAGGCCTCTTGAAATCAAGGCTTCCCTATATTCGAAGTTTTAAACAGCTTAAGCGGAAATGAATAACCATCCATCCACGTGCTCTAAAAATGATCTTTGTATTGAATAAGCAGTAGAAAGGGATGAACCTTAGGTTCCTCTCAGTACTGAGATTCTACGTTCTAGTGGAAGATCTAAAGTATAATTGGAATCAAGCAAACATGGATTTGGGCTAATTCCCGAGTTAGTACATACGGATTGTGGTCTGTTTACTCTCTAATGCTAACCAAATGTCAGAAAACTCAGTGCTGAGTCTCATTTCTAAGCATGTAATGATCATTTTTATAATTATTTCACAGTATTTACTCTAAATCCTTTCTTCTTTTTGCTTTCAAAAAAAACAAAAACCAGATTGTTTGAGCTAAAATAGGCATTTACAGCGATTGTATTTTACAATATTTGTGAATTTTAGATCTTATTCTCAGGTACACGAAAGTCACATCAAAATGATAACCATTTTCGCAGGAAGCACCATACATAACCTCTTCATCTGCTGCTAATTTAGGTGTGCTCTCTGCATGGTGTCCTAATTGCAGCTTTGTTATCTGTTCTCAGATGACTCCTTTAATCAGCCGGGCCTGCGATGTGCTTCTGGCTCACCTAGAGCATTACGCACAATCTGGGGAGGCTTTTGACATCCAGAGGTAAGGGCACTGCGTGGCTATATTATAGATGAGAAATCATATTTTAGAACTGCTGCTTCTTGTAACTGTACATAATTGCTGAACAATTATCCTGGGACCAACAAACTATGGAAATGCTTACAAGCTCCAAAACGTGTAGGTAGACTGACTAAGAAGAAGAAATGAGACCCATGGAAAATGTGAGGCAAATACAGAGTTGAAGCCCCGGGGGCTGTGACTTGTGCAGGGAACCCTGAATTGGCGTGTTTTGTGAGGGGATGTGCCCTCCGACCTCTGTAGACCCAGGAGGGGGCAAGATATGTCTGAGCAGAAAGGCCAGGGTCTGGAGGGGCATAGTCCATGCAGTTTTAATTCAAGAAAAACTGTGGGCCCCCCTGCCCCCAGCCTGGAAGCCATAACTTAGTGGTGGAGGCTCAGTTTAAACGACTGATTGTCTGGCTTTTTGCCTAATTGACCTCTGCTAAAGTATGGTTTATATCAGATTAAGAGTCAAACAGCAGATCAGCCAGAAGCCAACTTGCTCTCATTATCAATGTTAATAAAATCATAACATAATCATCACCAGCATTTACATTCTACCATATTGTTTACAAAATTCTCTCCTCCACATTCTCTCTGGTCATGACATGCATGAGCTGGGTGAGGGTATGGCTTCACCCAACTCATTGAGTTGGGTACTCAGTTGCTCGGTTGGCCCAGCAGCCATAAAAGCAAAATTAATAACTCTTAAAACCTTTACATCGTCAATGTTTAGGATCAGATGAAATCACATTCAGCAGTCACGTTGTTTTTTTGCTATCACCGGGAAATATGTAATCAATTGTAGAGATGTTCTCAGTAAAAGAGGTCAAAATAAAACACATCATCTGAAGATGTCATGTAGTCCTTAATGATAAGTGGTTATAGAATTTATGAAGAAGAGGAACTAAGTGTATACCTACGTCAAGCCACAAAAATAGACCCTTTCATTAGTAAAGGATATGAATTCCCAGCTGTTAGCCTTTTTAGAAGCAACTTAACTACCCCTACAAAGAAAACAAAAAAAGGCTATTTTCTTAGAGCTTAAAATGGCCATTTGAGGGGCAGGTTTCCTAGAGCCTAAGAGGTTAATTTTTCTGGAGCTACTGCCAGACACTTTTCCTTCTGTTTGTTTCTAAAGTGCAATGTGTGTTTCCTGTAATAATATACATATGTTCATGAAACTGCTCCCAAAGTTTGTCTTATGTTTATTTGAGTGTAAAAGGGCCCTGGTTTTTTTATTTGTTGCTCCAATGAAAACTGTAAAACCATTAGAAGGAAGAGGGAGACAGAGTTAATAAAACTAGACAATCAGCTTGCTATTAATAATTTCATCAATCGCAACTTGCTCTATCTACATCAATCAGTCATTAGACCCTGGCCTTGGAAGGGCTCCGCACAACTTTGGAGTAAAGCACATAGACTCTGGGTCAAGTGTTTTCCCTCCTCCACAGGGAGGAAAAAGTAAAGTGTATTTCTTGGTATTTGACTTTGTCAGGATGACCCCATCTTTGTCTAGATTGGCTCCCTGTTATGTATTTATGTCTCCCCTTGCATGGGCTTCCCAGGTGGCTCAGTGGATAAAGAATTTGTCTGCAGTGCAGAAACCACAGGAGACCCGGGTTTGATCCCTGGGTAGGGAAGATCCCCTGGAGAAGGGAGTGGCTACCCACTCCAGTATCCTTGCCTGGAGAGTCCCCTGCACAGAGGAGCCTGGCGGGCTACAGTCCATGGGGTTGCAGAGTTGAACAGGACTGAAGTGACTGAACTCACACACACACTCCCCTTGAATTCTGCTGTCGTCCTCCCAGGATCTCACCCCAACGTGGTAGAGGGGAGGGTTCCTCTCCTACCACCCCACTCCAGGTCTGCTGGAGCCCCGCTTTGAGCAGGTAGATGGTGGAGTCGTGTACTCCGGGAGGAGGTGGATGGGGAGGCCAGTGGCCACCTCCTTCCTGAACACAAATGGTTCCCTCCCCTGTAGGACCTACTGCTGCTACACCACAGATGTGGTGGCCAGTGTTGCCTTCGGCACCGAAGTGGACTCCCAGGAGGCTCCTGAGCACCCCTTCGTGGAGCACTGCAGGCGCTTCTTTGCATCCTCCATCCCCAAACCTCTCCTGGTTTTACTCTGTAAGTGCAGCTCCTGCCAACCGGGGTAAACTGGGCAAGTTGGGCAGACCCCGTGGTACCACAGTGGCCTCGGGTAGCTTCGGGACTCCACCCCTGCCACCAGGAAAAGGACACTCAGGGTGTCTCTGAGAGTCACCCTGTGGAGTCTGCCCTGCAGAGCCCTGGTCTCCCTGGAGATGCCCAGGCTCCTCTGCACCAACCTGGGGCCACTTACCCACACAGGCAGGCCTGGCCCAGCTCACCGGCCCACAGCGAGCACGGCCGTGGTGCACAGGGCTGAGAGGCCTGCTCCATTGCCTTCGCTAGTGCTTGTTTCCACCGCGTGAGGAAGGTATTCTCCTCCCCACTTCACAGATGAGAAAACTGAGGCTGGAAAGGCAGAGTCAAGATGGGAACCTAAAACCTTTCATTTTCTAGGACATATTCGTCCCCTCCAGCAAAACCCTCTTTAGAACACTACTCTGCTTGAAGCCCAACACATAGTGAACTGGAAACCATGTGATGGGTGACTAGCAGATTACCCAATGGTGAGGAGACCAGTCCATTGATCTCATTTCTATTTTAGAAGTGAGTGTTTACCCTCTGGCCAATTCCGGTGTCTTCTTGCCTTTATGGAAGCACTGCAGTGTTGTTACTATGGTTATTGAGTATTGCCATAGTTCCAAACCATTCTGCTGGGCTGGCAAATTCTATTTCCTTCCTTGGTCAGTTTCATTCCCATTTCCGAGTCAATTTCTGTGGAAGCCCCTGTCACCTCCATGCTCTGCACTGACACTGTATTGCAATCGTCACTATGGCAGTCAAAGCACAGAGGGTCGCCCCTCACCCTCTACACCCCAGGGGAACTGGTTCCCCTTGCCATCAACCACAGGGCATCCTGTGCACTGCAGGGCACGTGGGTCCACTTCCCATGGTGGCTGCCACTCCAAGCTCTCCCTCCCTGCTGTGTCATTTTGGTGCAGGCCCCTGCTCTTGAAGATGGGCAGAGCCTGCCGAGACATGCATGGATCAGAAGGGTCCTCTCCCCCAGCTCCCACGTGGGCCTGTGCACGGGAGACCCACTGTGAATGCTGAGAATCTGAACTGAGCCGCAGTCCCCAGGGACAGGCTTGGCCCCATGGTCCAGGCTGTCATCCAGGAGGGAATAAGTGGCAGCTCTGGGGAAAATGATCCAAAGGAAAAAACAAAAAATGCAAATGACCAGAAAGTTAAAAAAGGAGATCGGTTTCCACCGCTTGCTAAGACTTGAAATATGGCCTGCAATCTCTTCTTTCCTGATGAAATACAGAAATCTTGGACGCTCCTATCTAGGACTAGGGAAATTAACTTATAAACATGAGACTGGCTGCTTGAGGGCCAGATGGAAGTGGACCCTCAGTTGAAGCCCCACTTCCATCGTATAGACGTTTATCGAGCGCTTACTTCATTCAAGGAAGGGTGAGGAGTCCAGAGGTAGAACTCCACTCTGAGCAGCGGCAATTCAGAGGGGGAAGACAGGCCTTCAAAAGACTAATTCAAGGCCAGGGCTTGCTTCCTGGCAACAGGCATCTAATAGCCCTGGTTTATTCTCACCCTCTTTTCAATGCCACTTTTGTTTTTCTCTTTCAAGTATCATTTCCATCCATAATGGTCCCACTGGCCCGGATTTTGCCCAATAAGAACCGAGATGAACTGAATGGCTTTTTTAACAAACTCATTAGGAATGTGATTGCCTTGCGGGACCAGCAAGCAGCCGAAGAGGTAACGTATTTTAATAGGACACGGCGTCGGAATGGAACAGAAGCTAATTTGGCATCGCTGTCTGCTTTCTCTCCCTCCCCTCCCAGCCCCACACACTCATGCCATGCTGTCCTTCAGTGGCCTAGCACTTAGAGCTTGCCGGGGCAGCCAAGGGAGAGAAGGGGGGTGGTGGGGGGAGGCTGAGGAGGAACAAATAAGGAGAGAGAGGTGAAAGCAGGCAGGAAGGACGGCGGGGAGCAGCAGCCCAGAGCAATCTGTCCACCCTCTGACCCAGGGGAGTAGAATTAAAGCTGCCCTCCCCTCAAGCTCACAGGCCGCCTTATTTCAAGCATCACCCCCGGCACAGGTTATGGCCACCCCAGAGAATTTTCTAGATAAAGCTGCCCACATGTGCTTTTCATCAGTATATTATTTATATTGAAAAACAGCAAGATGGAGCTCTACCGCATGAACAGCATCGTTTTGAGAGGGGAGATCAGGCAGCTGTCACCAATCCCACAATCCCTCTCTGCACGGAGGGATGGAGGGTGTTACGGCAAAACGCATGGTTGAGGGCCCTCATGTGCTTCACTGAGAACTAGAAATTTCTTTCCCCTTTGTGGATATGCCCTGCGCTTGGCACACAGTAGGAATCGAGTAAATATCTGTTGATTGAACCTGGCTGAGAATAGAAATAGGAATGTTCAGTGTTAAGGAAAATAGTTTCAATATTGGATATGCTTGTGCATGTATAATACTATTCTTTATGGGCCTTACTCTAGTCAAGGAAACTGCTGAAAAGGAAAAAGCAGGGCTGAAATGTCTCTTCCTGAATTGGCTTGCATAAGATGTAGCTTTAAAAGTGTTTGCTCAGGCTTCCTGAGGTGCTCAGTGGTAAAGAATCTGCCAGCCAATGCTAGGGGATGTGGGTTCGATCCCTGGTCTGGGAAGATTCCACATGCCATGGAGCAGCTCAGCCAGTGCACCACAACTATCCAGCCTGTCCTCCAGAGCCTGGGAGCTGCAATTACAGAGCCCAAGAGCCTCAACTACTGAAGCCCCTGTGCCCTAGAGCCTGTGCTCTGCAACAAGAGAAGACGCCACAATGGGATACCTGCCTATCCCAACTAGAGAGTAACCCCCTACTCTTGTAGTGAGCCCGCACTCACTATAACTGGAGAAAAGCCCACGCAGCAACAAAGACCCAGCTCAACCAAAAATAGAAAGAAATAAAAGGGGCCTTCCCTGGTGGTCCATTGGTTAAGAATCTGCCTTCCAATGCAAGGGATGCAAGTTTGAACCCTGCTCGAGGAACTAAGATCCCACATTCCACCTGACAACTAAGCCACAACTAAGACCTGACACAGCCAAATAAACAAACATTTTAAAACATAAATAAAATGATTTTTTTAAGTGTTTTCTCAAAGACTGGGCAGGTCAGAGAGATTACCAAGGGAAGATGTGTGGTCCAGTGTCGCCGTGATGGCAGAAGATGAGATCAAGGCAGATGCAGTCAGTTAGTGGCCAGTCGCATGGAGTAGCCTCTACATGCCCAGCTTCACATTCTGGACACTGTGCAGCAAAGGTGTCCTTGTCCAGAAGGTGGGGGAAGGTGCAGGCAAGCTTGCCCTTTGGCCCATACCACTGGGAACTCAACCTGCCACCCTTCGAGGTATGAGAAGAATCAGTTCCTGGTGTCCTTGGCCCAGCTCTGCCATCTGAAAGGACAGAACATTCTTATCCAGGTCCATGCTCCTCCAGGGTGAGCCTGGGGAAGGAGGGATGAGCAAAGTCCCGTTTTCAAACCTTGATACTACTGTGAAGGCCTTCCTTCATGTGCGTGAGGTTTGTCACACACCCCTCCTACCCCCAGCCTGAAACCCACTGGTGGAGGAATCAGGCTGAAAATTCTCAAACTGTTTGCACCAAATAGCTTGCTAAGAGGTGAAGGGTTATTAAAGATCCAATTACTAGGATTGCCTCAAGCTTTTCCTTTTTTAAACTCAAGAGCTATTTGTTTCAAACAACGAGTTGATCTGAGAAAAACCTCCCAACCATGAATCCAGGACTGCCCATGTCAAGACAGAGCTATATGGTTACTAAGAAAACTTGCTTTAAACCCATCTAAACTCCGTAGACATTCCATCAAGCAGATGTGTGTTTGCGCAGTGGAAAATGCAGCACAGATGTTAAAAGGTAAATATTTTTCTAAGCTCTCGCCAATGGGTGGATTAGACACCTACATCTATCAGGGTGCGTATTTTTCTTGGATATAACCATAAACCAGCACTGTTGCAGGCCTAAATGGGCAGTGTTCAAATAGCCTCTGTGATACAGTGCGAATAAAAGGAACCCAGCAACACTAATGCTCCTCTCCAGCGCACAGGCCCCAGAGAGCCGCCCTTCCTCTGGCCTCTGGGGTTGGAGGTTAAGGCAGATTCCTATAAGGCTCGGCGGCCCTGAAGCAGCCTGGCTGGGCCGGGATGAAAGGAAAGGATGCCAGCTGCAGCTCTGCCCTAGGGTAGATCCAATGAGGTGGATGTGGCTTCACCCTCCCTTCCACCATTGTCCTCATGTGACTCCAGCAAAGCCACAAGCAAGCCTCGGAGATCTGAGGAGTTTCAAATGGGCGGATCAAGAGAGAGCCTGGGATGCTCTGGGGTCCCCGAGTGGCATCTGGAAGCCGAGAGAGCTCACCTCCCACTCATGCCATCGTGCCCGGCCCCGGGACCAGGATTAGAGTCTCAGATGTTGCCCAGGCAACAGGAAGGAAGCTGGGGAAAGTCAGCCCTTGTGGATGCTGTTTGGGAAGCAGATTGAGCAGGGCCAGGGTGGAAAGAGCGGGGCAAGGGCCATCCTCTCAGCCAATCCTATGCAAGCAGGCTGGCAGTATGTGGGGCCTTGCCTCCCTGAGTCTCAAGATTCTTGCGTCCCACAGGCTGAGCTGTGAGCCCCACTGGAATCTCTGCAGAAGACATCTTCCAACCAGCAGAGCTGCAAGGGTGTCATGACCCAAGGGTCTCATGACCCAAGGGTCTCATGATTTAAGGGGTCACGACCCAAGGGTCTCATGATCTAAGGGGCTCATGATCCAAGATTCCTGCTCCAAAGCATGCAATTATGAGTAAATCCAACACAGCTTTCCTCAAAATACACTTAGGACAATGCAGGTACATTAGTATTTGTGGAGTTGTTGATTGCAAACCTAACATGTGCTTGGCCCAGTACAGGCATGGGGTGGGGTTGGGGTGGGGCACAGGATCCGGCCCTGGAGATGCAAGCAACCCTGTGTGACCTGACAACCGCCTTTGTTGTTGTTGTTTAGTCACTAAGTCATATCTGACTCTTTGCGACCCCATGGACTGTAGCCCGCCAGGCTCCTTTGTTCATGGGATTTCCCAGGTGAGAATACTGGCGTGGGTTGCCATTTCCTTCTTCAAACAACCTCCTTAAAAGATGCTAATGTGTGTGACATAGATTACGGATTTGATAGAAATCCAGAAGCCAAAGAACTGAGAAAATGATGCAACAAGTCAAGAACTTTGAAATGATCATTTGTTTCTCTTGGTTCTAATACTTGCCTTTTTGGTGTTGAGTCCCATAGACTTCAGAACAGAGTAACCCATCAGTGGTCCTTCATCACATCCAAGAGCTGTTCAAAGAGGAGATGTGTCAGGAGCACACTTTGTCAATGTTAAAGTAAAAGTCTCTCAGTTGTGTCTGACTCTTGGAGATCCCATGGACTGAATTCTCCAGGCCAGAATACTGGAGTGGGTAGCCATTCCCTTCTCCAGGGGATGTTACCAAGTCAGGGATTGGACCCAGGGATGGAACCCAGGTCTCCTGCATTGCAGCAGATTCTTTACCAGCTGAGCTACCAGCAGTGTCAGTGCTAAAGGAATACATAAACACTCCATTGTTACACTTAGGGGTAGTGTAAATAGAGAGGATCTGCAAACTACTGATAAGGAAGAATGGGGAAATGGTAAGAAAGCTCTAACTTAAGTGGGGCGGGAGATTACTGAGGATAGAAGGGACCCAACCTGAGGAGGATGAGCAAAATGCAGGCTGGAGACTTGGAAGTCAGGCTTCTTCAGATGAGTTCCCTCCCCGCCCCCTGGTCCTGTGAACTCCCTGCTGTGACAAAAACTAGACACAGAAGTCCACCCTGGAGGGTGGGATGTGAACAATGGAGCACTTACTTTGATTTATATTTTAAATATTTATTTATTTGGCTACACCAGGGCAGGCGGGATCCTTAGTCGTGGCATGCAAACTCTTAGTCGCGGCATGTGGGCTCTACTTCCTTGACCAGGGGTTGAACCCAGGCCTCCTGCACTGGGAGCACAGAGTCTTCGCCCCTGGACCACCAGGGAAGTCTCTAATTTAATTCTATACGATGCTTGAATTGCTTTATTATCAGAAAACACAACCAACCAACCAACAATACAAACGCAGATGAAGGAAAATAATAAAAAACTCCCTGGTTTTCCCAGCTCCTTCAGCTCACCATGAACTGCTGGGTGAATGAGTGAGTGAAGTCGTTCAGTCGTGTCTGACTCTTTGAAACCCCATGGACTGTAGCCTACCAGGTTCCTCTGTCCATGGCATTTTCCAGGCAAGAATACTGGAGTAGGTTGCCATTTCCTTCTGCAGGAGATCTTCCCAACGCAAGGATTGAACCCAGGTCTCCCACATTGTAGGCAGACACTTTACCGTCTGAGCCACCAGGGAACTGCTGGCTAGGATGTTGCTAAACATTTTCTACATGTGGACACATGTAATCACAGACATTGTCCAGGTGCCATTCTTACAGACATGAGGTTCTGCTATACACACTGTTCAGCAACTTGCTCTCTTTACTTACCAACGCGGCTTAACATCTTCCTGAATCAGCCCAGCAAGAACGGCCTCATGCTGTACAGGCAGCAACACAGCCCGCTGCTGGCTGCACTCAGTGCTGTAATGAGGGACGGTGGGAGGGTGGGGTCCCAGGCTCCGCCCATCTCAGACAATCCCGCAAAGAAAATCCTCGTTCCTATTGACTCTTTGAAAGCTGAGTGTGCTCGTCTTCTTTTGTGCTGTGAGAGCGCTCTCTTATGTGACTCTAAGGCCCAAATGTGCGTTTTCTTCTTTCCTCCCTTAGAGGAGGAGAGATTTCCTCCAAATGGTCCAGGATGTGCGCCATTCTGCCGCCACCGTGGGCGTGGAGAACTTTGACATCGTCCGTCAGGTCTTTTCTGCCACCAAATGCCCAGCAAACCCTTCCCGGCGACACCCACCCAGACCCCTGTCCAAGCCTTTGAGTGTGGATGAGGTGGTGGGCCAGGCCTTCATCTTTCTCATTGCCGGCTACGAGATTGTCACCAACACGCTATCTTTCGCCACCTACCTCCTGGCCACCAACCCTGAGTGCCAAGAGAAGCTTCTAGAAGAGGTGGACAGTTTCAGCAAGAAACATGTGAGTACAGTCATATGTGTGGCTTTGTGTTCATCAAAATGAAACCTATTTTTGATAACTATCTTGCTAAAATCACATTTTAAGTGTATAAGCGTGCCGTGGCCCAACTTCTCCATCTCTCTGGGTTAATAAGTAAAATGGAGTAGTCAGAACAACACGGAGGAAAAAGAAAAAAGAATTGTTACATGCCTTCGCTGCCTGGGATGGTCCATGAACCAAGCCTGGCTCAGGGAAAATGCAGAACCCCAGGCAGTCAGAGGTCAAAGGTAAGGGAAAGGGAAGGAGACCTGGTTTCCCAACACTCTGTCTGCAGATTCTCCATGCTCAGGAAGGTGCGAGTCAGCCAGAAAATGGAGCCAAGTGGAAGACAGAAGCAGGCCTAAGGACAGGCCAAGTCAACGCAGGAGTGGAGATGGGGAGAGTGCTAGGGAAGGGGTCTGGGAATGGAGCGACTGAAACAGGGCTGGATTCTAGATATTCCTTCTAGATGGGGCTCCTCATTGCTGGACCAGAAGCAAACTTTAGGGTGCAGAGCTTGGCTACTTCTTCACATCATTTTTTCCTGGATGCTTATATATGCATTGCTTTAACTTATGAGCTGTTAAAGAAAGTCATTTAAAAAATCTGTGCTTTCAAAGGAAGACCACCGTAATAGAATCCTTTCTAATACATTCTGATGATGTAAGGACTATTACATTCACAATGTTGGGAGGAGAGCTGTTCCATTATAGGAACTGTCAGAATTTTTTTTCCATATATTGAGCTGAAAACTGATTCCCGGGAAATTCCACTTCCTTATTCCACTGGGGAAAGTATTGGGTTGGCTAAAAAGTTTGGTTTTTTTTGATGCAAGGTTAGCTTTTCTTTTGAAAACTGTGTTAACTGTGTTACTAGTTGCCTCAACTTCTGGCTCACCAAGAGCTTGTGGTCAACTTAAAGTCCTGTAATGTTTTGACATCTGCCGAGCCAGGTTTCCCCAATCCATTGCTTGGACTATTGATTTTCTGAGCCTAGATGCAAGAGTTTATATTTATCCTTATTACTGCTCAATTCAGTCAAAATAATTTTGAATCTTGATTCTGGCATCTGTCATATTATAATTCCTCCAGCTTTGTGTCATCTGGGACTTGCTCAGCATGTCTCCTATTTCATCCAAGTCATTGATTAAAGTGTTGAACAGGACAAGTCTTCCTTCCAGGTTGACATTGATCTATTAATCAATATTCTTTGGGCAGGGAGTCTCAACAAGTCATGAATTCAAATAATCCTACCACCTCCTCCCATCACCCATCTCATCCTATTTCATACATAGTTGTGTTTTTGTTTTCAGTTGAGATGGGGATGGAGGAAGGAACAAAGATAGTTGGGGTACATTTCTGCAAGAGAAAAATGGGGAGCTGAAGGTATATTAGGATGCTGTTCAGTTCAGTTCAGTCGCTCAGTCGTGTCCAACTCTTTGCGACCCCATGAATCGCAGCACGCCAGGCCTCCCTGTCCATCACCAACTCCCAGAGTTCACTCAGACTCATGTCCATCGAGTCGGTGATGCCATCCAGCCATCTCTGTCATCCCCTTTCCCTCCTGCCCCCAATCCCTCCCAGCATCAGAGTCTTTGCCAATGAGTCAACTCTTCGCATGAGGTGGCCAAAGTACTGGAGTTTCAGCTTTAGCATCATTCCTTTCAAAGAACACCCAGGGCTGATCTCCTTCAGAATGGATTGGTTGGATCTCCTTGCAGTCCAAGGGACCCTCAAGAGTCTTCTCCAACACCACAGTTCAAAAGCATCAATTCTTTGGTGCTCAGCTTTCTTCACAGTCCAACTCTCACATCCATACATGACCACTGGAAAAACCATAGCCTTGACTAGACAGACCTTTGTTGGCAAAGTAATGTCTCTGCTTTTCAATATGCTATCTAGGTTGGTCATAACTTTTCTTCCAAGAAGTAAGTGTCTTTTAATTTCATGGCTGCAGTCATCATCTGCAGTGATTTTGGATAGGGGTAGGTAACAAAACCCCAACCCAAACTGACTTAAGGACAAAAAAAAAAAAAAAAGGAGGGAGACGCTTATGAATACAGATAACTGAGCAGCTTAGGAATAGATGTTGTTGTTGTTTAGTCTCTAAGTTATATCCGACTCTTTGTGACCCCATGGACTGTAGCCTGCCAGACTCCTCGGTGCATGGGATTTTCCAGGCAAGAACATTGAAGCGCATTGCCATTTCCTTCTCCAGGGGCTCTTCCTGACCCAGGGATCAAACCTGCTTTTCCTGTATTGACAGGTAGATTCTTTGTCACTGAGCCACCAGGGAAGTCCAGTAATAGATGTGGCTTCAAACAAATCTTTATCTAGGCTCAAAGATGGGCTCTGGTCCTAGTTTCTCCCCACTTCTTGGCTGAGCTCTCTTCATATTGGTCCCATTCTCAGGTGTTACCTTCTCTTGAAACCCCAGGCAACCTGCTGAGAACATCTGGGAGACAGGCTTCCACTCATAACCAAAGGAGAAGAGTCTGTGACCCCAAATTCTCAGCAAGAGTCATTGGATTAACCCTGGTCAGAATGTTTAGATCACTGCCCATTCTTGAACAGACTATTGTGGCCAAGAGAACAGGGGCATGGGTGGGCTTAAGTCAATCCATCCTACCCTCAGAGTCAACTGTAGTCAAGTCCTATGACTAAGAACTTGGGAGCGGACACTCCAGCAGTTACTCCAGGAGGTGGTCAAAGCAGGAGAGGGAATTCGGCCCCCTGGTCTCAAATAAACCAGAAGGCAGGTCAAACTGAAGACTTTCAAGCATCTGGAGAGTGGTCAGCCATGTAGTGGACGTGGTGGTGGTTTGGAGAGGGGGCAACAGCTCTGAGAGGTAGAAGTCATGACTCACCTTCAGGGAATTGCCAATTAAAACAGTAGTCTGTGTCTATTACAACAGTACCTCCTTCCAAGTGAAATTCTCCAGGGCAAAAGAAGGCAGCACTTGATCGAGTCTAGAATGAATGATGTCATGGAGAGAGCTTGGGGCTCTAGGAGTCTGTCCCACAGCTACTCTGTAATTCCATCTTGTTATGTTCATCCATCAGGAGGATACAGAGCAAGTTTCCACACACCTGCATTCAGAGGCCTTAGACACACAACCCCTTAACTCTGAGGTGGCCTAAACTGACCTTGACCTTGAGGAGGGCAATACTATCTCACTTTACCCTGCATTCCTTCAAATCCCCCCAGCCTAGGATGGGGGCTTCTTTCCTCAGAGAACTACCTCCTATGGGACTGTGCAAAATGTGTGTGTGTGTGTGTGCATGTGTGTATGCATGCATGCATGTGCATTCATGCTCAGTCATGTCCAACTCTTTGTGACCTCCATGGACTGTAGCCCGCCAGGTTCCTCTGTCCGTGAAATTTTCCAGGCAAGAATAGTGGAGTGGTTTGCCATTTCCTTCTCCAGGGGAAGTTCCCCACACAGGGACAGAACCTGCATCTCTTGTGTCCCCTGAATGTTGCCAGTCAAATAAACAGATTTTAGGAGGTAAAGTTTCTCAAACTTTAGCGTACATAAAACCATCTAGGAAGTCTGTTAAGATGTAGAGTCCAGGGCCCTTTACACAGAGATTCTCCTTTCATAAGTCTGGGCCAGGGCCAATGAACTCCCATTTAAAATACATGTCCCAGGTGATTTTCTTGCAGATAGTCCCCGTTTCTACCTTGAGAATACAGCCTTTGTACCCAATGCCCTGCCCCAGCTGTGCAGGCTCCAAGATCATTTTCTCTATCCAGGTAACAGCTGGGACTGTCTCTGAAAAATGGGAATATATAGAACTGGCCTATAAATTAAATACATTTGGCAGTCACAATAGTGTTAATAGTTGTATAGCCTTGCACATGGTATACATGCAATAAATATTTTCAGGTTCTCTTTTTTTCTGTTCTTTTTTTTTTCTCTATAATCAGAGTTCTGTTAATATGGGCCATCTGTCAGAACATGGAAATGCAGATTAGCTGTTCACACATTAGATATTTTCCTGAAAATATTCCTGAAAATTTGCATGTAAAGTATGACTTGTGATAATTTTCCTGCTGGTTTCCATTCAACAAATATTTTTTGAGTGCCAGTTAATGCCAGAGTCAGGCTCCAGACATTGCACCCAAGAATGTTCTGACCTAGTTCTTCCATAATACCCCTGAGACCCCCACGCATCTCATTAGATGGTCTTCTCTTGTATTTGTCAATGAGATCATTAGATTTGAGCTTTTGAGTTTCTCTTCCCTAAGCCATACCATTTTTTAGCCCTATGAGAATCCAATGAAAGCTATGTTTTCTCCCCATGAAAAACCCTATGTGCACTGTCTCAGGATTCTTTCTGCTGACAGAGAATTCAACCCAGGTTGGCTCAGGAAGTTCATTTACCCATATAACTGAAAACTGTAGCATAAATCTACCTTCAGGTATGGCTTGACACAGGGTCAAACTCTGTCACTGAGACCCAGGTTGTCCTCTCTCCCCCCTCTCAGCTCTAATCATGCTGGGCATATGCCATTCTCACATAAGATCTCCCCTAATGGTCTCAAGACAGCTGTGTAACCAGTTTGTTCAATAGCCTGAACTAAGTGAAATATTGATACAAACATGGAATCCTTTTGTGCCTTCCCCCCCAATTATTTCTTTTAAAAATGCTCTGATGAATTGCCTTCCCTCTCCTGATGATATCTTGGACAGATTGCAAAGGTTTCAATTTCCTTTGCAATTAAATAGTTCAAAACAGTCTGGTCCAGTTTACAACTTCAGTCTCAGACCCAATTCAATGCCCTTAGCTCAGGATGACCTGTGGTCTGAGGAAGCTGTCTAGGGGAGGGGACTTGGTCTGTTCCTCCACCCTCCTTTCTCTCCTCCCTCTGATTCCTGGACCTCCATCTCCCCTCAGGGGTGGGCTTCTAACAAATCCCCAAATCCTGTCTAAAGGGGGTGTCTCTCAGCCCTTCCCCTGTGTTGCCCTCTGGTATGGAGCGGAAGCAGGCTGTCTCCTGAGACCGCCCCTTCCCCACAGCTCCCTGACAGAGGAGGGGCTCCTGCCTCACAGCTTCTGGGTGCTGGGGTCTCCTGGTGGCAGCCAACCCTCTTAGTGCTGGCAAGATGGCTCGAGCTGACCCATGACGCCTTGCACAGAATCTGAGTGGTCACACACCTTGGCTGTACCAACAGGGGCTGCTCCCTCAGCTGTCCCCTCTCTGAGCCCTGACATCTCTCTCCCATTACTTAGCCTTTGCTCAAATAAACAGAGGTAAAATGAACAACCGTGCTGCATGGGCAGGCAGCTCCTTAGAGAACCACAGCCAGACTAGGGGGGCTGCCCGACTCTCTACCTACAGCTCTTTTGGACCCCCTTCCGCCCACTGCCGTTTGACTCAGGACAGGAGAACTCTTCTCTAGGCTGAAGAATCCTTGCTCTGACAAGTCTTCCTTAAATCCCTCTCAACTTTTCATGGGCTGAGGATAGGGACAGCGTGAGAGCCCATTCAGCTCCAGGATGAAGAAGAGTCTCTTTCCTGGGGATCTCAGTGAAAGTCTCGCGGCATCTCACTGACAGAGATTGATTGGGTCATGCGTGCACCTCTCAGCCAATCACCTGGGCTCGGGGGAATACGACGCTTTGATTGGCTCAGACCTGGGTCACTCTCCTGGTCTTTGGTTCAGTTCAGTTCAGTCGCTCAGTCGTGTCCAGCTCTTTGCGACCCCATGAATCGCAGCACACCAGGCCTCCCTATCCATCACCAACTCCCGGAGTTCACCCAGACTCACATCCATCGAGTCAGTGATGCCATCCAGCCATCTCATCCTCTGTCGTCCCCTTCTCCTCCTGCCCCCAATCCCTCCCAGCATCTGAGTCTTTGCCAATGAGTCAACTCTTCGCATGAGGTGGCCAAAGTACTGGAGTTTCAGCTTTAGCATCATTCCTTCCAAAGAAATCCCAGAGCTGATCTCCTTCAGAATGGACTGGTTGGATCTCCTTGCAGTCCAAGGGACTCTCAAGAGTCTTCTCCAACACCACACTTCAAAAGCATCAATTCTTTGGCGCTCAGCCTTCTTCACAGTCCAACTCTCACATCCATACATGACCACAGGAAAAACCATAGCCTTGACTAGACGAACCTTTGTTGGCAAAGTAGTGTCTCTGCTTTTGAATATGCTGGACAAGGACTCAAATGGAGTCAGTTCCCAAATGCCCACTGCAAGGAACCCACAGTTCCCTGACAGGGGAGGGGCTCCTGCCTCACAGCTTACTAGAGTGGAGTGAATGGCTGCTGGGTGCCAGAAAACAGTGTCCATCCCTGTACCTAGAATCCATGGTTTCCAGATTAGAAGCTCCTCCTTTCAAATTACTGTTCTGCAATCACTCTCACCTTTGCTCTGAGCTTCTAAAAACTAGTTTTCCAGACTTGAAGGTACAAGTCCAACAGTGCTCAGTACTGCCAGCTCTTTTGCATTACTAAATGGTGTGTACTCCTAGCAAATGATGTGACCACTTCATACCAAGTGTCTGGTGATGTCCACAAAGCCAGCCAAGGCTTCTTTATTGATTAGAATGACACCCAGGTTGGCAGTTGGCCTTGTAGCATCCTTTCCCAGTGAAGACGGGAAATTGTCCATGGTAAGGTCACTGATGGAGAAGGCAATGGCACCTCACTCCAGTACTCTTGCCTGGAAAATCCCATGGACGGAGGAGCCTGGTAGGTTGCAGTTCATGGGGTCGCGGACAGTCAGACACGACTGAGCGACTTCACTTTCACTTTTCACTTTCATACATTGGAGAAGGAAATGGCAACCCACTCCAGTGTTCTTGCCTGGAGAATCCCAGGGACAGGGGAGCCTGGTGGGCTGCTGTCTATGGGGTCACACAGAGTCGGACACAACTGAAGCGACTTAGCAGCAGCAGCAGCAAGATCACTGATACAGGGACTCTCCTTGAACAGATTGAACATCTGGCAGATATAGGACTACTCGAAGGTCTTCCTTCACTATTGAGGATTATCTTAATACATGTTTTACAACCCACTTATTTAGTCTGGTAATACCCCACCTCTCACCATCCTTTTTGATTCAAATGGCCTTGATTACTTCTCTCTTTTCAGGGCAGAGATCTCTGTTCCAGATGTAAAACAACTATGTGTGTGCTCAGTGGCTGTGTCATGTCTGACTCTTTGGGACCCCGTGGATTGTAGCCCTCCATGCTCCTCTGTTCATGGAATTTCCCAGGCAAGAATACTGGAATGGATTGCCATTTCCTATTCTAGGGGATTTTCCTGACCCATGGATTGAACCCCTGTCTTCCGCATTTCCTGCATTAGCAGGTGGATTCTCTACCACTGAGCCACCTGGGAAGCCTGTAATATAGCTACAATCCATTCTCTAATGCGTGCCTAGGGCTACTTCTTTCTAGAACATGTATGTTTTCTCCAAAATCATTTGACATTGGAATTGTATATTTGGCTTCCCCTCCTTTCACAAAACCTTCTTTCTTAATTCACCAATCTCTTGGAGAGCTCTTGCTTTCCCCGTGCATTTCCTTATTCATCTTAAAGGGGAGGCACCTTCATTAAATTCAGTAGTGGAGGAGTAAGGAAAAATTTGTACCATTTGGACGACTCATAAAATTGAGAAAACACGCCAATTATTTAATAAGACCTCTGTACTATGGATGCTTCATTGTGTTCTCCAATATCTAATTTTGACAAGGATGAGAGGAGGGGGAAAAAAACTTCTTTCCATATAAATTGTTTTTGCTATAGCTTTAGCACTTTATGTTGAAATTATTGACTTTTGATCTGGCTAAACCATTCTCTTCTCTTCTTGTTGGTGCCGGACTGTGCCAGCCAAAATTTATGACCCATTTTCCTTCTGTTTAATTGTTGTTATAAATCTGCTGTGAAGAACCTAGTTGTAAATTTATCACAAATTGGACTAGATTGATATACAGCCTCTCTTTAGGATAATTTGAGCACAGTTATGCCTTAGAAGGAAGGCCAAATTCTTAACTTCTCTTGAGGAGCTGCTTTGTAACCATTATAAATACCTAATTAAATTACAACTTACTCTTTCTTTTTCTCTCAAGGATAAAAGAGCATTTCATGCTGGGTATTTCAGCTGATTAGCTCATACTGCTAATATGAGCAAGGCTGAGGATTTGTTCCTTGAAGTAGCCAGAGGATCTCAAAGGGAAAAAAGCATATTCTGTGGCTACACACACACACACACACACACACACACACACACAATGATTTCACTCCAACCACCTGTCCTTTGTCACAGCTGGTAGGATTGGGTGGAAAAAAATGTGACTATCTTAACACAAATTCTTACTATGGAAAAAAAAAAAAGTCTCCCAGTTTGTATTTCACTCAGGATTCTTGTCATAGGGAGTGTGTGTTCAGTCACTCAGCTGTGTCTGACTCTTTGCAACCCCATGGACTATAGCCCACCAGGCTCCTCTGTCCATGGAATTTTTCAGGCAAGAATACGGGTTGCCATTTCCTTCTCTCGGGGATCTTCTCGACCAGGGATTGAACCCACATCTCCTGCCTCTTCTGCATTGGCAGGTAGATTCTTTACCACTGCGCCACCTGGGAAGCCCTCACAGAGAGTAGGTGACTTTAAGATTCAAGTGAAAAACTGGAAATGGGTTTTTCCCCATCGAGAGGGTTTCCTGCCTTTGTCCAGGTCTGCCAGGGTCCTGCTGTTGGGCAGTTTAGAGGGAGTAAGCGGAGGTGTTCCCCACAGTTCAGTTACTCAGCCGCACAGGGCTTAGTGTCTCTTCTGTAAGCTTCCCTTTCCTACACATCCCACAATAGTACAACAGAATGCAAAGCAACAGGGTACGGAGAAAAAGACAGGAACAAAGAATAGCTTATGCCCCAAAGTCACACTGTGAAACAGACGAGAACTGGGACTTCAGCAGGCTGAGGGTAGCGGCGGTAGATTGTGGTACCAGCCTCAGAGTCTCAGAGTATAATATACATCGGAATCCCCAGGGGCTCTTGCTAAGCTGCAGGTTCCTGTGTAGTAGGTCTGGGGTGGGGCCTGAGACTCCGCATTTCCAACAAGTTCCCAGGTGATGCCAATGCTGCCAGTTCATGGCCCATGCTCTGTGCAGCCAGATTTTAAACCCTAAAGACTGCTCTCCCTCTGTTGTGATGCACATAGCAAATATTTATTCCCTGTGGTGGTTTAGGCGCTAAGTCGTGTCTGACTCTTGCAACCCCATGGATTGTAGCCCGTCAGGCTCCATGGGATTCTCCAGGCAAGAATACTGGAGTGGGTTGTCATTTCCTCCTCCGGGGATCTTCCCAACCCAGGGATTGAACCCTCACCTGTTGAGTCTCCTGCATTGGCAGGCAGATTCTTTACTGAACCACCAGGTTCAGTCAGTAAAGAATAAGTAAATAAATAAATTCTTTTATTTCTAATGATAGTTAAAGTACTGATGTTCTGCCAATGATTAACCTTTTGTTAATAAAGTAAAACAGATTCAAAATTACCCAACAACAATGGCACCACTCTCACTTGATTGAGTGAGGGATAAAGTGATGCAGGAATTACTCAGTCCTGGATGTGTCTTTAGTAGCATGTTACCCATAATCCTGGTGGCTCAGCTGGTAAAGAATCTGCCTGAAATGTGGGAGACCTGGGTTCAATCCCTGGGTTGGGAAGATCCCCTGGAGAAGGGAAAGGCTACCCACTCCAGTATTCTGGTCTGAAGAATTCCATGGACTTTATAGTCCATGGAGATGCAAAGAGTCAGACACAACTGAGTGATTTTCACTTTCATCCATAATCCTAAAATCATCTCAGTTCTTTAAATACAGTTGACCCTTGAACAACGAGGGGGTTAGGGTTGCCAACACCCTGCACAGTCAAAAATCTGAGAACTTTTGACTCCCCACCCCCCAAATTTAACTACTAAGAGCCTCCTGTTGACTGGAAGCCTTACTGATAACATAAGCATTCAATTAACATATATTTTGTATGTTAGGTTATACCCTATATTCTTACAGTAATCTAGAGAAAATAAAATGCTAAGAAAATCATAAGATTTCTAATTATTTTCATAAGATTCATTTAAAAATGTATAATCCTGTCCTGTATTTATCAATACTGTAAGTTTAGTTCATCTGTTTACAAGATGAATCATCCGTCAATACCTACATCGATATTGTCTTATCTGATACAAAACACTGTAGATGTTATAGGTACTGCTAACGCTGTACCTATAGGAAAAGAAATTCAAATGTATTTACAGGTATAATGATTCATGCATTAATATTGAAGAAGCAGCAATATGCTTGCTGTATGGTAGCCTACCATAATCAATACAATTGCTTCACAGTTCAGTTCAGTCGCTCAGTTGTGTCCAGTTCTGCGACGCTATGGCCTATGGCACGCCAGGCCTCCCTGTCCACCACCAACTCCCAGAGCCTGCTCAAACTCATGTGCATCAAGTCGGTGATTCCATCCAACCATCTCATCCTCTGTCGCCCCCTTCTCCTCCTGCCCTCAATCTTTCCCAGCATCAGGGTCTTTTCCAATGAGTCAGTTCTTCGCATCAGGTGGCCAAAGTATTGGAGTTTCAGCTTCAGCCTCAGTCCTTCCAATGAATATTCAGGATTGATTTCCTTTAGGATTGACTAGTTTGATCTCCTTGCAGTCCAAGGGACTCTCAAGAATCTTCTCCAACACCACAGTTCAAAAGCATCAATTCTTTGGCACTCAGCTTTCTTTATGGTCCAACTTACATCCATACATGACTACTGGAAAAACCATAGCTTTGACTAGATGGATCTTTGTTGGCAATGTAATGTCTCTGCTTCACAGCAGCCTGGCCTGTGTACTAATCATTATAAAGTTTTTATCATATATAGTATTACAGTCATATTCATAATACGGTATTGGAAACATTGTTATATTTTTTGAAAAACCACTGACCTGTGATGCTAGGCTGATACAGTGTCTTCAGTTATGGGAGAAGCATACTATAGATAATGTAATTCTTTGAAAGCAAAGTTACAAAACAGTATGAAGATAAGATTTTATATTAAATTTCACCTTTATGCCCATGGAAGAATAGACTAGTATCTATCCATCTATCTACTATCTATCTATATATTTTTTTGGGCAGTGCCATGCATCATGTGGGATCTTAGTTCCCTGACCAGGAATCAAACCCTTACCCTCTGTGTTGGAAGTACAGAGGCTTAACCACTAGACTGCCAAGGAAGTCCCAGTATCTACATATATTTTATGCATGTGTGACATACCTTTTTCTTAATTTTTTCAATATTACTAGGCTGTGTGATTTTGAGTTTTTTCAAATTGTCACAAATCTCCAAGAAATTTTTTCCAAAGTATTTATTAGAAAAAAATCTGCTTATATGTGGACCTGCGCAGATCAAACCTGTGTTGTTCAAGGGTCAACTCTTAATTTCCTTTAGGGGATATTTTGGAGGTGGGGGTAGGTTTTGAGTTAATTTAAAGTTGTTTCCAAGGCAGGTGAAGGTGGCAACCATAGCCTTCTCTTTGGATGCACGTATAGACTGGGGACCTGTCACATCCAGTAAGCACCCCCCGAGCAGCTGCACCTTTCAGGCAGGCACCATCTAGACCACAAACACCCCTTACCAGCCCTTGGTGTATACAGCAGCTCTGGGTGCCAATTGAGAGGCCATGGCAAAGGATCTTGGTCAAAGAGAATGTTCTTGATGCTCTCTCCCCAGGGGGCTACACTGTTTTCACTGCAGGAGCAAGAGCTGCAGTGGGGAGCCCTGGGATATATCCAACTTGACCACTTCCTGTCCTTCTCTCTGGAAGTGTCTGACCCAGAGAAGCAGACTCCCTCACTCTCCCCTGGCATCCCAACAACTAATATTAGAGCAGAGAAGTCTTGACAGTCTCCCTGGTGTGTGCCTGGATCTCCATCTTGTTAATTAGGATTTGTGGCTACTGCTTCCAAAGCACCAACTCTGGGAAGGAAGAAGGAAGACAGGATAGGAGGCATCTCTGTGCCCATCATTAGACAACTCAAGAATCCCCAGGGCAAGGTGAACAGCCAACCTGGATTGGGGGGACAGAGACCCCAGTTTTCAAGTTCTCAGATACACACACCACCCAGGGCTCAAATGCTTCCACATTGACTGAAGATGTCCAAAGACACAGCATGTGTTAATTGCTCAGTTGTGTCTGACTCTTTTGTGACCCCATGGACGGTAGCCCACTAGGCTCCTCTGTCCATGGAATTCTCTAGGCAAGAATACTGGAGTGGGTTACCATTTCCTTCTCCAGGGCATCTTCCCGACAGAGGGATCCAACCCTCAGGGTCTCCTGCATTGCAGGCGGATTCTTTACCATCTGATGGCCAAAGTGACCCATGGGGAAACTGACCTGCCCTGACTTTGAACTGCCCCCAGGGACCTCAGCAATGGCAGCCACATCCCCAGGACTTGTGCCATCCAGAACTCAGAGATCTGGGCGGCTCCCTGGCCTCTTCCTCTCTTTCCAGTCCCTTCTCATCTACCCCATCTCTCTGTTTCCTCTCCTCTCTTCAACGTCCACAGCACCTCTTAGCCTTCTTGCTCTCTCTCTTTCTCTGAGTCTTGTTCTGGCTCTCTTCCCCAGACCCAGAGAGATACAGAAGCTTTCCCGCTCCACCCCATGACCCAGTGCCCACTTGGGATCCTCTGGCCGTCCCAGAAGCCTGTACCCACACGGCGATGTCCTGCGTGTGTGCACTGTGGGTGGGCAAGTGGAAGGCTGACTGAGAGCTGGAAGGACTTGCAAGTGTGTTTTCTGGGCAGCCCGGCCAAGTGTGGCACGACAGCACAGTGAAGTGTGGTGAATTTTCAGCAATTAATGCTCCAACTCCCACCTCCCCTGAGTCCCTGCAGAGCAGTTCTGTCTCGGCAGAGGAGAGGTGACCTGCAAAGAGATGCTTCCCCCGGGAATGGGCCACACCAATCAGCACAGATTTTGGTGTCTTTCATGTGGCGACTCAGAGTATTTTATATTCAATATCTGGGCCTCTAGAGGGGCCGGGCTTTGCAAAGCAAATAAGCCAGTGGTGTTGGTTCACATCAATCCAGAAAAGCAAGAATTTAAAAATAAACTTGGGAAGGTGAACGCCACAGGTGAAGCTCAGTGTTCGGCAGGTCCACTTGGCACTGAACTGGATTCTCAACTGCACGGCTCATTTATTTAACTGCTGCTCACATTATGGGCTTTTAAGACATCAAAAGTCTGTGTTTTATTCCCAAAAATTAGATTCTGAAATATTAAATAAACACACACTTTAAAAAAAACACACTTCAGTGGACTCTATTGGCTAGTTGTGGAGCAGGAACCTCAGAATGGTGACATCCTGGGCAAATGTAAAGACTTTCTTGATCCACCCATCACTGGGCATCACATTCTGCCATTAGGAGGTGCTTCCTTTGTCTCAATGCTTATCCCTTATTAAATGCCACTGCTCCTGGGAGGGGTGCTGTAATCAAGTCCCCACCAGATTGTTATTCCCATGAGAGCAGGGGCTCTACTTGGCATGCTGGTGTATCCCAGGCTCTCCAACAGTGCCTGGCATGCAGGAGGCTTGTGGCAAATAAATGTTGAATGAATGAATGTATGTTTGTGTGTGAGTGCTTGCTTAGTTGTGTCTGACTCTTTGTGACCCCATGGACTGCAGCCCACCAGGCTCCTCTGTCCATGGGATTATCCTGGCAGGATAATGGAATGGGTTGCCATTTTCTTCTCCAGGGGATCTTACCGACCCAGGGATCGAAAGCCCCGTCTCTTGAATCTCCTGCAATGGCTGGTGGATTCTTTACCACTGAGCCACCTAGGAAGCCTGAATGAATGTTTGCTTCTTTTCTAACTGGAGACTAACTGAAAGCAAACTTGAGGTGGGGAGGCATAGGGAGGTCCTGCATGCTGGACGGAAGGAAGCAGACCAGAGTCAGAGAGAGAAGGCACTGCCAAGGGATATGCAGGCAGATGAGAGCAGCGCTCAAAGCCCCTGTAGACCTACAGTCTTGTTCCCGCAAGGCTCCCATGGGGCCCAGAGCCTGTCATGCCAAGGAAAGGATGGAACCTGAGCCCTCAGGCTGCAAGGGACCTTAGAGCTTAGGTAGAACAGCCTCCCACCCAGGACTAGTATCTGAGAGAAGATCATGCCCCTCTGCTTGAATGCTCCCAGGAACAGCAAACTCACTATCTATCATCTTCCCTTTAGCCTTGATAAAGCTCTTCCTTATGGAGGGTTGAACTCTGCCTCGGCTGACAGCCCACCCACTAGCCCTTGTTCCACTTCTCTCTCAGTTCATGGTATTTGTCCACTAGCAGTCAGCAAATTAATAGTTTCTGCCAGGAGGCAACTTCCACACTCACTAATAGCCAGTCACTGGGCATCTCAGAGACAGAAAGAGGAAGGAAAATTGAGAAATCAGTAGAGAATAAAGAGACCTTTCTAAAATGTTTGCTTGTGGTCCAGACATTCAATTTACTCTGTTTTCTGGTAAGACTGTTTAGCCCCAGGACTGTGGGCAGTATTATGGGTCGCTTTTTTTTTTCAGCATTAGAGCTGAATATGATATGTGTGAAAAATATCAACCACGTGAGCCTGTTACTCCAGGCATAGGAATATTCCAGATCACAGGGACTATTTGGCTCCCCTAGGAATTGCAATGTGTAAGGTTTATAAAGTTAAGCACTTAAGAATTCTGTCTTTAAAATTTAAATATTTAGATTGGGTCTCTAGGACACAAAAGGCAATGCTGGTTTCTCGCTTGCTTAATTTGATTTTTTTTTCCTTCCTTTTTGGTAGCACAAGTTGTTTTTCAAAGCCTCATTCCTTGAATGTTCCCTATAGGAGGAATGTAATTAAACTCCACTGGCCTCCCCCTGCTGGGACCAAACTGGGGCCAGAGCTGTAGGAAGCATGAGGCAGATACCCTGTGAAAAGATGCCTTATTATAAAGATGAGAAGAGAATCACCTTCCCTCCAGTTATGAACAAGATGCTTTAGAAAGCCATCCAGGCTCCTTTTGCAATGGGCTTAGTCTCCAAGACATTTTAATTAGTCATTTAAGACTGCAAGAAAGAGGATCAACTCCTCACCTCCTTAGCAGTAGACAGGGACTTCAGCTCCACGAGAAACTGGTTCAAGTGGCTGAGGAGGTGGGAGGCCCGGTCGGAGGGGGTTCTCGACAAAGGACAGACTTTTTCATGGAAACGGCACAGCTAGGTATCGTGCCCTGTCATTCTCTATGTTTGAGGTCCCATTTCTTGAAGGTGGTTCTCAGCCCTCCTGGGGGACAGGCATCACCTTTTACTGGGACACCTGGAGGTGGCAGAGCCAAGAATCACTCACTGAGAGAGGGGCTCCCGAGCACACACAGGCCAAACCTCGACTTCTCTCTGATCCAGGAGCAATGCCGCTCCACCTGGAAGGGCTAGGCTCAGCCCTGCCCAGTGTCCACATGAAACACAGAACTGCCACTTGCTGGCAGTGTGATGTGGTGACTGGCATCATCTCTTTGTTCCTCAATTTTCCATATCTGTGAAATAGGAATTGCAACAATGTGTAGCTCGTAAGGCTGTTGAAAGGGCTATTGGACCAAATCCATGTATGATTCTGGGCACAGTGTCTGGGTATGTGTATGTGGGTATAGATGTGTGTGTGTGTGTGTGTGTGTGTGTGTGTGTTTATTGTTGTTGTTTAGTTGCTAGGACATGTCCAACTCTGTAGCCCACTAGGCTTCTCTGTCCATGGGATTCTCCAGGCAAGAATATGAGTGGATTGCCATTTCCTCTTCCCAGGCATCTTCCTGAGCCAGGGATCGATCCCATGTCTCCTGCATTGCAGGCGGATTCTTTACCAGCTGAGCCCCCAGGGAAGCCCCGTATTCTTTGGTAAAGAGCAGGAAATGAGCATCTGAGATGTTTGTCTTGCAGCCTCACTGCCAGTCTGCTCCCCACGCCCCCACCTCATCTGTCAGTCCCTGGTGCTGCGGTGGAGAGGAGCACTGTCCTCTCTCTCCCTGGGTCTCTATTAGATGCTATTAGATGCTCTCCCGGCTGCAGCCAATCGCTAACAGCTGCTGAGGCCATTCATTTTCATTTCAGTTAAGGAGAGTCCTTGGATGGTCAGGAGCCAGGGAACAGCCCTGCAGCCTGAGACTGGGGAGATACTGCCCTCCCTTCACCCAGAAGGAGGCTCTTCTCATCTGACCCCTCCCTGACATCACCGCTGCACATGGCTGCTCTCCTCAGAGGCCATCAGAGCAGGACCATCCCCTCCCCAAATTCCCAGAGCCTCCGACTGAAGTGGGCTGAGCCCTGGTGTTACAGAGCACAGCCCAGCCCACCTCTAGGCAGAATCAGACTTACAGGAACTAGAGACTTCCTCACACTTCCTTCTCTTACCCATAGGGCAGCTCGGAGCAAGGACCCAGTGCAAATCATGGCCCAGGGGTATCCCACCTCCCCGAGAATGTCCTAAAAAATCTCACCTGCTTGGATCCACCCCCCAAGGTTCTGACTAGTTGGACCAGGCATCCTTTTCTTTAAAAGCCCCCAGGTGACTCTAAGATGCAGCCAGGTGAAGAACCATTGCCATACTCCTGTGAGGTGTGTTTGTTGTTGTTGTTCAGTCACTCAGTCATGTCTGACTCTTTGCAACCCCATGGACTGCAGTACATCAGGCTTCCCTGTCCTTCACCATCTCCCAGAGTTTGCTCAAAGTCACATCCATTGAGTCAATGATGCCATCCAACCATCTCATCCTCTGTCACCCCCTTCTCCTCCTGCCTTCAATCTTTCCCAGCATCAGGGTCTTTTCCAATGAGTCGGCTCTTCATATCAGGTGGCCAAAGTATTGGAGCTTCAGCTTCAGCCTCAGTCCTTCCAATGAATATTCAGGGTTGATTTTCTTTAGGGTTGACTGGTTTGATCTCCTTGCTGTCCCAGGGACTCTCAAGAGTCTTCTCCAACACCACAGTTGGAAAGCATCAAATTTTGGGCATTCAGCCTTCTTTATGGTCCAACTCTCACATCCATAAATGACTACTGGAAAAACCATAGCTTTGACTATACAGACCTTTGTCGGCAAAGTGATGTCTCTGCTTTTTAACACGCTCTCTAGGTTTGTCATAGCTTTTCTTCCAAGCAGCAAGCGTCTACAAAAACTTAACTTTAATAGTGACCTTGGGTTGCTTTCTTAAGGATAAGACTAATTTTATAAATACAATGCATAATGACTAGAGCTGCTTTTTGGTTTTTAGACAAGTCACTCATCAGACCACCAGAAAGTAGTGGGTTTTCTGTGATTGTGCTGTCGTTCAGATCCAGCCCATCTAGAGAGCGAAGAAACAAAGGCCATGCCTGGAGAGAACCACTCGGTGGCGGTTCTGAAATACTGAACAGACCAGCTTGTTTGATAGCACCTCCTAGAGTTACGGTCCCTGGATCTGGAGGCTACCAAACCCAAGAGGTCATCTGGTCTGTGCCCCGCCTCCAGGGGCAGGATGGGCTATTTCTCCATCATACAGACAAGAGGACGGAGCCCCAGGGAGGTTCTTTCAGGCCAAGTGTTATCTCTGAAATGAAAGGGGTGTGTTTCTGGCTGCTCTGAGCCTTCCCCTCCTGCATCCTCTCACCTTCCCCTGAAAAGCTCCTTTAATGGTTCCCCAGCCTGCGCGCACATTAGTGATTTGTAGACCCACAAGATACTAATTACGATGGTCACCGCCATCATCATCGTAACAGTAAACATTTATGGAGCACCATAATTATTCATCATAAATTTTACATGGTAAATAAACCTGATCTAACTCTATAAAGAAAGAGGCCCTTGCAAACCGAGAATACCACATTAATTAGAAAACTCCCATAAGTTTTCTAACGCGTCAGGTTCCATGACACATGGAACACAGGAAATGCGTCAGTTTCCATGACATTCGCGCCTACCATTCAGCGGTTTTGTTTCTGGGCCTGATTTCTGGTGAGTCCCTTGTACAGTGTCAGGGCCATCGTCCATCTTCCCCGCTCTCAGTCTGTGGCCTGTGGCCAGCTGTAACCCTCTGCTGTTTATGTGAGCTGTGTTAAGGTCCGCTGCAGAAACACTCATGGCCAACTTGCTTTTTTCTTTTCATTTATTTATGCTTGCGCTGGACCTCTGTGGCTGCACTGGGGCTCTCCCTAGTTGCGGAGAGTAGGGGCCACTCTCTAGCTGCAGCGTGAGGGCTTCTCACTGCAGTGGAGCACAGGCTTTAGTAGTTGGGGCATGTGGGCTCAGTAGTTGTGGCGTACGGGCTTAGTTGCTCCCCGGAAGGTGGAATCCTCCCAGTCCAGGGATCGAACTCACGTCTCCTGCATTGGCAGGTGGATTCCTATCCACTGTACCACCAGGGAAATCCATCCAACTTGTTTCTATCCAGGAGTGATCCTTAGGGATCAAGTGCTCAATACTGACTAATATTGATCATAATTATGATGGAAATAAGAAGAATCACTATTCACTGGACACATGCTCTGTGTCTGGTGCTGGGCCAAGCAATTCTAACAACCAATTGGATATTTTCTAAATACAGAAAATAATTTCCAATTTAGAGATTAGGAAACTGAAACTCGAAGATTACATGTCTCGCTCAAAGTGGAAGCAGAATCCAGATTTGAACTCAGATCCATGGGCTCAGAATTTCTCCGTGTTGTCTTGGGAATGGCCACTTGGTCTGCAGGAGATTGTTCTATGAGAGCAGATGGTTGGCCAGAGTGGTTTAGCCACTTTGGAACACATCTGTGACCGTATTACTAGCATCGTAACAGTGGGGTCTCTACCAGGGTGTTTGGGAATCCCCAAAGTCATCGTCTTTTGGGCATTCCCTCCCTGTCCTCTGCCAAGTACCTAAGGACATTATCAGAATAAATGCCTTTTTTGCTTGGATCTTTGGCTTTGAAAAACTAAGAAATCCTAGTAAGTCAAGATGTGTTGGTCTTTACCATAAAAGCAACAAATAAATCAATTTATTTCAACAACAAATAAACAGATCAAACAACATAAAAATCCATAGCAAAAGAAAGGGGAAAAAAAACCCTAAGCCAAGAAGTACATTTCTTTTTACTTAACATTTGACCAATTTACAATCTCCTCATCTGCCCTTGGGTGTCTTAAAATAAAATTCTATTGATATTTCCATGTAAAAAATTTTTTTCCATGTAAAATCTACTACATCATGAATCCCTCTATCATTCTGTCCCTTGAGTTTCAGAGAGACAGATTCTTCCTTTGGGAATAAGTCATGTGTCAAGCTTGTCATTTATTACCATGTCTAGCAAAGTTTTTCTTCCTGTCCCTCAAATTTTAGCTTCAAGCCCACTTAATAATGTCTGTGAATATCCTGACAAACATCCTTCTTAGGTGCCATGAGATTTCTGGTGACACAGACCATAATCGAGCAAAAAAAAAAAAAAAAGAATCCTATCCCTTGTTAGCATCAAAAGACTATCCATGGATTTCCCTTGCAGTCCAGTGGCTTAGAATCCATCTTGCAATGCAGGGGACGAAGGTTTGATCCTTGGTCTGGGAATTAAGGTCCTACAGGTAGCAACTAGAACTTGACAGAGCCGAATAAACAAATAGTTGTTCAGTTGCCTAGTCATGTCCAATTCTGACTCCATGGACTGCAGCACGCCAGGCTTCCCTGTCCTTCACTGTCTCCCGGAGTTTGCTCAAACTCACATCCATTGAGTCAGTGATGCCATCCAACCATCTCATCCTCTGTCAGCCCCTTCTCCTCCCACCTTCAATCTTTCCCAGCATCAGGGTCTTTTCTAATGACTCGGCTCTTCTCATCAGGTGGCCAAAGTATTGGAGCTTCAGCATCAGTCCTCCAGTGAATATTCAGGATTGATTTCCTTTAGGATACATGAATACTGGAAAGACCTAGCTTTGACTATATGGACATTTGTTGGGAAAGTGATGTCTCTGCTTTTTAATACGTTGGCTAGGTTTATCATAGCTTTTCTTCCAAGGAGCAAGTGTCTTTTAATTTCATGGCTGCAGTCACATTCTGCTGCAATTTTGGAGCACAAGAAAATAAAGTTAATCACTGTTTCCATTTTTCCCCTATCTATTTGCCATGATGTGATGGGACTGGATATCATGATGTTAGTTTTCTGAATGTTGAGTGTTAAGCCAGCTTTTTAAAAATAAATAAAATAAAAATAGGAAAAAAATTTTAAAGAGTATCCTGTTAACATCCATACTTACTTTCCTTTTCAACATTGGAATAAGGATGAAAACATCCTTATTCCTCCAAATATTTTTCCTTATTCCTCCATGCCTCCAAATCTTTTTCCTACAACTTGAAAGCCTTGGAGATGCAATCAACTTTCTTCTGAAGAGGTCATTCATGTCCAGGTGAATCAGTTGAATTGAGAAGTGGCCTATGGGTTTAATCCATCTCATCAGGTGCTCCCTCTTGAACAGAAATTTCTAGAAATCAGCACGTCCTAGTTGTCCAGGTTAGGTCATTAGAGGCCTCTCCCTCATCAACTGGGAAAACCAGTGATCAGAAAAGCAACAGATTTCCCCCTTAGAACTTGTCTTCCTTAGTCATTTTCAGAAAGTCAGGAGTCAGCAACCTGAGAAGGAATTTCACACATCCTCCCCTTCCTCCTCCTCCTCCTCTCATTTTCTTAGGCAGAATGACATGCTCTGCTTGTTGACCCCTTGACAAGCTCAGCTGTTGACACCCTGAGTGCAGGGTCCTCTCGGTCCTTACCTCTGGGCACACTGTAGGTGCCCAATGCTAGTTGAATGAATGAATGAAACCTAACATGGAAAAAAAAACTTAGAAATCATTCAACCTAATCCCTTTATTTTGCAGATGAGGAAACTGGAATAAAGGAAGTTAGGAAACTACCCATGCTATTTGGGTGAGGTTTTGAACTCCCAGGCCCGTCCTCATTTCTCCATGCATTCTAATAGCCTGTTCTCTCCTAGGACAGAGTGTAGATGGATGATGCACCCTTGTCCCTACCCCCACCACTGGGGCAGAGAGTTGGCATTTGCAGTGGGGGAGTGAGAACTGCCCAACCCCAGAATGCCAATTTGAGCCCTTCCTTGGCATCTGTATTTTCTCTTCTGGATGAACAAAGAAGCTAAAAGTGAAAGTGTTATTTGCTCAGTCATGTCTGACTGCTTGTGACTCCATGGACCATAGCCTGCCAGGCTCCTCTGTCTATCAGATTCTCCAGGCAAGAATATTGGAGTGGGTTGCCAGTTCCTTCTCCAGGGGATCTTCCTGACCCAGGGATCAAACCCGGGTCTCCTGCATTGCAGGCAGATTCTTTACCATCTGAACCACCAGGGAAACTGTGAATGAACAAAGAATCATCTTTAAATTGTATAGGCATCACCTGCCTTCCTCCTGTAATTTCTGCTGCAAACAGCCTGCCTTCCAAGCCTGGCCTGGCAATCTTCAAAGATTCCTTAAGGCCATCTGGCTCCCTTGTCCTCCTGTAGGCGTCTGCTGTCAGGACCCCTTTGGGGGATGTAATGTACCCTTAGCAAGATTTTACCCCTCCTTTCCAGAACAGATACAGGCAACTCATCCACAAATAGTATTCCACATTTTAAAAAAAATTATAAATGTTAAAAAAAAAAAAAAAAACTGGTGGTATACCAGGAGCCTCCAAGAGGATGACGATCATCAGGTAAAAAATTCAGCAAATCAGCCTAAAGATAAGGCATATCTATTATGCTCTAAATACTAAATTAGCCAACTGGTGGCCATTTCTACAGTGATGCTATAGAAAGGAAACAGCAGAAATCGCTTCTTCCCCCCTCTGTGTATAATCACCAAGAAACATGAAGGCAGAGATTAAAAATGAAAAAATGTTTCCCTTCTTGCTTGTCCACTCAAGCTAACCTTCATAATGCAGTGTTTATTGGTGCATGTATGTGTTCAGCCACATCTGACTCTTTGCGACCCTGTAGACTGTAGCCCACCAAGCTCCTCTGTCCAAGGGATTTTCCAGGCAAGAATACTGGAGTGGGTTGCCATTTCCCACTTTAGGGGATCTTCCCTACCCAGGGATCGAACCCTCATCTCTTGCGTCTCCTGCATTGGCAGGTGGATTCTTTACCACTGCACCACCTGGGAAGCCTGGCAGTTCATTGGTGGGAAACTGCCAACTTCTAGATGAGACGCAGGGGTCTTCTGGCCTGTTATTTCACGACCAAACTGTGTTTTCTTCTGAAAGGCATTAGAATGGAGGGAAAACAACCACTGGCCACTCACTGGGATTGTTCTCAAGGATTCTAGACACACTATAAGTAATTCAGTGAGTCACTCACAAAGACCCTGGCTCTGTGAGTTTGTGGCTGCAGCATTCAGGCAAGCCAAAGGTAATCAGTGCCACCGAAATGCAGGGCAATACTCTGATCAGAAGATGTCATTTTTCTCTAAATGTCATATATACAATTTTTATTGGAGCGTGATGACAGATAGTGAATAACTTAACATAAATTTGCATAATACAATACAGCTGTTAATTTATGAGCATATTAAAGCACAAAGTTTTGTAGTTTGGGGCACTTAAAAATCTTACTCTTTTGCAACTTTCTCTCCTGTTTGCTTTTTATTTATTACTTACTTAGGGTTGCTGGATAAAATACAGGTGTCTGGTTAAATTTAAATTTCTGATAAACAATGATTCATTTTTTAGTATGAGTCTGTTTCATGCAGTATTTGGGACATACTTATATTAAAATATGATTCATTGTAGATCTGAAATTCACATTTAATTAGATGCTTGTATTTTTATTTGATAAATCTGGTACCTTGATTCTTGCTTCACGAACACCTTGGCCTCCATTGGCTCCTTGGCTGGCAGGGGAAGAGGGGCTATTGTGGAGGAATCTCTGGGCCCTTGGTATCTTCATGCAGATTCAAAAGGATCAGGTTATAGAATAGCCAGTGCAAAGGGAGAAACTGAGGTAGGCAGACACCTATGCTTTTCTGGGAGTGCTGGGGGTGTTCATGCTATGTTTTTCAAACTTTTTTGACCACAACCCATCACAAGAAATTGAATTTATTTTATTTTTTAAGATAAATTTGTTAAATTTTAAGAAATATTTATTTATTCACTTGACTGTTCCAGGTCCTAGCTGCAGCATGCAAACTCATAGTTGTAACATGTGGGATCTAGGTCCCTAACCAAGGGTTGAACCTGGGCCCCCTGCAATGGGAGCACAGTATCTTAGCCACCGGAGCACCAGGGAAGTCCATGGAAATATAATTTATAATTCATCCCAATACACACATAGCTTTGTCACTTAAAACTTTTATGAAGCAATAAGTAGTCTTCTGGTATCCCCAGGTAGCTCAGTGGTAAAGAACCTGCCTGCCAATGCAGGAGTCCTGGGTTCAATCCCTGGGTTGGGAAGATCTCCTGGAGGAGGAAATGGCAACCCACCCTAGTGTTCTTGTTCCTCCATAGACAGAGGAGCCTAGTGAGCTGGAGTCCATGGGGTCATAAAGAGTCAGACATGACTGAACATACACAAAAGCAGTTTTCTCCGTGTGATAGACTCTGTCTTCTATTCTATTTCATTTTTAAAAATTCTGGTCTTAATCCTCTAAATTGAATTCATAATTCCCTAAAGGATCATAGCCCACATTTTGAAAAACACTGGGTTAGATGGTGACAGCTCAGGAAAGTGAATGAGGAGATTAAAAACTCCACTTTACAATGAGGAAACGTGTCAAATCAATTAAGAGACCTACAAGTCATTTCACTGATTTGTGGCCAAACTAGGAATGAAGCTTACGTGTGCGTGCGTGCTCAGTCGCTTCAGTTGTGTCCGACTCTTTGTGACCCTATGGACTGCAGTCCGCCAGGCTCCTCTGTCCATGGGATTCTCTAGGCAAGTGTACTGGAATGGGCTGCCATGCCCTTCTCTAGGGGATCTTCCTGACCCAGGGATCCAACCTATGTCTCCAGCATTGCGGGCTGATTCTTTTACCGCTGAGCCCAGGAGAAGCCCAGGCATGAAACCTGGGTCTGCCACCTCCCGAACCTGTGTTTTGCTTTCATTCTATCACACTTTCTAGCATCCATCTGCCTGATCTCCAGGTTATAATCCACATTCTGAGAGCCACATTTGGGGGTTTTATTTTCTCTAATTATGTTACATCTATACCATTTTGTTATGACTTCAGGTTCTTCTAAAATTCCCAAGATTTATATCAATTTCTGATCTAAACTGACAACATCATTGCTTGTGACATCCATCTGACTTATATCTACATTTAAACTAATTCATCTTGGTGCTTACCCTTTGATCTTTAGCATCTTACTGCCCTCCTCCCCCACTGACCCCAACCTTGTCTAGTGAGAAAAATGTCTCAGGACCTCTTTTCGGTGCATCTTCCCTGGCACCCCCGCACCCGGGACTGGCACTGTCAGAGATCTGTGTTGTGTGGTTTAGTTGCTAAGTTGTGTCTGACTCTTGCGAGTCAACAGACTGTAGCCAGCCAGGCTCCTCTGTCCATGGGTTTCTCCAGGCAAGAATACTGGAGTGGGTTGCCGATTCCTTCTCTAGGGGATCTTCCCAACCCAGGACTCGAACCCAGGTCTCCTGCATTGCGGGTAGATTCTTTACCTACTGAGCTATGAGGGAAGCCTGGCAGAGATGAAGAGAAAACATTAACTATTAGTTGTTGGCATTCGTTCCCCCTAATCTATGAAGTTGATAGACTATCTGTTATGAATATTCCCTTTTACAGAGTTGAGACAACATTGGCTCAGCAAGGTTAAGTATCTTGCTCAGAGTCACACAGCAAATACAGAACTCAAATTTTCTTGTCCTGACTCTTACGCTCTGTCATCAGGACGTGGAGGTATGCTAAGATGCCTGCAAACTGGCAGGAAAAAGACATCAGTCTAAGAGATGTCCATATATTGCATCTTTTTCTCACAGGCTAAGTCTAGATATTGAAAGTACACACAGAAGTTTTCATATCTTATTCAGTTTACTATCCTCTAGATCCTCTCCATGGCCACCTACCCCACACATTTTTTTTTCCTAGTTATAGTAGACAAATTCCAGAGAAATGCATGGTCTCTGAAGCAATGCTCCCATTCCTCCTCTTGCAACTCTGCAAGAGTACATCTTGGTTTGCAGAATTCAAATGCAGGGGCTCCTTCCAATATTTTTGTTAGCTCAGTAGTCAGTCACTTTACACAGGAAGTCAGTCTGGCGCTCTCCCATCCCATGGAATGAGCTTGCCATTTGGCTCCTCTTGAGATGCCAGTGGAGAAGGTGGTTCTGGGCAACCCCACAGGGCTCAGGGCAGAGAGCCTCAGCCATCCCTCCAGGGAGGTGCAAAGCAAGACCCACAGACAACATTCGGCAGGTTCCACGGCCCTTTCACCAACTGGCCTTCACCCACCCTGGATGGAGCCAGGCTGATGGCTAAGAACACAGGCTCCAGGTCAGACTCTCCATCTCAAAGCCAGGCAGAGCCCACAAAGCAGCCATGTGACCCTAAACCTGTCTCCTCAGCTATAAAAGGTGATAATAATCGTATCTGATCAAGTGAGATAACATGTAAGTGCTCAGCACAGAGCCTGGCACCTAGGTGCTCTCCAGAAACACTCATTTCTATTTTGCTGTTGTTTCAAATCTTCCCATTATCCGCATCTTACGAATCATTTCAGAAACCCTGCCTGTGTGCATGCTCAGCTGCTCAGTTGTGTCCAACTCTTTGCGACCCCATGGACTGTAGCCCATCAGGCTCCTCTGTCCATGGGATTCTCCAGGCAAGAATACTGCAGTGGATTGCCATTTTCTCCTCCAGGGGATCTTCCCGACCCAGGGATCGAATCTGCATCTCCTATGTCTCCTGCATTGCAGGCAGATTCTTTACCTGCTGAGCCATCATGGAAGCCTCAGAAACCCTAAGATGTCACATGTCCCCTCCGAGTGTTCTTCCCCACCCTACAGCCAAGCTGCTACTCCACCCAGGGTCTCAGAATCTGCTCCCCACCCCTGCCACTCCTAGGTCCCTCATGGCATGGTTCCTCTGAGCTCCCCCGCCGCCCCCGCCACTACCACTTTCAGCTCAGAACATTTCTGCCCTCATTCTATTCCAACAAGACTCACTCTTTCAATATCCCAGTTGCCAAGACACTATTTTCCACTTGGACTTGGAAGGATTTCAGAGATCACTGGTTGGTCCAAGACACCAGGCCCTGCAGGAGACTGATCCTCCTGCCACTTGCTCCAGGAATGCAGGCTCCCCTCTCTCATGTCACATGGCTGGACAAGACCATTAATCCATTGATCCATTTTCCTATAGCTTCCGATCATGGCTTCACACTCTGGGACCACATAGAACAGCCTTTTTAATAGTTGGAGGCTACAGCCCCTCTGGCTTCTGCCCTGTTTCCCATGTGGCAAGGTTTCAAGCCCCCTGCCTACCTGAGGCCCCCGCCAGCCTGACTGACTCTGTCCCTCTTGGGGGTGACACACTTGGAGTGGTGGCAGCCGCTTCCATGAGAGGGGTTTCCCACGGCCAAAGTGGCCCCGTTAATAACCAACCATCTAGTTACCTCCCCTGAATTTATCAAAATCTATCTCAATCACTGCAACCCTGTAGTGTGGTAAGTCCTGTAAGTTTAAAGTACACTGGATGGAAAGCATAACTCCTTTTATTTGCTCCCCAAAGTTAACTCTTTCAAGCATTCTGTGCGCTCAGTCGCTTCAGCTGTGTCTGATGCTTTGTGATCCTATGGACTGTAGCCCACCAGGCTCCTCTGTCCATGGGGATTCTCCAAGCAAGAATACTGGAGAGGGTTGCCATGCCCCCCTCTGGGGGATCTTCCTAACCCAGGGATCAAACCCGCATGTTTTATGTGTCCTGCGCTGGCAGGCGGGTTCTTTACCACTAGCGCCACCTGGGAAGCCCTCACATGAAGCAGGGCAAACAATCGCACATTTTACCCTCCTCGGATCTTTTCTTCAAAACCCTTAGCTCCACTGTGGTTTTACATTTATCGACAGGATTGACGTCTCCTGCACCGGGCTGGGAGCACCACGTAGGGAGGGACTCGTTACAGCAGCCCCCATGCAGCACAGGACTGGGGGCACACGGAGGACCCTGAGGACCCTGAGGAAAAGCAGGGGATCCTTCTTCTAGACTCTGATGAATTCCATCTGCTTCTGTCTTGTGTCCCAGACAGTCGGGGTCCTAGGCCTGAGGCCCTGGGCTGGGGAAGCACCCAGGGCCCGATGCCATTCTCAGCCTGGTCTCCAGGGAGGTGTGAGACCCGAGCAGTCATTCTAGGATCATGTTCAGGGAGCAACCAAGTCAAAGAGCTGGTCAGGCCTACCAGAGACGCGGCCAGTCTGAACCAAGTGGCCGAGGGGCGGAACTGAGGGGACCAGCCTCGACGCACCCGGGGAGGCCCTATAGGGCTACAGCTGCCGCAGAAACAGACGCTTGCCAGGCCTGGGCAGCCCAGGCCACGTTAAGTGCTATCCATAAGCCAGGCTCCTGGCTGACTACGACTTGACGGAGGAGAGCTAGTACTGTCCCCGTTTTACCCATGAGAAACTGAGGCTGGCAGTTAAGCTGACCACGGCTGCACAGCGGGGTGGTGGTGAGACACCAACTCAGACTTGGGCAGAATGGCTCCTGTGTGCGTCTACGTGCTGTATGACCTTCTCCCAGGGTGGAAGTTTAAAGTGGGAAGCAGGGGTCAGGGCCCAGAAGAATTCCTCAGGTTCTCTGCACAGGGCTACACTTTCTACCACATTCCAGAAGCAGTGGGCTTGAGCAGTGCCCCGGGAGGTTATGCGTACAGCCTTGAGCTTGGGTCTCTCTCAAGGCTTCCCTCCAGGACAGCGCAGGGTCCCCGGTGATCCCGGGGTGAACCGCTGTGATGCTCTTTGCACAGCAAAGCCCAGAGGCCTGGGGGAGTCCAGAACCCGGGTCTCACTTCCATCCCCCAGCAGAAGCTAGTTTCAAATCCACACACACTGAGAGGCCAGAGTTACCGGCCCTGAAGGCTGCCCAACAGCTCTGATAACCTGGGCCATAGGCCGGATGCATTTTCTTTCAACCATATTTCATTCTTTTCAATTCATCTGGCCATTATTCTCACAAGGACCCCAGGACCGAAGGCTCCTTCCCTGGCTACATACATATAAAGCCTCACCCCATGCTTCCCGGTTTCTCTCGCCATAAGTCAGTTTTCAGGGCCTCTGAGCCTAAAAAAGTCACCTAATTATAAAACACATGTTTGATTATAACACGAGCCTTCTGCTAAGATTACTCATCAGAAAGGTAACCCACGGAGACATTAAGAGCTTTCTGAAATGAGTTCCAGACATTTTGACTTTAAATCCATATCATTGTTGCCCTATTTTTTAAGTTATCTTTTTAAAAAGTCACTGGGAAAATAAGTAATCTGGGGGTCCCAAAGATCGGAGCAGGCTGACCAGGGCACTTTTTGCCTTGACCTAGAAGATTCTGTGGGTCACAGGCCCTCCTGGAGCTCCGAGGGTATTGGCATTCATAAAGGAATGGTGCATTTCCTTCAGGCAGATTTTCCCAGTTTTACGTAGTTCGACTCCCAAACCAGAAATCCAACTCTGCTTCCCCTTTGACTAGGTTTTTGGAAAGGACTCTCTTTTCTTCACTGGGGTGGCGCTCAAGGCATCCTGTGGGCTGGGCCAAGCAAACAGATACAAGCACAATTTCTGGGGAAGTTTATGGCTCCTTAGCGGGGTCCACAAACCTTGAGAAGTTCCCAAGGGTGCCCCTCCTTTGGCTAGATTTAAGTCCATTTCCTCCTGCCAAGCCCTTAGCAGAAATTAAGAACAGCTGGGCATTATGCTATTTTCAGTAAACTTTGCAAATAGGCTCACTGGTCTGGCCACGATCCTCAGGGGTGGGCCCTTTGGCCCCTTGTTCTTTGAGAAGACTAGTGGACAGAGCAACGGCTGCCTGAGGGCCCCAGTGCCTCCCCAGACGCTCAGAGCACTTAAAGGTCAAGTCCAAGGAAAGCAATAAGACAGGGACTCTCCAGATCTAACATGTGAGAGCAGCTGCCTGAGAAATTCTCTGTGGCTTCCTCTCCCTTCCAGGGAGCAGAGGGGTGAGACGGGGCCTCACCAGCCAGAGCACCCTGCCAGCACCCAGGGAACCAGGAGGTCTCTGCGTGGCCCCGTCTGTTCCTGGCCTGGGTTTGGGGACTCTCGGGATGCGCCCAGGTCCTCCCTCTTCCTGGCTTCTCCCAGCTGCCCCTCGTGTGCTCCTGCTGGGTTTCTGTCCCTGCTTCTGAAGCATCCACCCCTGATCCCAGCTGCTCCTCCTCCTCCTCCAAAGTGCTGCTGAATAAGGAAGGAAAAAGCCTACCTTTCCTGTTTGTCTTTAAATTTTGTGTGTGTGTATTTTTGTTTAAAACTTTCTATTTTGTGTTGGGGGTTAGCCGATTAACAATGTGATAGTTTCAAGTGAACAGTGAAGGGGCTCAGCCATGCATATACATGTATCCCTTCTCTCCCAAACTCCCCTCCATCCAGCCTGCCTCATAACATAGAGCGGAGTGCCTTGTTCCTGTTTGTCTTTACTCGGCCTTATCATGGCCTCTGGAATTGAGTAGACGGGTCCTTCAGTGGGCCCTATGAAAATGAAAGTGTGAGTCGTTCAGTCGTGTCTAACTCTTTGCGACCCCGTGGACTGTAGCCCGCCAGGCTCCTCTGTCCATGGGATTCTCCAGCAAGAATACTGGAGTTGGTTGCCATTCCCTTCTCCAGGGGATCTTCCTGACCCAGGGATGGAACCAGGGTCTCCTACATTATAGGCAGACTCTTTACCATCTGAGCCAATGAGCCCTATGAGCCCCTCTTTCTGTCAGGCTCCATCCCCTCTCTGCCTACTGACTTTCCACACAAACCCCTCTGAGCCTCAGTTTTCTCAGCTGTAAAATAACAGCTCAGTGGGACTCCCTTGGTGGTCCAGTGGCTGGGGCTCTGTGCTCCCTACGCAGGAGCCCTGGGTTCTATTCCTGGTTGGGAAGCTGGGTCCCACATGCCAAAACTAGGGATCCCTTGAGTCGCAACTGAAACCCAATGCAGCCAAATATATATATATGTGTGTGTGTATATATATATATATTTTTTTAAAATAACGGCTCAGTGAAATGATCCGCTGAAACTCACCCTGTGCCCACCCCTAGAACTGGGTCAGGAATGCTGGGCGAAGCTGCTGTTCTCCCATCTCCCTCCCCAACCTTGCCTCCACATCTCCCCGCTTTCCTGCCCTCACTCAGGGCCTTGGCTCCAGGGGGAGACGGACCAGCTTCGAGGGCACAGCTGGTGTTCAGGGGCTCGGGGGAGCGCTTTGCCTGGCCCGCCTCCCCTGCCTCATAAACGCACACATGGCTCCGGCGTTTACGGGCAGATTCACCAGCTCTAGCAAGAGAACCTCCAGCAGCCTGGGCCTCCCGGAGCAAGTGGCAGCCTTAAGAGGAGGGAGCTGGAGGTGGCAGCTGGCCCCCAGACCCATCACCATGAGGCACAGGGCCCTCGTGGTGTCCTCTGAGGAGCTCAGCCTCCTTTGTCTGCTTCAGGGGCATCCCACCACCTCTGGTCCTGACCCCCTGGGGCTTCCAGGCTGTGAGGATCTCAGCCCAGGAGCTCCCGGGGGCCGCTCTGCTGTCACCCGATCAAGGGTGATGTAAATGACCTTGCCCGGGTCCCCTGTGCCCACCCTCTCAGGGCCACTTCTCTGTCCCTTGGGGTGTCCAAGTGTCCATCCCTGCCCTCACAAGGGTCCCCACGTGGTCTACAGCTGAGGTCTTGGCCCCAGGGCCCTCTGCAACTATGATCCCACAAAACCACTCCAGCCAGTTGGTCCCGTCGCTTTTGGGGCCTCCTGGTGTGACACTATCACCTGGAGGGACCCCAGCCTGTCCCCACCCTAAGGTTAAGTCCCCCTTGAGAAGCCTCACTGCTGTGCAGGGGGAAAGGCAGTCAGGCCATGAGGCTGATGGAGACTGACACGAAGCAGCAGGCACGGAAGACAAAAGAAACAAACGATTCCTTAAGATCCACGGCCAAAACAAATTGCCGTAATTAACACGTGCCACTGCAACCAGCTAGCGGCTGAGACGTGGCTGGCGTGAGGCAGAGGCGTGAGCCGCAGAGAGCACGCACTCCAGTAAAAAGGCAATAAATGGTGCGGCTGTGATGGAACGCACTTCAATTTGGTTTCAAAACCTTGCTTAAGTGCTTTTATTGTTTCTGTGTGAGAGAACAGAAAAGCTGTTTGGAAACGGCTGCTAAAGAAGCCGCACCACCATCTTTCTGACCGCCTAACCCCCACCCCGGGCAGGTTCCGTGGCCCCTAGGATGGCCCTTCCAAGTTCCCAGGGCACCCACGCTCCCCTCCAACAGAGCCTTGGCACCCAGGTGTCCCCTGGGCTTCTCTGCCTCCAGGGACGGACCGCTGCCCATCTTTGCCCCAGGACCCGCCCCCAGGACCCTGCAGGATACAAAGCAGGCACGAGGTGACAGCCAGCCCAGAAAAATGACGGTCATGGAAGCAGCACTTTATAAACATCAAGGGGACCCCAGAGGTGGCCCAGGGGGACCCTTGCAGTACCGGGGAAATTCCTTAATAGAAGAGATCTTATTAGAAAGTTCTCTAAACTAACACTAAAAATAAAAGCAGAAACATAGGAACACGTTCAACACAGTCTTATTTTCATGGGAGGAGGGATGGGAGGGGTGATTTGCCATCTTGTGGCCACAGTCACCCTTCTGGGGTTTGTTCCACATGGAAAGTATGGCCCAATAGCAGAGGTAAGAAAACCAAAACCTGATTGATAAGTGTGAGGCCAGGGCGGGGAGGGATGGAAGCCCCCCAGGTCTGGGCAGCTCTGCTGGCAGAGCGGGCAGGAGGGCTCCTAACCCAACCTTCCTTGGATGCCTCCAAAGGAGGCAAGGAGCATGGGCTGGGAGCTGTTTCATGAGATGCCACGTGCCCCCCACTCCCCCACCCCCGATTTCATGAGATGCAGCGCATGGCTCTCGTTTGGGGGGAGCCATTCTGTGACCTTCTCTCCCTCCTGCAGGCGTGGTGGGGCACCTGAAGGGCAGAGGATGGCGTGCACTAGCTGTCATCTGCCCCCATGCCCACTCTGGAGGGGTGAGCCCTCCACATCTGTAATGTGGTGAGAGGGGGTGGATCTTCCAGGCCCCTCCTGAGAGGCCGGGTGCAGGGGGTAGCAGGGGGCCACCTGCAGGCCAGCTGGCAGGAGCCTGGCCGTCTGGCCTCTGCAGACCCCCTCCACCTGGGGCCCCAGCCTGCACCCAGCAGACCAGAGCCGGAGCACAAATGCCTTGGTCTCAGCATCTCTGAAGAGCAATCAGCTCTCAAGGCTCTAAGCACATGCCATCTGTGATTTAGTAAGTCTCCTCCCATGCTAATTCAATTTAAAAGAAAAAAAATTTCTTCCTATGGACCTCATTCTGATTTATCCAAACCTACTCCTCCAGTTCCCAGTAAAGGAGAGGAATGCATTTTTGTGTACCTGGGCCCACAGCAGTGAGGATACTCATGTCAGCTATTACTCTGGGTGCCATTTTCATACACTCTGTCACTATCAAGGACATTCTTGGCAAGGCAGTGAAGTGAAAGTCGCTCAGTCGTGTCCGACTCTGCTACCCCATGGACTATACAGTCCATGGAATTCTCCAGGCCAGAATACTGGAGTGGGTAGCCCTTCCCTTCTCCAGGAGATCTTCCCAACCCAGGGATCAAGCCCAGGTCTCCTGCACTGCAGGTGGATTCTTTACCCACTGAGCCACCAGGGAAGCCCCCCAAAAACTGGAGTGGGTAGCCCTTCCCTTCTCCAGGGGATCTTCTCAACCCAGGGATCGAACCAGAGTCTCCTGCATTGCAGGTAGATTCTTTACCAGCTGAGCCACCAGGAAAGGGAGCCTTTTCACTAAAAGCCACCTGCTGCAGAAAAGGGGATATGGCTAAGCTCACCTAGGGTGGAAGAGAGGAGGAGGTGGTAAGATGGTCCTCAGGAAACTCCAGCTCTCCCAGGGCCTGGCTGTGTGGCTCGGGGCAAGCTACGTGAGCTTCAGAAAGCCCAACTCCTCCTGAGAAAAGTGGGGTCTTCTGAGGACCCGTCGAGATGACAGGGAGGCCCCCAGCTCGGAGCTTCGCAGAGGCAAGAGTTGAGAGGGGGATTTCCGAGGATCAGCCGCAGGTCGGCTGTCTCCCCTGCTGCATCTTCTAGGGTGTATCTTCCAGCCTCCTGATGAGAGGAATGGAGACTTCTCACCAGCCTCTCCCCTACTGCCCCCAGGTAATTTCTTAATTCTCATCAGCACAGCTGTTACCATATCTCCTGAGATGACCCCAGGCTCGTAGCTACCACTCATAGGGTTGCTCATGTACCAAAGCAGGAGAGTTACAGACCCAACTTCTTAAGAAAAAATCCTAGAGGGCACTCATGAGGAATCCTCACTACAACCTCCAAGGTATGGTTTCTCCCCATTTTACAGATGAGCAAACTGAATGTTGATGTGGCTTAATAACTTGCCGGCTGTCTTCCAGCTATGTCTGATGAATTCCACATCTCTGCTCTTCCTGTTTATAATTCTGCCTACCACTCATAAATTTCAAAATCTCAGGAGTTAATTGGGGTGAAAGTGTTAGTCGTTCAGTCATGGCTGACTCTGTGACCCCAAGGACTGTAGCCCGCCAGGCTCCTCTGTCCATGGGATTCTCCAGGCAAGAATACTAGTGTGGGTAGCCATTCCCTTCTCCAGGGGACCTTCCCAACTCAGGAATGGAACCTGGGTCTCCCACATTGCAGGCAGATTCTTTACCATCTGAGCCAAGAGGGAAGCCCTCAGAAGTTAGTTATTACACAAATAAACAAAACAAGCAAACAACAGTAAATTGCTCTTTAGATTTTTTTGTTACTTCAGAACTTACGCTTAACTAGGGTTGGGTTTATATTAAAGCTGAGCTGGTCTAGTAGATCTTTTTAAAGAATAATAAGTGAGAATTTCTGTGTGGGCAAAAGTGAAGGCAGGTCCCCTCAGCTCTCCAGGCGTGGCTGCTCATTGGAACAATGGAAAGGTTGAACTCGTTGCTTCTTAAGTCTCTGATCTTTCCTCCCAGTCATGTGCCAGCTGAGAGTACTGGGTGACTCTCCTTTCCCCTGAACTGGCCACCAGATAAGCCTTACTTCCAGCATTTGTTACAGTCTGGTACCAGATGCCACTTGGACCTCTGGACATCGTTCTTAGGAAAAGAGATTTTTTTTTTTTGCTTTTCTTTTCTTTTTTTTAGCTCCAGCCTAGCTTTTCCCACTTACATCCTGAACTGTGAAAATGGACTGAGCAGGCAACAGAGAATTTAAAATGAGCTGGGAGAAAAAAATGTCCTGCGACAATAAATCGCATCACAGTGGCGATCTCTATCTAACCAGAAAATTCTCAGCCCAGACAATGGCTCATTTATTTCCAACAATATTCAATACAGCGGAATTCCAGGCCCACAAAAGGATTTCTACAGATTCTTGGAGTTGCTTGCAAAGGGGTTTAACCTACATAGAAAAGAGAGCTGTTCAATTATAGATTCCCAGGCGTGAGGGAGACCTTTGTAAATAAATTGTAAGGTGGTCTGCTGAAAACGTGGCTTCTTCCCTGGGGTGGGGGTGGGCGGGCATCTCACCTCCTGACAGTGCAAGGCAGAAGCGCCAGGCCTCACCTGGGGAGGGTGTTTGGGTGAACATCTGGGTCGAGATGTCTGCTGGCGGGGTGGGGGGGAGAGCCCGCTATGGGAGGATAGGAGCCCCTTAACCCGGGCCCTCAGCTGATACATTTTATAAACATCCAGGCAGGGCAGCCTCGCAAGACTCCTGGGCTTTACAAATACATTTCAGATTCCACGGTCAGCGAGACGGTGTTCTGAGCATGGGCTGGAAAGAGGCGGTAGGAAACAGGAGAGGAGGGAGGGGTCTGGAAGCAGCCTTCTAAATTTAACATGCAGTTGCTTTTAGGCCAAGTGGATGAAGAGTAAATTCCAGCGCCTAAAGCTCTTATCTTTGTTTACCATTTCCCCAAACAGCAAGTGACCTGGGCTCTGCTTTCAGCCTGAATTAGCAACCAAGATGCACGCAGGAATGAGTGATGGGATGCTGGGGGCTGGGCCAGGGGGATAAACAGGGCAAGCTGACCACTCCCCACCTTGATGGGACATTTGCCCGAGTGACCCGACGTGACGTTGCAGGCCGTCCCTGGGCAGGCGAGGGTGCGGTCGTGATGCGTCAGACCATCCCAGATCGGGGAGGACCGTGAAGCCTTCCACCTCCTTGATGAGGGAGCCATAAATATCCTAGAGCGACCTTTTCTGATGCTCAATAATAGCTTCTCAACATCTCTCCAGTGGGCATGGAGCATGGCTGCTTTATTGCTAACTTCTAGCCATTTGAAAGGAGAAGGCAATGGCACCCCACTCCAGTACTCTTGCCTGGAAAATCCCATGGATGGAGGAGCCTGGTAGGCTGCAGTCCATGGGGTCACTAAGAGTCAGACACAACTGAGCGACTTCACTTTCACTTTTCACTTTCATGCATTGGAGAAGGAAATGGCAACCCACTCCAGTGTTCTTGCCTGGAGAATCCCAGGGACGGAGGAGCCTGGTGGGCTGCCGTCTATGGGATCCCACAGAGTCGGACACGACTGAAGCAACTTAGCAGCAGCAGCAGTAGCCATGTGAAAATTCCTCTGTGTATGTTGAGGCATAATTTTTTCTCTCTGGGACTTACCATTGGGCTTGGTTCCTTCCTCAGTCACCGTAGGAGCAGCGTGTCCTTTTTGTCACATGCCTGACACTCAGGTGGCTGTGCCCTCACGTCTCCCCGTGATTTGCTCTGTTCTCCTGAGTTCTCTGAGTGCCTCACTGAAGCAAGTTGGTCCACTTTACTCGCCCTGGTCCCACCTCTCTCCCTGCCATTGCTCAGCCTCACAGATGCTGACTTTGGCCTCACATTTCTCCCCAGGTGACGGCCCAATGGCCTTTCCGGCCCCTCTGCCATCTTCCCCTGGACAGTCCTCACATTTCAGTCTCAGCTACATGTCAGTCCGCGATGCCCTGCTTTTCTCTCCTCCCTCCATACCAGTGGACTTGTGTACCCATTATGGGTTGAACTGGACACCATCCCTGCTGGGGCTCCCGATGCTGCCCTACCAAAGCCAAGATCCTGCAAGAGGCAGCCCCAGCAGGGGCCATTCTGGTTCCCTCATTTTTTTTTTTTCAGCCACCCCAGGATGAAATCTGAAAATCACTTTTATCTCTTGGTTCCTTGACCCCTTATATCCAGACTTGCCAGTCAGGCTAGTCATCCTTTGCACCAGTGACGCTGAGAATTGGCCTGGGAGCTTTAAAAACCATATTAATTCCTGCACCCAGTCCAGACCAATTACAGTGGAATGTTTCTAAGTGGGGCTGGGCATCAGCTGAGAACAACCACGAGGGGAGTCACTGCTAACATTCCTCCTGTTCCTACCCCGTTTCCTGTTCTGATAGCAGACACTGTCCTCAGAGCTCATCGTCTCTGCCTGGACTCCCACACAGTCCCCCGTTTTATTGCCTTACCCCCCCAACACTTCCAACTGTCCCTCCATGTCATGATCAGGTCACAAGATATCATATTCTGTGCATCACCTCCACACATCAAACACCTTCAGTGGCTCCCTAGTACCCAAATGACAAATCTTTGAACAAGTAGACCGATTCCTGAACATATAGTAAGTGGTAGGTATGGGACTGTACCCCCGCCCCCAACACTCTGCTAAGTGCAGGCCAGGTACTCGATGTCTATCTCAGGGGAGAGGAGAGTGAACAAAAAAATATTTATCTGCAAATTAATGCCATAACTCCCTCCACAAGGGCAGAGAAAATGGGCTGGGTGTTTACCTATCATTTACTAAGGGGATTATTTCTTTAAATATCACCTATAATCAACTGTGGACAATCCCTGCTAATGGAGAGAACCGAATCCTAAATATTACAACACAGCAGATAATTCAAAAACTTGAATCTGGTTGATCTGGGAATGTGTTTTACGCTTCTGAGGGCTTGCGTCTGATAACGGAGATGATTTTAAAATTAGGTAATTAGATGTGTCTTATTTGTTCCTCCCCCTCAAGGAATAAATAACTCAGCTCCCAAAATAATATGCTATTTTTTTCTCTCAACCCTTTCCTGAAATAGAGATAGTGGATACATTCCAGGGTACTGAAGGGGGCAGGAAGAGGAAAGAAGGCAGAAACCCACAATGACAGTTAATAGAGGGGATGGGATGGGGGGTTGTCAACAGACTGCCCTTCAACTGATCCACCATTAAACTGTAGCCAGTACACCTAACCAGCCTGCAAACTGTTCACAGTATCTGCTAAAGCTAACCACACACATCCTGTGACCCAGCAATTCCACCCCTAGGTACATACCCAACAGAACTGTGACCTACGTTCACCAAAAGCCACATATAAGAGTGTCCCGCTTTCTTCATAATGGCCCCCGAACTGGGGACAATGCAAATGTCCACCCACAGCTAGAAGGATGAACAGACATGGAATGGACACACAACTCCACACCATACCATCAGTGAGTCTCAAAGACACACAGTGAACACAGGAAACCAGGCACAAAAGCCGAGGTTCTGGATGTTCCGTTTACGTAAAGTTTTGAAAGAGGCAAGATAACCCCTTGTTTTAGAGGTCGGGATGATGCTTACGTTTTCTGGGGGGAGCAATGATGGGAAGGGGTCACCGAGGTCCTCAGGAGCGCTGGAACTGTTCTGCATCCTGATCTGGATGCTAGGGACGCAGGTGCGCTCACTTTGTGAAAATTCACTAAGCCCTGTGCTTTGGTTTGCATTATATTGAATACTTTCCTGTGTGCATGTTATTCTTCCAGAAAATATACAAAGGAAAGTAAGGGAGGAAGGAGGGGAGAGAGAGGATGAAAGGAGAGCGGAAGGGTGGCAATGCTTGAAGGTAAAATCCTTGGAAGCTGAAGATCTGCGTTTAGTTCTCACTCTGCCATGTGCTAGCTGTGTGACCTTGGACAAGCCACTAACCTCTCTGAGTCTTTTTTTTTTTTCATCTATGAAATAGGAAACAAAAATGCCTACCTGCTTCACAGTGCAGTTGTGAGGACCACATGATGTAAGGGATATAAAAATTCTTCAGAAGGCAGTAGAGTACTGCAGGAGAGGAGTACTATTATCGTCATTATAGAGCTCTGCAGACAGAATTCCTGCAGTGCGTCAGTACCATCAATAAAGCTGAACCCAGGGCAGTCAGCAGGGAGGGCTGACATGGTGGTGGGGTGTGTGTGTGTGTGGGTACAGGCAGGCTGGTTTTGGGTCGTTCATTACATCTCCTTATCTAATCCCTTAATGGCCTAGGCCTCAGTGTACAAGAGCACCTGGAATAATCCCTGTGTTTATGTGAGATGGGTCTGTCGCATTCCTTTTAAAGCGGATATAAATAGATGCCACACACACCCTCCTAATTACCTTTCCTAAGGTAGGACGCTTGTCTACTTCTAAACCTGCCAAATTCTTTAGATTAGCATATGCAGGACTGTCTGGGTATTAGGAAGAACCCCCCCACCCCCAACAGGTTTCCCCCCATTACTTCTTGCTCCAGGCCTGAAACAGCTCTCTCAGAATATCTATGGATGTCAATGTTGAGCCAGAAGAACCCCAGTGCCCCAGTTTAAGTGAGCCATGAGGAACCCAGGCCTGGGCTCAGCCTCACCCTGGGGACTCAAGCGCTCTGCCTGGAGACTGGGCGCCAGGGGACTATGGGTTTTCTTCCGGGTCAGGGGGCAAAAGGGCAAAGTGAGAGTTGCCACATTTTCCCTGGGAGGATTCCATCTCATGGTCCAAGTCCCCTGGAGAATGAGTGCAAGTGGAAACCTTGAGTCTTCTCGGGTCTCCGTCTTCCCTTCTGTCCCTAGGCTTGAACTCCCTTGGCCTTATATTACGGGACGCCAGGGTCCCAGCTTCTAGTGGGTGGGGCCTGACCTGACCCCACCCATTATATGCAACACCAAGTCTGGTGCATGTGTGTGAGCATTTAGCAAAACTGTCTGATGCTGGTATTTCTTGGGAGGAACAAAATTGAGGCCTCCCCCACTTCTATTTCCTTTAGAAAAATAAGAAAACATAAATTTTTCTATTAGATCCCTGAGCCTCCAGGAAAAATCTTTTTGAAAGCAATGACATTTTAATTTTCTTTTTATCATTCTACTCCACATGGTATCAGCACACACCCAGACTGAGGTGTACATGTAGGTGTGAGTGACTCAGAGTGTGTGTCTGTAACTTGCAGAGAAAATGGTACACAAAAATCCAAATGTAGCAAAGTGAGGTTAACAGGCAAGGAGAGTATTTCCCACTTAAAATTATTTATCAATAGTTTCCCATAGAGTTCCCTTGTGTGTGCTTCAGCTCAGTCATGTCTGATACTTTGTGACCCCACGGACTGCCAGGCTCCTGCCAGGCAGTCTGTCAGGCTCCTCTGTCCATGGGATTTCCCAGGCAAGAATACTGGAATGGGTTGCCATTTCCTCCTCCAGGGATCTTCTCAACCCAGGGATTGAACTCACATTTCTTGCATCTCCTGCTTTGATAGGTAGATTCTTTACCACTGTGCCACCTATCAGATTTAGCTACCACATTTAAATATTGGTTTGCAGAGACTAAACTAAATGATAGAAAGACCAAGAGACTGAGCAACTTAGACATAAAAGTAGCAGTTATTGCCCATTGAAAAATCAAATAGAGATGAAAACATCTCTCTGAAAATGATTGAGAATGCAAACCATAAGGCAAAGTTTCCATTCACTTTTTTGTTTCTATTTTCCCCCAATATTTAAGATTTAATCAATATTTCCCAATATTAAATGTTAGTAAATATTTAAAATTTATTTACAACCGTCTAAGAGTATGTGTGTGTATGCTAAGTCCCTTCAGTCATGTCTGACTCTTTGCAACCCTATGGCCTGTAGCCCTCCAGGCTCCTCTGTCCATGGGATTCTCCAAGCTAGCATAATGGAATGGGTTGCCATGCCCTCCTCCAGGGGATCTTCCCAACCCAGGGATCAAACCCATGTCTCGTATGTCTCCTGCATTGGCAGGCAGGTTCTTTACCACTACCACCACCTGGGAAGCCCATCTAAGAGTACAGTTACTTGTTTTGCAGAACAGGTGCCAGCTGAACAGGATTCTGTAAGATTGTAGAATGGCTTTCCTCCTTGACACATCCTTCCAGAGTAGTTTAACATGGAGAACAGAGGGCCTTGTGATGAAACGTGCTCCTGGCCTCTGAATATTACGTTTAAACAGAAGTCCTGTCTGCCTGTTTTGTACTTTAGTTTCCAGAGACCTTTCACCTTTACCATCTCGTTGGCTCTGCTCCAAGAGACGGGTGGGGAAAAATCATGACCTGGAACTCAGAGACTAGGGGACCTGTTGATGTTGCCTTGGTGACTGGCCCAAGGCCAGGGCTGCTGGGCAATGGATGCAGGGCAGAACCCCTGGTGGGATGTGGTGACCACCCCGAGGCCCGGCCCAGGCCAGCCAGAGAGGCTGCAGGGGCATCCTCGTGGGGTGAGAGGCAGATTTACTGTAAGGGCTCTCCCAACTCTTAATTCTGGTAACCTGGGCTTTGCTACAGGCTTTGGGGGGAGTGGGTACCCTTGGGGATCCAATTGTAACATTATCTCTTGGAAATCCAGATGCTTGAAGTGCTTCCTGGCTTGACTCTGCTCAGATCCTACTCCACGCAAGTCCCCCAACACTCCAGGCCAAGCAGACCCCCTTGGACCTTGCCAGCACAGACAGAGGGTCTGAGCATGCCGAGGGGGACAGCCCAGGGCTGACTGGTGCAAATCTCAGCCCCAGCTCCCCAGGCTCTTGCCTGCAAGGCCTCGGCTTCTATTTAAACATCTGGGCCGAGCTCACCAACTTTTTCTTCCAAGGAAAAGCACTTCCTTGACTAAACTTTCGTTTCTTTCTCTTTTACTTCAAATAAATTCTACTCCCACCCCCATTTAAAAAAATATTTTTATTTATTTGGCTGCCCAGGGTCTTAGTTGCGACATGTGGGACCTAGTTCCCTGACCAGGGATTGAACCTGGAACCCCCGCATTGGGAGCATGGAGTCTTAGCCACTGGACCACTAGGAAAGTCCCCCAATCCCATTTTTTTATTGTGTCCTTTTTTTTTTTTTTCTAGATGGCAAAGAAAAACATGCCACCTCTTCCATTTCATTTCCCCCACCATGATCCATGCCTGCTGCATTTCGTTCATGTCTGCCCCAGACCCAGGTGCCCTGCACAGAGGCCCTTCTGTCTTCTGTACCCAGGGCTCTGCTCTCCAGCCTCCAAGACATCCCAGAACAGCCCCTCTCCCACTCAGACAGCCTAACACAACCATTTCAGATTCTTTCACGCATCTCAGAGTCTTTACACAGGCTGTTGCATGCTCTATTGTTATTTAAATTTCTATCTACTACCTTAATTTCTTATGAAGGAAAACTTTAAGCTATATAAGTTGGAAAAATAGCTGAGTGAACCCCTGTGTACCCATCACTCAGTTTCAACAAGTGTCAAATGGTGGCCACTTTGGTTCCCCTGCCCTCTCCTACTCTGCCATTTTCTTTTTTGGCTTTTAAATCCCAGACATCGTCTCACGTTTTTCATCTCTGTTGTGAAGAATTTGGATTCAAGATTGCCGAGGTCCTTTTGGGTTCAGTTTGACTCTGAGCAGAAGCGCAGGTTCCCTCCCGGGGAGTCCCCATTTGCCATACGCTTGCTGCCCTCTGCTGGCCGGGCTGGCTCAGGACACTTCTGCCCTCGATGCTGGCCCAGATTTTCCTCAAATAACTTAACCCAGGAGGGGTGTGGCGGGGCTGGGGTAGGGGGTGGGGCGGGGGGGACCGGGTTCTAAGGGGTGAAGGGGAGTCTGAGTGGGGGGTGGGGACTGCCTCGCCTGGGTTTGGTTAAGACGCTGAGACCTGAGCGCCCCCCTTCAACCACATTCATACATCCATGCAGAAAAGATCACTAGGGCGGGTCAGACAGATAGTCTGCAGCGGTCTCACCCCCTTGGCTGCACAAAACCAGCATCCAGGCCCCACCCCGAACCAACAGTCAAACCCCTGAGAGGCCAGGGATCAAGCATCCTTATATACTAAACCCCCCCCCCCCCCCCCCCCCCCCCCCCCCGGCTGCATCTAATGTTCAAGCAAGTCAAGAACTGCTGGGCCAACACGCCAATGTTGGTATGCATCTTGAGCCCAAAGCTAAGAAGTAGTGAATTAAAAAAAAAAAAAGCTCATCAGGGAAAAGAATAAATGAAGACTTGACCTCACAATACAAATTACCCTTGGTCTATCTTAAAAAGTCCCTTCCAAGTGCTGACAGCTTCCAGCCAGACACTTTTGTTTGAGGAACCAATACCATGGACTTGCTAGGGATGCTACTCTTAGATCTGGTTTCCTTTTCTTTTTTGAGATATAGTTCTGCATTTGGGTGAACAGTACCACTGTTCTGTTCTGGCTTTTTACATGTCTGCATTTGTTAAGACTCCTTTCATTGCAGAGTTTAACAGAATTTGGCTGTCACTAAGTTAGGTCAAAAATGAGAACTTGCTGGAAGGGTACTGAGACACCACCCGCAGGGCTCCTTGCCAGGAGCAGATGGCAAACAGGACACAAGGAAATAGACCCTGTCCTTTGCCTCTGGTTCTCTGCACATCTAATTCATTGCTTCTTTCTCACGGCAAACATGTTTACTGCTCATTAATCCACACGTCGGTACATGGCCACCAACAGATCATGACTCACCTGTGTTCAGCTTCCAGCTGCTGGAGAACAACTCCTTTTTCCTCTGCCTAGGTCCTTTAAAAGTCCAGGCTGACACTTTCACGTCAGAGCCCCACTCGTGAGCCAGTCAACTGTGGCCTGCAGGGCTGACTATGTAATTTGTCCAACCTGATGCCAAATGGAAAAAAGCAAGGGAAAGTGCCATTAACAGTACATAGAAAGGCTCTTCCTTTCTTCTCCCACCTCTCAAATTATCACAGTGTGTTTTATTTTCTATTTAACACCAGTCTAAGTAAAGAAAACTCTAAATTTTAAATTATCAGTGTGAATTTTACCACTCATCTCTGGATCATGCAATGCCACTTTTAAATGGTAATATCAGAGCATTTAACTCACATGCAGAACCACTGAAATTACATAACTAGTATTTTGGGACTCATGGGCCAGAAGAGATAAAGACAAACTAAACTCCTCAAGATTGGAAGGAAGATGAGGGGGTGCGCCAGGTTCCCCCAGAGTGTGGGGGCACAGGATGAGTTGGGAGAGTCAGGAGCCTGGGATCTCTGCCCCTCCTCCAGCCACCAAGCCCACCTACAGGATGGCACCCCTAGACCCCGGGGCAGGGTCTAGGGAAGATGAGCCAGGCATCCCCCTTCCCAGATCCAGCCCCCAAACCCACAGTAGGTTGTCACTCCCCAAAGATCTTTAAACTTCTGCACCAGGAAACATGCAGTATTAGACCAGGAGTGGGCAGAGGCTTGCCCAGGCCAGCACACAGCCACAGTGCTGCCTGCCCAGAGCAGGGATGGCCAACACCATGCCCACTCCAAGATGCTTCAGGGTGAATGCACCCCATGCCTACATTCTCCACACCTGAGCCTAGGCCCCTGAGGAATGGAGGGCAATGGTGGTCAAAGGGAAACCAGAGAGGGGTGGCCAGGCTGGGCCCAGGCCACCAGGGACAGGAGAGCAGACAGCTGAGAACCCGCCCTGGGGAAGAAGCCAAGGTGGGAGCCCTCATGGGTGAGGCTCCAAGCCCCGGTGCTCACTCCAGTATCCCCTCAGACTCTGCTCCCTAAACACAAATTCAAAGATATGACGATTAAGATTCTCCACAGGGGACTCCCCTGGCAGTCCAGGGTTAAGACTTCACCTTCCAACGCAGGGGGTGTGGGTTCCATCCCTGAATTGGAAGCTAAGATCCCACATGCCTCAACAGCCAAAAAAAAAAAAAAATCAAAATATAAAATAGAAATAGTATTGTGACAAATTCAATAAAAATTAAAAAAAAAAGAAAAAGAATCTCCTCTTGGCAACCACAGAGCATTAAACCCCAAGCATTAGAGCCCCTCTCTCCAGTCATGTGTTTATCGGCCCGGCCCTGGTGGCCTGGGATGGAGGTGGAAGTGTGGGGTCAGGAGATAACCTTCTAAATAAACAGTTCCCAGAAACGAAGACGGAGAATGTTGGGAAAGCCAACTGTTTTCATTTTTGCCTTTCAAATTTGTAAACATTAGGCTGCACGTGTTTTCAGAAACTTGACTTTGTGTGTGTGTGTGTGTGTGTGTGTGTGTTAGTCACTCAGTCATGTTCAACTCTTTGTGATCCTGTGGGCCATAGCCCACCAGGCTCCTCTGTCCATGGAATTCTCCAGGAAAGAATACTGGAGTGGTTTGCTATTCTCTTCTCCAGGGGATCTTCCCGACCCAGGGATCCAACTCGGGTCTCCCTTGTTACAGACAGATTCTTCACCATCTCAGCCACCGGGGACATTTTTCACTCAGCACTCAGCAGTATTTTATGCACTAATGGCTACCTTATATTGAGCAGCTATACTCTTAACAGATTAGCTAAGGTATTTACCATGGACTTCAGAACTCCACATGTTCTGGCCCATCACTCTCCCCTCTGCCTGTCTGCCCCTCACACACTAAGCATTTAGTGCTTACGCATTTGCTCCTGCCGGCGTGGTCCCCTCTCTCATGGGGACAGCCTATTGGCCTTACCTTAGAGTTTAGGTTCTGTCCTGGTGCATGATGCTACCCAAGGACAGATGTTTCTAAGGCAACCCTGATGTTGCTGATCCAGGGAGTTCTGTCTTACAATCACTGGTTTAGATCCCATGCAAGGTGGCTGCTGCAGGCTTGTGAGCAGCTCCCAGGGGTAAGATGGGGCCTGCAGAATGGACTTGCCTCAAGTGCTGCCCCCTGCTGTCCTGAGAGGAGAAGACAGAAGCAAGCCAAAGAGGAGAAGAAGAAAAGTCCTCCCAAATTGAGGACTTCTCTTTGAACATCATTAACTGATCTATGACTTCCCAGGTGGCACTAGTGGTAAAGAACCCAATGCAGGAGTCATGGGATATGTGGGTTTGATCCCTGTGTCAGGAAGATCCCCTGGAGGAGGAAATGGTAACCCAGTCCAGTATTCCCATGGACAGAGGAGCCTGGTGGGCTACAGTCCATAGGGTCACAAAGAGTCTGACCAGAGTCAGACACAGCTTAGCTACTGAGCGTGCCCGCAACTGATTTAAAAAGATGAGACTGTCATCAAGCAGGTAATTTAACTCAAGCGCTGTAGGGAGTGGACAGACAGGATGAGAGAAATGGGGAGGTGGGGGGCGGATATCCTCCAATTAGCACAGCAGCTAACAAACTCCTATAACCCTTCCCTAACTCATCCCACCCACAGGGGTGCCCACACCTAGCTTCTCAACATCCCACCAGTTCACTGTCACCCCTTCCTCGCATCACGGGTGACGGCAGAGAGTGACAGTGTCCCCCATGGAAGTCATCCGGGGATGTTAGGGTTCCCCAACCCTGGGTGCTGGAGTTGTGCTTCTCCGCACCTTTGCCCTAATCAATATTTTCCAGCTTTTTATAACCTGATGAGTGAAAACCAAATCTCATGCTATCAATTTGTATTTTTCATCAAGGCAACTCATACTTGTTGCCTCTTCATTTCTCTTGACCACTTTTCTGATGAGTTTCTTTTCTTACTGATTTACTGTAGCTCATGGAGTTTTGGGGCTTCCCGCATAGCTCAGTTGGTAAAGAATCTGCCGGCAATGCTGGAGACATGGGTTCAATTCCTGGGTTGGGAAGATCATCTGGAGAAGGAAATGGCAACCCACTCCCATATTCTGGCTTGGAAAATCCCAAGGACAGAGGAGCCCGGCAGGCTATAGTCCATAGGTCGGAAGAGTCGGACACGACTTAGCGCTATCTTTCTTTTCTAGTTTTTGTTACCATTGATCCTTTCTAGACGAAGCAGTTGTTTTTGTTTTGCTGTTTTATTATTTGTCTTTTAACTTTATGATGTGCCCATTACTACCCTGTGGCAACCTCCCTGAGATTTGCTAGAGGACAAGTGTTTACAAAAATAATCAAAAAATGATCACTAATAAGAATAGAAAAGAGTTTTATTTGAGCTAAACTAGTCCAGAAGCCCACTTCTCAGATTACTCTGAGAAATTGCTCTGGAGAAGTAGGGTTTTCAGCCCAGTTTTATATCTCATCAGAACAAAGAACATTAAACAAGTCAGGGTTACATTTCTTCAAGGTTTCAAAAAAAAAAAAAAGACCAGTGCATACATAGCAAGTCAACATGGCCTTGACACCTGGGAAGGGAGTCTTATCATCAAAGGAGAACCAGCATTGGCTTCCCAGGAAGAAAGGCATTTAATCTTTATTTTTAACACAGACATTCTTTACTCCCAGTCAATATGCTGGTTTCTTTACTAATTGAAGCAGTTGTACAGTGTATGTTTGACAGGCCACAAAGGGGCTACTTTAGTTAGTGTAAAATTCAAGTGAACTCATGTATAAAGCCAGAATGACTTCCCTATATCTTGATATGAAAAATAACTTTTTATCATAAAGGAGTGTGTACAATACGTAGCCTGCCACACCATCCGCTCTCAATAATCGCTAGCAGGGCAGCCGCCGCCGTCGTTTTATAACACACGTCTGACACCCAGAGGCCCCGCAGTCCCAGGCCTGCTGGTCTTCAGTAACGCGCAGCACCGTGAAACCAGCGTAATAGAATATGTAGACTGTTCTGCGGAGTGCTAATCTAATGCCATTTGGACGGGATCATGTTTCATCTTGTGGGGTTTCCATGTAAGTGTTTGTGAGCACTGAAGCTGCTCTAAAGTTAGTGGGAAAGACTGAAAGCTGTGTGACTCGATCTCACTCAGCGTTCCTCCTTTGTCACCACCCCTCCATCAGCCGGCCCCCGAGTACTGCAGCCTCCAGGAAGGTCTGCCCTACTTGGACATGGTGATTAAAGAGACCTTGAGGATGTACCCACCAGCTTTCAGGTAAGCCTGCACCCCAGGTCTTCAGTCATCACCTGTGTTGTGAAGAATGCTGGACCCAAGCTCCTGGAGGGGAAGGTCTGAGTAATGGGGGTCATCTCCAGGGGGCACTGGACACCATGCCGGACATACGGTCACCATGGAAGTAAATGTCCGGCCTATATTCCTATATGTTAACTATCTTTTCGAAATGTCATTGCTGTTTTCTTAACACGACCTTCCTCCCCAACCCAAGCCAATCTCTTTGGCCTCCTAGACTCAGATGACTTTTGCTCTTTCCCTGGCCTGTTCATTCACCAGCTACTTATTGAGCATCTACTTTATGCCATGCGCTGGGAGATCAGCCAAAACAGATAAAGCATCTGCCTTTGAAGTTGACAGTCCAGAGGGGAGCATCCAAGGCCTGGGATGCTCCTTCATTCTCTCCAACGATCCGCACCCCACCCCATCCTCAGAGCTCCCACCCAGGACTTAGTGCTCCAGGATGTCTGACTCAGCCAGCCTCACCCGTTCCCCACTGGCTCTCTCCCCACTACAGCACTCTGCACACTGACTCTACTTCATATTATATTTTTGGATACTTTTCAACTGCTCTGCAACATTTCACCAAAGTGCTTCCAGCCACACCAACCTGTAAATGCCTTGAGAGCAGGAATCAGGTCTTCTGCTTCTTTCAAATTCCCCCTAAATGAGATGCTACCAAATTCCAGGCTCATTCATCCCAAGCACAGTAAGCCAAGCGCTGAGATGCTGAGGTTTGCAGCACGTTCACAAGGCAGCCAAGCGTGGAGACAGAACAAATCTCCAGGCTGCCTCCCCCACTTCAAGTGGCCCAGGTATTCGTGGGATAAAGTGGCAGCTGAGGAGCATGGGGAAAGGTAATGATTGGAGATGAGAAAAAGGTGAGGCAATTGTAGTTCTAAGCAGGTGCAAGGAAGCTATAGGTGTCTCCATGGGAAGCAAGTTCAGAATATGGCGGCCTTAGTGTCAAAACAAAAGATAGTTTTGAGCTCTCTGAGGTCAAAAGGTCAGCAAGAAGCCACTTGCACGTGCCCAGTTGGAGCGTCAGCGGTCTTAACCAGTCTTAACAGGCTCAAGCTCCAACTAGACACAGCTGTCTCCAAGTTCCTGAAAAAAAAAAAAAACAACAAAAACTTGGAAAAACATCTTACTGTTGAAGCTGCCTGGTCCTTACAGTACGGGCAGGCTGTTGTGTAGCAACAATTAAAGCAAGCTTCATCAATGAAGGCAAGCTGAATGGATCTAACTGAGGACTACCCTGAGTTTCAGAGGCAGCCCATGGAGCACAGGGTCCAACTTGGGTCTCCAGACCTTCAGAGAGTGAAACGTTGCCAGAGCTCAGGCTCTAGGAACAGAGGCAACCCAAAGCATGTAACTTAGAAATTCTACTCTGCATCTCTAGGAAGCATTGTACCACATAAACCATATGGAGGTAACTTTTGCCATTTTAAAAAGAGAAAATGTGGATGATGTGAAGGTATCTCAAAATTATATTCCAAACCGAAAATATCCTAGCGAGTGTGATTGTAGACATTGTGCAAAACGTTCAGACCCAGAGCCAAGAGAGAATTCCCAGGGTGTGAGTCAGATCACATCCTTCTCAAGAACACATGCTTTCAGTCTCCTGGTCCAGGAGCAGACAGGCACGCCAGGGCTCGCCTCGTTGCTCTGCTGACACCAGTATTAAGACCTGATCCTGGGACTTCCCTGGTGGTCCAGTGGTTAAGACTGCAATTCCACTGCAGGGGGCACGGGTTTGATCCTTTGTTGGGAAACTAACAGTCTGCATGCTGAGTGACCAAAAAAAATAAAAGACCCAATTTCACAGGCCTTACCTGACTTCCTTGGGAGCCTCAGAGCAAACTGTCATCCGGTCTATTTTTTGTTTTTGTTTTCGTTTTTTAATGATTTATACCAGCTTCCTTCCCAGGGAACTGTGGGCAGCTGCTATACACATGAAATTCAAAATAAGACATTCAGTGATACACAGATCAAAGACTGTTCAGAGGAAAGAATCCTTGATGGGATACCAGAGATGGTGACAATTGGGGTCAGGCTTGGTGGCTGAGGTTCCCAGGAGAGAGGAAAACTGGTTGAGTTGAACCATCCTGTTCTCTATTGGGAGGAAAGTGTAGAAACTGATCAAAGACACATCATTTCCTGGATCTAAAGCCAATCAAGCCTTCATCACATGAGACCTTGCATAGATGACATGTCGAGCGACAAAGTCCACAGTCTCCTCAGCACTAAAATTCTGCAGGCAATTCTCCTCCTGATCCTTTATAAGCAGAAAAGTGTAAAAGGAAGTCAGTGAAGGCATGGTTCTGGGGAGCCAGGATGCTGCGATCTTACCTGAGGGCAGGACAGAACCCAGAGTATCTAGATGGATTTGTTAAAATTCCCACTATATAAAAACAATAGATCCAGGTTTCCCTAATGACAGAGCCAGTCTGGACGGAAAGTCAAGACAGTCTCGGTCCTGCCAACAGTTTACTGTGTGATCCTGGGTAAGTTCCGGGCTGTCCTGGGCTTCTGTGCCTTTAGAGGGCACACGACACCCGCTCTGCCTGCTCCGGAAGTGTTGGGAGGATCAGTGAGACAGCAGACGTGGAAACATGATACCCCTGCAGGCAGGGTGTCATGCAAGGTATGAAGTAAAGAGCAAGAAGCATTTGAGTTGAATGGCCTCCACCCAGTCTCCAGTCTCAGGCAAGCCGTGGTCTCCCTTCCCCCGGACCTACTCCACTGGTGGTTTAAACCCCATCACTCTGTTGACTTCTGTCATCAAACAACAGAAGTGAGAGAGGCAGACAAGAGGCCCATTTGCTTTAGCCCAGGCATAGGGTTTGGGGGTGAACATAGAATTTTGCTTTTTAATTTTATTTTACTTTATTATTTTAATCTCAGAAAAACGCTTGACTTTTCTCAAGCACTGACACATTTGACTGATACCCTTATTCCTAAAAAATAAACCCTCAAAATTGCCTTTGTGGAAAATGTAACAATTCTCTTTGAAGAATTATTAATGTCGATCCAAGAATCTGTGCAGTATAATTCAGCAGAATCTGGCCTGGTATGCAGCATCAATATTTTGGCCACCTGATGCAAAGAGTTGACTCGTTGGAAAAGACCCTGGTGCTGGGAAAGATTGAGGGCAGGAGGAGAAGGGGACAACAGAAGATGAGATGGTCGAGATGGTTGGATGGCATCACCGACTCAATGGACATGAGTTTGAGCAAACTCCAGGAGACAGGAAAGGACAGGGAAGCCTGATGTGCTGCAGTTCTTGGGGTCACAGAGTTGGACATGACCTAGCAACTGAACAAACAAAAAATGTGGCCTAGTCTAGCCAGATGGGAGGCCGGATGATGTACAGAAGGGAAGGCCCCGTTTTCTGGCTTTTAGGGGGTATTGCCTCTAGATCCAAGCTCTTTCTGGTAACTGAAAAGGAAGGAGGTTGGGGTATACTCTTATCTGCTCCCCCGGGACTGAGGGTGCACACATCAGAGCCCCTGCCTGCTCTGATTAGAGCAAGAGTGTTTTGTGACCAGTTCCGAGCACACGATAATTGCATTCGCTGCTTAGGCTCTGAATGGGAGTCTCACAGCCTTGGCCTTTCACGTTCCTGATACAGTGAAGGCTTGGACAGGGGAGCCTGGTGGGCTGCCGTTTATGGGATCGCACAGAGTCGGACACAACTGAAGCAACTTAGCAGCAGGATAACAGAGTGACAAATGCAGCAACGAGCCACGAGTTACTCTTAATTTCTTTGATAAGCAGGAATGGGGTACAACAGTGATTTGTGTAATAACTTTATCTCCTCTGAGATATTTAGGGAAACCTAGTTCTGCAACCTGAAGTAAAAGCCAGCATAAATTATTTTTAATTTTTAAAGTAATTATTCATATTACCAAAATAAAATTGTTTATACTTAAAAAAAGAATGAAGAAATACAGAAGGATCCAAAGAAAAAGTCAGCCCCCCGCTCCAGTCACCCACCATCCTCTGCCCTAGTGCCACCCCTTACAGGAGGTCATGGTAGAAGTTTAGGTATTCTTCCGTAAACATTATGTTCATAGGCAGACACATATGGTCTAGCCTTTTCAAATAAAACGTAAATGGTATTAAGCCATTGTCATTTGGTAAAAGAAACAATCTGATCAAGATGCTTCCCTCTCCAGTAGAAGTTCTCCATAGCCACACAGACAATGAAGGGCAAGAGATGTGCAAACCCAAATTTCCTGTAGGTAAAGCAAGGGTGTGGCCCCGATGGGAAGGGGAAGAAGAAAGCATGGTGGCCAGGGGACGATCCCTGCACGGCTTCCAATACCAAGATCCTCGTGCACCCCAACACCAGGCATAAGACAGGTTCTTCAGGCTGAAGGAAGGGATGGATGAACCTAGAGACTCCAGGGTCCAGAGCAATGTAGGGTTAATAGCCAAAGCGGGGGTGGGGTTGGTCCCTGTCCGGGTCACCCCAGGAAGAAGGCTGGACCTCCCATCCGCCAGCCCCCTCCCACACTGCAGACCTGAGCCCCAGCACAGCCGCCCCCCGGGCTCTCCATCTCGTCTCTGCTCTGCCTCAAGGCGGGGGTGACCCGTGTGTCCCCGCAGGTTCACGCGGGTGGCGGCACAGGACTGCGAGGTGCTGGGCCAGCGCATCCCCGCGGGCACGGTGCTGGAGACGGCCGTGGGCGCTCTGCACTACGACCCCGAGCACTGGCCGAACCCCGAGAACTTCAACCCCGAGAGGTGAGTACTGCCCTTTCAAGAGGGCTGGTGGGGAAAGTGAGTGTGAGGATTGGAGGCAGCTTCCAGGAGAGATTTAGTGAAGTGCCCCCAAAGTCCAAAGCTGCGGCAATCAGAGAGAAGTTTTTGAGGCATAATTTCCAAAGGAACTAAGTGTACCATTTTTGAAGAGATCAAAACACAATCCAGAGGTTTAGCCATTTCCACAGCACTGCATGCAAATAACAAGGCACTTTGAGGTGGATGTCCACTGTTTGTTCACACCAAGAAACAGGACACCTTTCAGAAACACGTTACGATGTAGCAGGATATCACTTCCTTTTTAAAAAAATGAATGCCTGTTCCAAAACAAGAGTATCAACAATTTCTTCAGGAATTCATGAAGCCTGGCTATGCTAACATGGTAGACCTGAATACCCCCTTCCGTCCCCCGCATGGATTTGGTCCATTGTCTAAATTTCATTTCCAGACTCCCAATTTAAAATGTCTGAGCAGGCATCTGCACTTCCTCCTCATGAGAGAGGATGCGTGCCGCCTCCTGGTTGATCTGGCAAGTGAGGAGCTGGCCAGCTGGCAGCTGTGTTTCCACCGTTAGTGGCTCCATCTTCCTTTTAATGCAGCCCTGACTCTACAACCCCAGTCCCTGGGAAACAATGGCAGTAGGACCCAGATAAGTAACACTGTGCTGCTCAGCAGCTCCTGGAATTACGGTAGAGATCCAGACACATCAACAGCAGCTGCAGGGTTTATAGCATCACCTTTGAAAACAAATGGCCTTGAAACAAAAAGGGCTTCCCTGGTGGCTTAGGCAGTAAAGAGTCCCGCCCACAGTGCAGGAGACCCCAGTTCGATCCCTGGGTCGGGAAGATCCTCTGGAGAAGGAAATGGCAATCCACTCCAGCATCCTTGCCTGGAGAATTCCATGGACAAAGGAGCCTAGCAGGCTACAGTCCATGGGGTCGCAAGGAGTCAGACACAACTGAGTGACTTCACTTGAAAACAAAAAGTGCCTTAACGTGAAAAGTGGGTCAAAGATTCTTGGGCCCATGAGATCCAGAGGCAGTAATAAGTGAGCTGGCCACTATTACAAAATAGTGGTTGTCACCTAGCGTTACTGTCATGGAACACGTGTGGCAAATGTCATTTGGAGCTGAAGAAGAGCTTCCAGTGAGTCAAATACTGCCACCCCCAGAGGTTCAACCAGAAAGGCAAATGTGGGCAGGGAGACAGCTCCCATCATGGCATCAAGAGACAAACTGGTAGGACAAGGCCGTCAGAGGGGGCTGGTGCCCAGGGACTCTGCTTAGGAAGTGGATGCCCGCCAGCTAGGGTCACCTTCTGGCTGCTGGGGAAACTGGAGCCATAGGTGAAGCCAGGCCTGTGGTTTCTTGGAGACCTTCATCCCGGATTCTAGTGAGTCTGCGGGCACATTAACCACGCAGTGAATTCATAAGGAGAGGCAGAGAGGGCAAAGTTGATGTTCCCGGTGATTCTTTGAATTCAACAGTGCCTGGAGGGCTTGGCAGGACAGGAGGAGCAGAGCCCAGACTGAAGCGTGTGGAAGGGTGGCCACCTGCTCCGGAGCCCTGGGGACTGACGGGTTCAGCAGAAAACGATCCTGCAGACCCCGGGGGGCGGGGCGCGGGGCACAGGGGGTTGGATGGTTGAGGCCCCACCTGCCTGGTAGAAGGAGCGTGAAGCCCTGTGTAGGGCGGCGGTGTTCCGGGCCCACCCTGACCATGCCGCCCTGCAGGTTCACGGCCGAGGCGCAACAACGCCGGCGGCCCTACACGTACCTGCCGTTCGGGGCGGGGCCCCGGAGCTGCCTCGGGGTGCGGCTGGGGCTCCTGGAGCTCAAGCTGACGCTGCTCCACGTCCTGCGCAAGTTCCGGTTCGAAGCCTGTCCCGAGACGCAGGTGAGCCCCGCCCGCTGCTCCGGGCGCAGGGGTACCCACCGCACCCCAACTTCCCACTCCAAGAGCCTTCCAACCGTCGCACCTCCTGCCTGCTCAGGCCTCTTCCCTTTCCGGAATGCCATCCCTCCCCCTTCCCCACCCCCAGTCTAATCCCATCCTCGGAATCCAGATTGGTGTTCCCTCAGACCCCAAAGTGGCCCCCAAGAAGTTCTGCTCACAGGGCGTCCCCCATTCCTAGCCCCACCCCAGGTGCCAGTTTCTCCAGGAAGCCCTCCCTGACGACTTTGCCAGCCACAACAGACCGCTACTTTTTTTGAAGTCCTGTTTCAAGTGCGCTCCATACTTGCACTGTCTGGTATTACAGCCACTAGCCACACGTGGCTATTTATGTTAGTAATGCTGCTGCTGCTGCTGCTGCTGCTGCTAAGTCGCTTCAGTCGTGTCCAACTCTGTGCGACCCCATAGACGGAAGCCCACCAGGCTCCCCAGTCCCTGGGATTCTCCAGGCAAGAACACTGGAGTGGGTTGCCATTTCCTTCTCCAATGCATGAAAGTGAAAAGTGAAAGGGAAGTCGTGTCCGCCTCTTAGCGACCCCATGGACTACAGCCTACCAGGCTCCTCCATCCATGGGATTTTCCAGGCAAGAGTACTGGAGTGGGGTGCCATTGCCTTCTCTGATGTTAGTAATAAATCAATACAATTAAAAATTCAGCCCTTCATTTGCATTAACCACACTTTCAAGCACTCAGTACCCACTTTCACTAGTGGCTGCCTCAGGGGATAGGACAAGTCTAGATCATCTTGTTTCTTGAGCCTGTAACTGGTCTTCCATCAGGACTCAAAAGACATTGATCGGAAAGCCTGCCTGCCCCCAGCACTAAGAGGCCTGGTGGCACTTCTCTTCTTGGAGGTCCCATGGTAGCCACGAACAGTCCTTTCACACGCGGCTGTAGAGGATACCCTTTCTCGAGTAATTCTGTGGCTTTTCTTCCTAATCTCCATCCCACCATCGATCTACCTAAATTGGATATAAGGAAAGCCTTCTGAATGGCAGCGGACTTTCAGCAGGGACCTCTCCCCAAGCCCCTGGGAAAGGGAGAGGGGGGGGTCCTACTCAGTTTCTGGCTGGGTGCCAGGGTGAGAGATGAGAGGAGATGAGGAAGGTCTGGGGTTTCTTCACCACTTTGCACTCTGTGCCCTTAGGCAGGTCGGGTGGCCTCTCTGAACCTGTATGTTTTCATTTGCAGTGCTCTGCTCCCACCTTACAAGCAGACTTGTTAGAAGGATAACCGGGGGACCCCGCCTCTGCGAGATTCCCTGGTAGCTCAGCTGGTAAAGAATCCACCTGCAATGGCGGAGACCCCTGTTTGATTCCTAGGTCAGGAAAATTCCCTGAGGAGATACAGGCTACCCACTCCAGTATTTTGGGACCTCCCTGGTGGCTCAGGTGGTAAAGAATTCACCTGCAAGGTGCAATACCTAGGTTCAATCCCTAGGTTGGGAAGATCCCCTGGAGAAAGGAATGGCTACCCACTCCAGTATTCTGGCCTGGAGAATTCCATGGACAGAGGAGCCTGGCAGGCTACAGTCCATGGGGTTGCAATGAGTCAGACACAACTGAGCAACTTTCACTTTCCTCTGCGGGACGTTATTAACATAGGAAAGGGGTGAGTCCCTGTCCAAAACCAGGCCCAAGACACCAAGAGGCTCTGCGACCTCTCAGAGTGCCCCCGGGGAGGCCACTTTGCTCAGTCTCAGCCCTGCCCTCCCTCAGCCCAATTCCCACAACCTGCCTCAGACCCATTCCCACGGAACTTTCTCGTCAATAGGGTTAATTCTGACACATATTTTAATTTCCTCTATTTTAGGTACCACTGCAGCTAGAATCCAAATCTGCCCTAGGTCCAAAAAATGGCGTCTACATCAGAATCGTCTCCCGCTGACACCACCTTCTCATCCAAAGAAAATCCTTGTGTGGAAATGTGGATTTTTGTTAAAACACCACCGAAGCAGTTGAAAGCATGCCTGGCCTATGAATATAAAAGTGGTCATTTATGTAACATTTTCCAAATGCTTAATAAATGTGTATTGCACTTAGTTTTGAATTTGCTACTGGTGTTTAAAAAACAGATCCTCCTCTCAATAAAGGACTGGTACTAAATGAGTTAAAACATAGTTTGGACAAAATGACTGAGAACTTGGGGTTTTGGAAGAAATTCTGGCCTCCGGATGGAAGGCATCTATAGGGTAGGGGACACACAGATGCTCAAGAGGTCCTGATGGCCCAAGTATGGGGATCTTTTCAGTGTCTGCTGCATTGTGATGTTTAACTTAAAAGAATAATGTTGACCAGAAGCTCAACTTTAAAAGTGGTTCAAGAGCTTTATTATGTTTTGATTTTTCTAGGTAGAGTACTACCAACATTCTAAGTTTCAATGCACAGAAAAGTGATGAGGCCAAAATGTACTTTCTCTTTTAAAGTACATCCTATCTTAATGCTCTGTGGTGACCTGAATGGGAAGGAAGTTAAAAAGGGAGAGGTTATATGTATATATATAGCTGATTAATTTTGCTGTACAGTAGAAACTAACACAACATTGTAAAGCAGTCGCTCAGCCGTGTCTGACTCTTTGTGACCCCATGGACAGAAGCACACCAGGCTTCTCTGTCCTTCACCATCTCCTGGAGCTTGCTCAAACTCATGCCCATTGAGTCAGTGATGCCATCCAACCATCTCATCCTCTGTCGTCCCCTTCTCCTCTTGCCCTCAATCTTTCCCAGCAACAGTCTTTTCGCATCAGGTGGCCAAAGTACTAGAGCTTCAGCATCAGTCCTTCCAATGAATATTTAGGACTGATTTCCTTTAGGATGGACTGTTTGGATCTCCTTGCAGTCCAAGGGACTCTCAAGAGTCTTCTCCAACATCACGGTTCAAAAGCATCAATTCTTCAGTGCTTAGCTTTCTTTATGGTCCAACTCTCACATCCATACACGACTACTGGAAAAACCATAGCTTTGACTATACAGACCTTTGTTGGCAAAGTCATGTCTCTGCTTTTTAATATGCCGTCTAGGTTTGTCGTAGCTTTTCTTCCAAGGAGTGTCTTTTAATTTCATGGCTGCAGTCACCATCTGCAGTCATTTTGGAACCCCAAAAAGTAAAAGTCTGCCACTGTTTCTTTCCATTTTCCCCCATCTATTTGCCATGAAGTGATGGGACCAGATGCCATGATCTTAGATTTTTTTTAATGTTGAGTTTTAAGCCAGCTTTTTCACTCTTCTTTCACCGTCATCAAGAGGCTCTTTAATTCCTCTTTGCTTTCTGCCATAAGGGTGTGTCATCTGCACATCTGAGGTTATTGATATTTCTCCCGGCAATCTTGATTCCAGCTTGTGCTTCCTCCAGCCCAGCATTTCACATGATGTACTATGCATATAAGTTAAATAAGCAGGGTAACAATATATAGCCTTGACATACTCCTTTCCCAATTTGGAACCAGTCTGTTGTTCCATGTCTAGTTCTAACTGTTGTTTCCTGACCTGCATACAAGTTTCTCAGGAGGCAGGTTCAAGTGGTCTGGCATTCCCATCTCTTTAAGAGTTATCCAGTTTGTTGTGATCCACACAGTCAAAGACTTTAGCATAGTCAATAAAGCAAAAGTAGATGTTTTTCTGGAACTCTCTTGCTTTTTCTGTGATCTAACAGATGTTGGCAATTTGATCTCTGGCTCCTCTGCAACTATACTCCAAAATTTTAAAAAGAGCATTATAATTTTCTGTTTCTGGCTATGCTAGGTCTTTGTAGCTGTGTGTGCTGTGGGCTTTCTTTAGTTGCAGTGAGTGGGGAGTTACTCGTCATTGCAGCACATGGGCTTCTCTTGTTGCAGAGCACAGGCTCAGTAGTTACGACATGCAGGCTTAGTTGCTCAGAGGCGTGTGGGATCTTCCTGGATCAGGGATCAAACCCGTGGCCCTTGCATTGGCAGGCAGATTCTTAACCACTGTACCACCAGGGAGGTCCCCATCCTATCATTACTTTGATCTAAGAATCAAAATTCAGAGCTGAAGTTATTAAAAGTAATTATTGTGTTGCTGAGAAGTTCAAATGTAACAAACAACTTGCAAACTGAATCTCAGATCTGCCTCTGTGCCTTTTCCTCATGTATAAAATGAGGACGCTAACCTAGATCACAGCCCCCTCCTCTGTGCAACACCTGAGCAGCATCACAGGGCTGATGCTGTATAGGTAACAGAGCAGGAATCTGCAAGGATGTGGTACCGAGGCTGAGCCTCCAGTAGGAAGTGCAGGCTGTTGCAGGAGAGCCTCCCCGTGTCCACTGCTGTGATTTCGGCTTCTGCTGTTTTTTCTTCCTGCCTCCCGCCCCCAGCACCCCATGCTTTCCCCAAAGTGCCCCGCCTGCAAAGTTCCCTTCTCTGTCTGGCCTCTTAGAATATAAGCGGCCAGCCTCATGACTATTTGTTGTCAGTCTCTCTCTCTCTCACACACATACGCATGCTCTGCATCCCACTACCTCTTTGCATGGGAATTCTGAGAGGTCTTTTTGACTTCTTCCCATCACAATGCCCACTCCCCTCCCATGCCTGCAGGAATAGCTGCCCTCCACTTCCACCCACAATCCAGCTTCATGGACCCCAGCCCTTTCCTCAATGTCCAGTCCAGGTAGGTGGCAATGCGCTTTCTCAAAGGTCAGCAAGGGTAGAGGCCTTGGCAGACTCCACAGTTCACTTGACTTTTCTGGAGTATTTGATCACCTCCTGCTGTTCTCCTCACCCATTCCCCCAACGAAGCCACTCCTGCTGCTTCCCACCACTCAGCTCCTAGCAGTCTCAGATCTGAGAACCGCAGGCAGAGGCATCATGTGGAAACTGGACACATTACATCAGGAGGTGGGGGATGGAAAAGAAGGGTGCAGGGGAAGGGAAGACACCTTGCTGAGGACTGCACCGAGGCCAGCAGGCACAGCCACCCAGGAGTGGGTGGAGGGCCTCAAGAGGTGGAGCCATCCTGCCAGCCCCTCCACCCCCAGAGACCCTACCAACCGCTGTGTGTGCAGGAGACACAGAACATCCACTCCATGTCCAGAACACAGTGTACAATAGTGGATCTGGGTTTTGTGGGGCTTGAAATCTGAGTTGAGGGAAAGAAAAAGAAACAAATATGTAACTTTCAAATTTAACCAAAATGTATGATCATGCAGCCAGGTAGCTGTGGTTCCCCCGAGGGCTGTAGAAGCAGTCCCAGTGAATGAGGGGCTGTGAAGCTTCAGCTTCATCACCTTCATGATAAAACCAAGCACAGCCCTCCTCGAGGCCAGAAACAGGGGCTCTGTTTTATCCTGACACCCAGAAAAGTGACTTACCCCACAGGCGCCCAATAAACAGGCACTGAAAAATGAACCGCAGCCGCCACCCATGTCAGATAAGTATTTTTTTTTATTCCCAGACTCTGCTGTGACACTGCAGCACAGGTATTCAGATCTCACGCCGACATAAAAGCCTTATCCAGAGGGTGTTCTGTGCAGAGGCAGGGACAGGCATTCACACGCCAGGCCAGGTCCTGGGGGAGCCACTCATTCCTGTCATCTGCCACGACAGGGACTCCATGACACTACACAGTAGCCACTGGTCTAACAACTGGTCTAGCCACTGGTCTAACATGGGCCAATTTCAAGGCCAGAAGCCCAGGAGAAGCAGCAGAAATGCTGCCCGGATTAGACACACTGCAACGGACACGATGACTGTGCCCTGCCAGGCCCACAACACAGGACTTTCTGTACCAATGGCTACTGTGTCATTCTGACAAAAACAAATCCAGGTGCCACAAAGACCCTGAAACATCAAACCACTGAAGAGACAGAAATTGTTGCAAATTAAAACTAATCCATAAAACAGTGTCTGGAAACTCTGTGCCTGATGCCAATCTGCAGCAAAGTCAACAAAGAGTAAAAAATAAAACTTTAACACCCGAGTAAAAAGCAATAATGGATTCGCCTACCATCATTACTGGCCAGTCCAAAAGTGATTTAAAAGTGAAAATATTATCATCAGCCAGAGATTAAGAATCTTCGTAACTTCATCACCAAGTCAATGTTAAATGAACAGTTCATTAAAAGTTCTTTTTGTTTAAAAAAGAAACTTTCCCTAAACAGCTATTTCAAGTAAGATAAGCCAGAAAGGCATAAAACCATCGGGGTGCTCACTGCCGGCCGCTGAATAAAGAAACCAAGGAGAAGAAGGTGGGGGTGGCGGCTGGAGGCTTGGTGGAGGCAGTGTACTGGATGACGTACTCCGGGTAGGCCTGGTGCTTCTCGAAGATCACGAAGATGGAGGGTTCCGACATGCTGTTCACGCAGCTGTCGTACAGGATGTTGCCCTGGGCCTCCTTGATCGGGGGGCGGACGTAGGCGGTGCTGCCCCGGACGAACTCGCCCACCAGCACCCGAGCCAAGAACATGGTGTGGGTGTTGCTGTCGGTTTTGCAGTAGTGGTGGGAGTACGCAGCGTCCCGGGCAAAGTAGCTCCCTGCAAGGACACCAGGGTCAGCCTGTGGCCGGAAAATGCGAGCCCACCTCCTGCCAACAGGGCAAGACCTACAGCCTCTACCCTCCCTACGCCCCCGGTTTTTACAGCTTCTTCCTCATGAAGGGCTTCAGCGGGATCATGAAACTCTGAGATGGAAAACTCCTTTCAAGTAAGATCTGTCACTCCAACTCTAAAGGTCTCTGGGCCCCTCACTACTGACTCCCTCCCCCAGAATGTCAGCTTCCTGAGCCATAAAATGGGGCTGTGGCCCAACTTCGCAGGGTTAGTGTGGAAAAAGACCAAGACCCCACCCACAGAACACGCTGCAGACACCCGCTGCCCAGTACATAGATTCATGGATGAGAATCTGAGTTTGAAGCTGCTGCCTGCACATTGATTTACGACCTACCACCGGCTCCCATGCACCCTGACCCCACAGCCATCAGACTGAAGCTAACGGACAGACCTGGCCGAGAAGCTGCTGACTACAGATCACACCACTACGAGGTTCTCTCAATTTAGCAGCCACTGAAGAGGAGAGGAGAATGTTCCTGTTCTCAGGAGGTGTTTAAGGGTAAAGTGGTATGATACATGCCACCTACTTCCAAATGGTTCAGAAATAAGAGACAGGGTGATAAATCCAATGTGAAGTGTTAAAGTTGATGAACTGGTAAAATTCATGTGGGAGGGTTTTTTAAATATTATTCTTGCACCTTTCCTGTGAGCTAGAAATTATTTTCAAATAAAGTTTAAAAATAACTAAGAGACAAAACCAGGTAACACATTATAGCAAGAGTGACATGTTTACCTGAGTCTATCTGAGCATTCAGATTTTTACTCTAAGGTAACAGCGTGGACAGGTGGGGCCCTGACTCGGGGCTAGGAAGGAGGCGCTGTCTCCTCTTCCCACTCCCCCACAGGGACGCAGGCCCATCTCCAAGGGAAGCCAAACCCCAGCCTAAGCAGGGGGTCAGGCCTGGGGCTGCACACGGCGGGGAGGGAGAGTCAGGTGTTGACATCTGGGTCCCCCACATCCCGGCCCGTCCTCCCCAAGTCTGAACTACTGGTCCAGCTCATGCTGGTTCCCCGCATGCCCTCTGTCAATTTGTTTTAAGGTGGTTTCTGGGGCCTGGACAGTGAGGCCAAGATGATTCTACCAGCAGGGGCACTTACCCTTGCCATAGGAAGTACCGTGGAGACCACTGACCCGCCAGTCAAAGTTCTGCTGGCAGATGGCATCGACAAAACCAGTGCTGGTGCCATGGAACAGCTGCCTTTCGTCCACCATCTTCCCACCGTTTCTCTTCTGCATCTGCTCTTTTTGCCTAGAATCACGAAGGGAACGTATGCTGGAGGCAGAGGGCACTTGCCACTAAACACAGGCTGCCCAACCCAAGAAAACATGTCTTATTAGACATGCCATGAGACCAGGAGCCATGAGACTCCAGTCACAGGCCAGGAGCCTGGAAAGCTGAGAGTAGGACCTGGATGAGAGCAGAGGGAAGCCCTCCCTCCTGGGCTCCAGGCCTCCACGGCTCCTTGAATCCCCAAAGCAGACAGACGAGCCTTTAGAAGGCAGGCTGCTTCTTCCCAGTATCCTGCTCCCGCCTGGAGCCTAGCCAAGGGAGCTGGAAGATGCTGGACAGCAGGGGCATCCTCCTCCCTCTCCTCTAAGTTCCCTGATCTCATCACCGGACCGGAGTTCAGATGACCCTGCTCCAGCCTCTTGTGGGGAAAGGGGAGCAGGACCCCAGGCCCACCACGGGGACCTGCTGTGGATTTCATTCCCACACGGACATGTGGCTGGGGATATGCCAGTCCTTGGGCACAAAAAGGAGGCCCCTGCCCTCTGGCTGCCAGGACAATAGCTTTACATTCCCCAGGGTGAGGGGTGGCTTCTATGGACCCTCCCCTGTTGATCTCCAGGGAGGCAGAGTATCTATTGCAAGAGCTGGCTTTGTCCCTGGGGAAGCCACAGCACCCGCCCCCTACTCCACCCTGTCTCTGGAGGGACATGCTGGCACTGAGTTGTACAGGTGAAGGGGGGGACAGAAGAGGGGTGCAGCTCCTGATCCCTGCAGCCTGGGGCAAGCAGCAGCTGCTGTGGCGGATTGTCACTGCCACACCGGCATGTCTGGGAAGCAGCTGTCTGAGGGAACAAGGGACCAGCCCACCAAGAGCGAGCCCTGGACATACCACTGGTAGATTTCCCAGAGGGCGGGGTTCTGGACCCGTTCAATCTTCTGAATGGAGTAGAGAGGCATCGTATTGGTGAAGAGAATCCAGACCTTCTGAAACTCTTCTGAGGATGAAGGGACGGTGATCCTCTGTAACAGGCAAACATTTTTACTCTTATCGTCAAAGTGTAGAATACAGCTCTCTTCCCAAGGCTGCTCATGGAATGCCAGAACCACAAGCAAACACAGACATCTTTCTGTGTCTCAGAGTAAAGGGGAGCATTTTCCTCTCTCCCCTTAACTCCAAGGGGCAATCTCTCCAGGCTTGGATGTGTGCAATTTGTGGTTACTTCCCTCCTTTCCCTGGCAAAGCCAGCCAGCCTGAAGGACAGGCAGGCATTGCTATGTCAGTACCACCTCAGGAGTTCAAGCACGGTCCCTGCTCTCCTCCCGACCCCACTCAGGGCCAACTACAGGGTCTATGAGACCCAGAGCTGGTGCCAGTGGATGTGGAACACACACGTCTGGCAGAGAAGGGGCAAACCCTGCCACAGGCAGCAATGCCATAAGGCCACACACAACACGTGCTGAGGGAAAGGCCAGGCTGGCGGATGGCACACAGCAGCTCAGGAGCTCAGTGAGACCAGGGGCACCCCTCCCTCCCAGAGAAGTCCACCCCTCCCCTAGCGTCTGGCTCTAGGAAAGCACTCTTGACGAGCCCGCAGAGGCCCCTGATTGTCACACAGAGAGACAACACACAAATCCCTGCTCCTGCTGTCTGGTCCCCAACCAGCTTACCTGTTTTCAGGTCCATGAGGCTGGGCTCAGTGACCCTGTTCCAGGATCACTGGGGATTCTCTCTGCATCATCCTTTCCTCCACCCAAGTGCAGCCTTATAATAACCACCTCATCCCCGACAGACCCTGAATTATCAGGGCTCTGTGTGAACATACATGGCTCTCTGCAACCTACAATCTGACTCTGGTTTCCCTGCTCCTGTCTCTCTGGAGGCCACCATGCCCTCTCCCTCAAGCCTGCCCTCCCAGCCCAGAGCCCGACAAGGACTCCCGCACTTGTCACAGCTCAGCCCCCTGACCAGGGCACTCCACAGCAGGGCCTGACTTCCCTCTCCTGCGCCCCCACATCTATGCACGCCCTCCACCAGAGACACTTCCTGTGTCCTGTCTTGGGTTCCTTTCCATCCAGTTCGCATCCACCAGCATGTTCCTCCCCAACCTCTCCTGTGTAAGCGCCAGCTGTCACCAGGTATGGACCCAGTGAGGTCTTCCTTGATCTCTGAAATACAGCCGCCTGGTCCCTGATGGCCAAGTACTGCATCTGCAGTCGCCCAGCCCTCCAATGTCCTACCGCGGCTGCTGGTGTCTGGGTGTGCTTTGTGCATCTCCCAGGCAGGGGCTGTCAAGTTGGAAAAGCCAGTCTGCACAGTGCTTGCTGGGTCAGAGGCCAGAAGCTCCACCTACACCTGGCGTCATCAGACCCCGGCCTGAGCTCTTTACCCAACTCAGCACAGCGCCCACTGCAAGCTGCTAAACAGAGTTTCCATTCTCTCGTCTTCCAGTAAGTTCCTAGTATCTGCCTCCCAGCTGCAACTCTTCTTTTAGATGGCTCTCATCACACTGAACCCTCTCCTGGCTTCTTTCCCTTTTCTTCTTAGTAAAACTTTTATCGGCTAAGCAGCTTATAATTACACCCTTCCTAGAAAACTTCCAGTTCATCTTCCTCCCTCCACCATACATCCTTCTCCCCTCAGGCCACAGCCACCTCCTGAGCAGTCATTTAGCTGTAAATAAGCCCCAAGATCTGAAAGACACCAAACTTAGGACTCACCTCTCAGCGGCAAAGGACACAGCACGGTCTGCTTACCTGTGTCTAAGAACACCCTCCTCCCAGCCTAGGGCAGTGCCAGTCTCATACCTTAAAGCCAGTGTCCGGCAGGGCCGAGCGATCCCAATGGTCAGGAATGTTCTTTAGGCCTTGAGAATTGATGCTGCTATAAAATGTAAAGAAAAACACTTAGTCTGTTCTTAGACATAAGTAGGCCTCTCAGAGGTGCCTCCAGCAACCTAGGCCATCAGTCTTGAGTCTCAGCATATCATCTGTAAAGTCAGGGAGGAGGCAAGGAAGCACATAAGCACACTCTCCACCACGGGACAGCACTTCCATCTTGGCCTGTGTGGTCAAAACCAATTGGGCACAAGGGATCTGTTTTTCACCTGTACCCAAATAACTCTGCCACATAAGGGAGAGAGCATTATGACTAAAGCTGCACACATAAACCCTCCCCCTAATTTTATAAAATTCAAAGAGCCTTGAAACTTTCATTAAAAACAGCCTCAAGGCTTCACTGGTGGTGCAGTTAAGAGTCTGCCTTGCAATGCAGGGGACATTGGTTCGATTGCCAGTCCAAGAAGATTCCACATGCCATGGAACAATGAAGCTTGTGTCCCACAACTAATGAGCCCACACACCTCAACTACTGAAGCGTTTGGGTCCTAGAGCCTGCACTCCACAAGAGAAGCCATTACAATGAGAAACCCCTGCACAGAGTAGCCCCAGCTTGCTACAAAGAGAGAAAGCCCACACAGCAAAGAAGACCCAGCATAGCCAAAATTAACTAAATAAATAATTTTTTTAAAAAACAGCCTCAGTGAAACTAGCACAACACTATAAATCAACTATACTCTAATAAAAAACAAATTAAGTTAAAAAAAACTCAGCTTCAATGACGTATAGTTGGCAGAACTATATATGTTTACATAAACATATGTAATATTTAAAAACGTTTTTTTAAAACATAAAATTGATGTCAAAATTCACTTGGCAGTAGAAATTTGACTTGAACTGCTAAGAGGCTACTTGTGGTCTCTCTCTTCCCTTCTTAAAGTGACTATGCAAAAAATATTAGCATGTTTCATTGCATGGATCACATAATACAAGCAGCACATGCTCTTTTTAAAAGTGAAATAAAAACTGAGTTCTAAAAAAATGTGGACCAAAGGGTTTAGAAATAAGGACTGTGAAACTAACTCCAAATCATTCCTAGTCAGTTTCAGAAGGCTCTGTTCTTCCCACAATAGATCTACCTTCTGTTTCTGCTGGCATGAGATATGTACCTTTTTCCTAAGCCTCAAAGAACTCTCACAAATAATTTTCCTAGGAAAATGGCACAATTTAAAAATAACTTAAAAGGTCCCACAAGCAAGAATCAGCCAGAAACAGACCCATGTAGATGTAAGATGCTAAAATTAGAGGCAGGTTATAAAACAACTTCCTGCTAATTTCTTTCTATGTTTAAAGAAATTTAAGACAAACTTTAAAAACATATGCAAGGAACAGAAAACTATAAATAGGCCTGGAGGATTTGGAAAAAAAAACTGTAGAAATGAAAAAAAAAATCTTTGAAGTATAAGTTCAATGGATAGGCTTATTAGCAGATCAGACAATCTAAAGAGAGGGTGGGTGAGCTGAAAGGTAAGGGCAGTGAAATTATCCAGAATGTGAGGCAGAGAATAAGAAGATGAGCAAGGAGGGGAAGAAGCCAAGATGTGGAGAACACAGTGAGAAGGCTTGAATCTAGTCACAGCCAAACTGAAGCTCCAAAAAGACAATATCGAGAACAGGGTGAAGGCAATTTTCAAAGAGAACTAATGAGACACAACAACCTACAGATTTAAGAAGCACAAAGAATCCTCAACAGGACAAATAAAAATGCATATCTAGACACACCAGAGTGAGAGTGCCTGATACAAAGACAAATGGAAAATCTTAAAAGCAGCCAGAAGGGGAGGAAAAAAAGTGATTCTGGCAAAAAGCTTCAGTTAGACCAACAGCTGACTTCTCAGAAACAGCAATGGAAACCAAAGGACAGTGGAGTGATATCGTCAATGTTCCAAGAGAAAAAGAAACAAGTAAAACATCTATACTTACGTAGATCCAATGCGGAAATCATATTCTGTGACCCCACTAACTGTGTAAATAAAGCATTTCTTTCTAAAAGCCACCCACACTAGAGTCCCAGTGGCCATGGAGGACCAAGCAGACTCACTTGCTAGAGTCATGACCACCAGCTTCCGTCACACAGGATAGAGGGAAGCACCATGCACTTTCCTGCGTCAACATGTGTAAGAGAGCAGGAAGATCCCAATCCCTCGTGTCTTAGTCTGAATCTTACCAAAATGACCACTCTTATTTCTGACATGTGGTGTCTGCCATGGTCTCCTGAAAACAAAGTAGAGTGAGGACAAAAGAGATCCAGTTTCAGAAAAGAGACAGGTTTTTTTAAACTGTACCAAGGGTAGGCTCTGGATAGGGAAGGAAAGAAAAAAAGATGTCTAGGACTTCCCTGGTGGTCCAGTGATTAAGAATCCACCTTCCAACGCAGGAAACATGGGTTAGATCCCTGGTCGGGGAACTAAGTTCCCATATGCTTTGGGGCAACTAAACCCACGTGCCACAACTACCAGACCTGTACACCATAATCAAAGATTCCACATGCTGCAACTAAGACCTGACAGTCAAGTAAAACTAATATTTTAGAAAAATGATATCCAGAAGTAGGATCACTCATAATTAACCAAAACTAAATCCAGAAGCAATCCAAAGAGAAGAGACAGATCAGATCAGATCAGTCACTCAGTCATGTCCGACTCTTTGCGACCCCATGAATCGCAGCACACCAGGCCTCCCTATCCATCACCAACTCCCGGAGTTCACTCAGACTCATGTCCATCGAGTCGGTGATGCCATCCAGCCATCTCATCCTCTGTCATCCCCTTCTCCTCCTGCCCCCAATCCCTCCCAGCATCAGAGTCTTTGCCAATGAGTCAACTCTTCGCATGAGGTGGCCAAAGTACTGGAGTTTCAGCTTTAGCATCATTTCTTCCAAAGAAATCCCAGGGCTGATCTCCTTCAGAATGGACTGGTTGGATCTCCTTGCAGTCCAAGGGACTCTCAAGAGTCTTCTCCAACACCACAGTTCAAAAGCATCAATTCTTCAGCACTCAGCTTTCTTCACAGTCCAACTCTCACATCCATACATGACCACAGGAAAAACCATAGCCTTGACTAGCCGGACCTTTGTTGGCAAAGTAATGTCTCTGCTTTTGAATACGCTATCTAGGTTGGTCATAACTTTCCTTCCAAGGAGTGTCTTTTAATTTCATGGCTGCAGTCACCATCTGCAGTGATTTTGGATCCCAGAAAAATAAAGTCTGACACTATTTCCACTGTTTCCCCATCTATTTCGCATGAAGTGGTGGGACCAGATGCCATGATCTTTGTTTTCTGAATGTTGAGCTTTAAGCCAACTTTTTCACTCTCCACTTTCACTTTCAATAAGAGGCTTTTGAGTTCCTCTTCACTTTCTGCCATAAGGGTGGTGTCATCTGCATATCTGAGGTTATTGATATTTCTCCCAGCAATCTTGATTCCAGCTTGTGTTTCTTCCAGTCCAGCGTTTCTCATGATGTACTCTGCATAGAAGTTAAATAAACAGGGTGACAATATACAGCCTTGACGAACTCCTTTTCCTATTTGGAACCTGTCTGTTGTTCCATGTCCAGTTTTAACTGTTGCTTCCTGACCTGCATACAAATTTCTCAAGAGGCAGATCAGGTGGTCTGGTATTCCCATCTCTTTCAGAATTTTCCCAGTTTATTGTGATCCACACAGTCAAAGGCTTTGGCATAGTCAATAAAGCAGAAATAGATGTTTTTCTGGAACTCTCTTGCTTTTTCCGTGATCCAGCGGATGTGGGCAATTTGATCTCTGGTTCCTCTGCATTTTCTAAAACCAGCTTGAACATCAGGAAGTTCACGGTTCACATATTGCTGAAGCCTGGCTTGGAGAATTTTGAGCATTACTTTACTAGCATGTGAGATGAGTGCAATTGTGTGGTAGTTTGAGCATTCTTTGGCATTGCCTTTCTTTGGGATTGGAATGAAAGCTGACCTTTTCCAGTGGCCACTGCTGAGTTTTCCAAATTTGCTGGCATATTGAGTGCAGCACTTTCACAGCATCATCTTTCAGGATTTGAAAGAGCTCAACTGGAATTCCATCACCTCCACTAGCTTTGTTCGTAGTGATGCTTTCTAAGGCCCACTTGACTTCACATTCCAGGATGTCCAGCTCTAGGTCAGTGATCACACCATCGTGATTATCTGGGTCGTGAAGATCTTTTTTGTACATTTCTTCTGTGTATTCTTGCCCTCTCTTCTTAATATCTTCTGCTTCTGTTAGGTCCATACCATTTCTGTCCTTTATCGAGCTCATCTTTTAACTAAATGATAAATATTTCTGCATGGTAAAATACTTCATAGACAAAGCCAAAAGGCAAAAAACAAGCAAAGAAAAAATACTGAAACTTACATGACAAACTAAGGGCTGATCTCCCCAACAGAAAGAAGACTCAATGTTTAAGAAACATACCAAAATGTTGGCTGAAGAATGGACAAAAAGACAAACAGTCCCCAGAAAAAGAAATGCAAATGGCCCTTACATGTTAGGAAAGAATATTAAACCTCACTCATAAGAGAAAACGAATTAAATACACTGAAATACCCTTTCCCACCTTTACTGAAGAGCTTGATGACTTCCTGTTTTCAAGGCTGAAGGAAACAGGCACCTCACACATTCTGGGGTGAGTGTACATGGTTAAGCCCCACAAACAGGAACTTGCATTTACCATCTAGGACTCCAACCTGATGGCTCACCTCCACAACTAACAAACAGCACATACAGCAGACATTCTTTGTGGTATCATACTCATACTAGCAGATCACAAAAAGGCAAAGCATTCCTAAAAAGGGGACAGATTAAACCATGGCAAATACACATGACAGAGAATCATGAAGACAGGAACAGAATTCAGAAGACTTCAATGAACTGAAAGAGAGTAATTTCTTTTTCCCAAAAAGTTATACAATACTCTAAGTGAAGCTTTCCTGGTAGTTCAGGCAGTGAAGAATCTGCCTGCAATGCAGGAGACTGGGTTTGATCCTTGAGTCAGCCCTAGAGAAGGAAATGCGCAATCCACTCTAGTATTCTTGCCTGGAGAATTTCATGGACAAAGGAGCCTGGAGGGGGTTGCAAAGAGTTGGACAAGACTGAGCAACCAATACACATACTGAAGTGATCACCATAGTAAGTCTAGTAATGATGTATTAAGTGAAAAAAGGTACAGAATAGTAGAGATAGAATGCTACCATTTATCCAATAAACGAAGACACTTTTATGTACATTTGCTCATTTTTGCAAAAAGAAACACAGTAAAGATAAACTAAAAATTGATGAAAATGGTTGCCCGCCAAGGAAAAAGTGCAGATATAGAAAGGAGAATTCTAACTACTGAGTAGATCTTTTCATAGTTTTGACTTCTAAATCATGTTTTTTTACACATAGCCAAAAATAAATTTTATTAAGAAAGGGAGGAAAGAAGGCACACCTGGCTTTGAGGAAACAGGGAGGGGCAACCCCAGGAAGTTACTCTGTTAGACTCACAGGCACTCTATCTGCTTGATATTAACCTTTTCCCTCTAGCTTCTTTAAATGACCTTGCCTTGCTTCACAAGTACAACCATCCAAGTCCATATGTGACATCTTAAAATAAGAAACGGAAACACTCTCGGTCCTCTGTGAAACAGAAATGAGCCGGATTTCTCCAGCTAATGGAAGAGGCAGTCCTCTTGACAGCAACGCTGGCTACAGTCCTGGCCTGGGCTGTCACACATCAAACTAATGGGCACTGTGGTACCTCTTGTGATCCAAGCCACCATCCCCCAGTAACTGGCAATGGGGTTTGGAGAGAATTGACCCCTCCCCCAGCTCCAATCCCAGCCCACATGCCTCAAACCTAAAACTACCAATTCAGAGGTGTCTGATCAGTGCAGAGCTCACAGATTTGTTCCCGTCAGCAGCAGGAGGGCCCTGCTCCTAAATGCTCTTAAGGCCAGGCACAGCCCTACTGGTTTCTGGTAGTCTGATAAGGGAGCTCACTCGGGGGATGATTCGTGCCTGCAGCATCTGCTTTTGGTATTTTTAATATTCCATGATATTAAAGTATTAAAATAATGGAGTTTTGGAGGAGTATTCCATTATTTCAACATTTACAAAAATTCAAGTCTGTGATTCAATTATTCACTTGAAAAGACAAGCTGATAAGCTAGCTTCAAGTCTAGACTGGCCTGCAGATCACAACAAGCAGCCTTGTAGTTAGATATCCCAACACTACTACCCATAAGGATAATTCTTTCTCTGGTCCAATGCCTTTGCAACTAGTGGAATACGTATGCCAGTAATCAAACTGCTCTAGATGACTCTGAACTGGAACTGCCATTCATACATAACACAACTGGAGGACAAAGAGGAACTTTAAATGCTTTGTTAGAAACAAAAACCACAGTTTGCTACCAGTGGGGGAAAAAAACCAGCCCCGAAAAATGGTACTGATGAATCTATTTGCAGGAGAGGAAAAGAGACACAGATGTAGAGAACAGACTTGTAGACACAAGGATGGAAAGACCGGGTGGGACGAATTGAGAGAGTAGCACTGACATGTATACACTACCATGTGTAAAATAGGTAACTAGTGAGAATCCGCTGTGGAGCACAGGGAGCTCAGCTCTGTGCGCTGTAATGACCTAGAGGGGTGGAATGGGTGTGGAGGGAGGCTCAAGAGAGAAGGGGTGTATGTACACATACAGCTGATTCAAGTTGTTGTACAGCAGAAACTAAGACAATGTTGTAAAGCAATTATATTCCAATTAAAAAATAAATAAAAACAAACATACAAACAGAAAAACCCAGAGCTGTTCAAAAAGATATCTTCCAAGTCATAAAGCAAAAGATACAATCACTTGAAAATGGAACCAGAAAAATATCAGAGTTAGATCATTATTATTTCTTCACATTCTCTAAGTTAAGTCTAAACTAAGAAAGAACTTTCTGGTTTCTGGAAAAATCTGCACAAGAATACCTTCATGTCACAGTAACATCACTGGCAATCTTAAAGATAAAACATCTAATTAAGTGATTTGGGGGATATCTTTTCCTTTCTATTGTGTTTGGCTTATCATTTAATGCTTTGTTAATTGTATCTGTATCATCATTAAAACAACTATACATCAAGCATTTACCTTTTTATAACTTTGTTAAATATTATACCTTTATAATACATTTTTACTTGAAGTATGGTAAATATATTTCCATTTACCATATAGGTAAACATATTACCATTTACCATTCCATGGTAAAGATTTTTCCATTTCATGAAGCCTCAACCTTCTTACAGATCACTCATATAAACAGTAGCACTTTGGTATTAAGTGAAAAGTAAAGTGGCTCAGTCATGTCCGACTCTTTGCGACCCCATGGACTATACAGTCCATGCAATTCTCCAGGCCAGAATACTGAAGTGAGGAGCCTTTCCCTTCTCCGGGGATATTCCCAACCCAGGGATCGAACCCAGGTCTCCGGCACTGCAGGCATATTCTTTACAAGCTGAGCCACAAGGTAAGCCCGGTATTAAGTGAAGAAAAGTACAAATATACTCAAAGGGCAAGGCATAGGAAATAGAGACAGAGTGCCAGGGCATAAGATTGCAAGCCAACTAACCCTCTTGATGCTATAGCCAGTCTGAGTAGGTTTAGTACCTGCAGTTGAGCACGTATCGGCTGATACACATATTACATAAAAAATTCCCCAAATGCCACCTACCAGGTCTGCTTCATCTTCACATCTTGGGGAGATACATATTTGGGTCTTCGGCAAACCTTTCTAACTGTGCCATAGATCACATTTTTCTGAATGAAGGCTGGTGGAAAAAAAACACAATATACATACAGGACGGCAGTGTTTTATAAACACAAATTAAACAGGTTATAAAGCTAATTCAAATGTTAAAGCCCACAATCAGTCTGTTAAAAATAAGGCAGTTTTACACATTTCAAATATTCATAATAGGTATCTGTAGGAGACTGGATTTAATGAATAGATGAATGATTAGTAATTGACATATCAATTATACATGAGTGCTTTTAAATTGTTCCTTCCAATCTTGTTTAAACTATTATTTTGCTCAACAATTTTTCCCAGCTTGGATATAAAAAAGCTCCAGCCCAGCCTGAGACCAAATTACCACATCTTGAGCCAGTGGGATTTAGAGTTAATATAATAATTTTACGAGTAAAGTTTTTCTTAGTTTGACTAAACTTACTCAACAGCAATATTTCTCAACCTTTTACAACCTGTACAGTCTTTAACAAATGAAATTCTTACTCTATGCCAACCCCCAAGATTCTTATATTCATCCTGAGGGCAGAGAGGGGAACCTGTCTTTCAGGCTGAAAAGTCATGAAACCTATAGAATACATGTCCCAACCACCAGGAAATCTCTGTCAAGTCTTACTTTCTGCACATAAACAATTTATTTGACTTGAAAAACTAATTCACCCTACTGCATTTGAGCATATACCCTGTGATCACCTAGGTGTGTGTCCCTCATGCCAGAGTCCAGGTAGTCAAGAATGGGCACTCCCGGGCAGTCCCCAACATTCTGATCGGGAGACCATACTCCAGACATGGCTACCACAACCCCTTCAGTTACCCATCACTCAGCCTCTCACGAATACTCTGCTAATTAGCTTACTTAAACAGGTTTTTCACTGGTCTGTTGACTAGCATTGCAATGACTCTTAAATAACCTTTTATCAGTTCAGTTCAGTTCAGTCGCTCAGTCGTGTCCACCTCTTTGTGACCCCATGAATCGCAGCACGACAGGCCTCCCTGTCCATCACCAACTCCCGGAGTCCACCCAAACCCATGTCCATTGAGTCGATGATGCCATCCAACCATCTTATCCTCTGTCATCCCCTTCTCCTCCTGCCCTCAATCTTTCCCAGCATCAGGGTCTTTTCCAATGAGTCATCTCTTCACATCAGGTAGTCAAAGTATTGGAGTTTCAGCTTCAACATCAGTCCTTCCAATGAACACCCAGGACTGATCTCCTTTAGGATGGACTGTTTGGATCTCCCTGCAGTCCAAGGGACTCTCAAGAGTCTTCTCCAACACCACAGTTCAAAAGCATCAATTCTTCAGCGCTCAGCTTTCTTCACAGTCCAACTCTCACATCCATACATGACCACTGGAAAAACCATAGCCTTGACTGGACGGACCTCTGTTGGCAAAGTAATGTCTCTGCTTTTTAATATGCTGTCTAGGTTGGTCATAACTTTCCTTCCAAGGAGTAAGCGTCTTTTAATTTCATGGCTGCAATCACCATTTGCAGTGATTTCGAGCCCAGAAAAATAAAGTCAGCCACTGTTTCCACTGTTTCCCCATCTATCTGCCATGAAGTGATGGGACCGGATGCCATGATCTTAGTGTTCCGAATGTTGAGCTTTAAGCCAACTTTTCACTCTCCTATTTCACTTTTATCAAAAGGCTCTTTAGTTCTTCTTCACTTGCTGCCATAAGGGTTGTGTCATCTACATATCTGAGTTTATTGATATTTCTCCCGGCAATCTTAATTCCAGCTTGTGCTTTCTCCAGCCCAGCGTTTCTCATGATGTAATCTGTATATAAGTTAAATAAGCAGGGTGACAATATACAGTCTTGATGTACTCCTTTTCCTATTTGGAACCAGTCTGTTGGTCTATGTCCAGTTCTAACTGTTGCTTCCTGACCTGCATACAGGTTTCTCAAGAGGCAGGTCAGGGGCCGGGTATGCCCATCTCTTTCAGAGTTTTCCACAGTTTATTGTGATCCACACAAAGGCTTTTATAGGTGAAATTAAAAGGTATTCGAGATACATGAATGGGCTAAGTATTTGTGAGACCTGTTCCCTATGTCCCTCGAACAGAGTAAAGCATGAGGCCATCTCCCTAATTTACCATTAAAGAGAATACACTAGGCGAAGTCCTGAACAAGCCCTGACCATGGGGATTCTGCCAACCGATACCAGCTAACAGACATCAGAATTCTGGCTCTGGAGTCTTGGCATTTATTTGCCTTCAGTGACTGTTCTGTCACTGAAGGACAGAGTCTTTCAGGGTCACTGAAGTCCCTGAAAGGACAGAGTCAAGCCTTCCCTGATGCTACAGAACGAGTCATTTGGCCTGCTGTGTGTGTTTTTTAAACGAACTTGCTTCCTAATAAATATTTAGTAAATAAATCTGAGTGGCAGACTGCCGCCTGAGACTTGCTTTCACTCTGCCGAGTAGTGAGGTTATGAAGGGAGAAGTCACCTGAAACCTCTGTGGCTACTGTCATCTACCAACACACAGACCAAAGAGTTTTGCCCACCACGTGAGCTTGGGGCAGTCTGCAGGAAATATGCTTTTCTTAAGTTTGCAGTAAACTCAGTGTGTGTTCTTCCCCACCCTCATCTTGACTATTCTGTCCCCTGGGGGAGCTGCCTGGGTTGAGAGGCTGCATCTGACATTTCTAGTTGATTTGATAGTGTTCAGATACTTTAAATAAATATTTCAAACTGTGGTCAGCAGCAGTCAGATGGGTGCTACTTGTATAGACTTGATCTTCAGGCCAGTCCCAACTTATTATTCCATAGATTTCTCACGATCCCCTTGAGTGCACTTGTGTTTATCAGACTGTGGATTGTAAAACCACCTCACACATGATTGATGTTTCCCAGCAGATACTGAAAGCTGTAAGCAGTTCTCACTGTAGAGTAGAAGAAACTTTTAAGCTCTTTGCACAGGCACATCAAGGGGGCAGCGATTCTACCTTAACCAAAAGTACAAGTATAAAACCACAAGCAAAACTAACTGGATAAAAGTAGGCAGATAGAGTGGACTTAGGATAATTCACCAAAGACAGTTTGCTGCCCTCCAAACAGATGATCCACAAAAGTAAACAATAAACAGTGCTTAAAGTGCTGTTTAAAAGTGCTTAAAAGGAGGTCCACTTAATTTCCGTAAAAAAATGCTGAAAACTGATAAGGATTCAGAGATTAAAATGTGAATTTAAAGGCAAAACTGAACTGAACATGGATGAACTGATAAATCCATGTGAAAATGGCTTGAAAGAAGCCACAAGAAACTGAAACTAAAGGAAAGAAAAACACCACACCTCACAGATAAGTCACTGGAAGACCTGACCAAAGGGTGTTTGGTCTGCTTCTGTCTGTCTGTCAAGGCAAGCAGAACAAGCCATTAAGGCCCGGACTCAGGCTACCACAAGCAGAGCACCTGATAATCTGCTTTACAGCAATTTTCAGCTGATGTGTGTCTACCATGTGTTTCCAGCCAGCCACCAGTGCTGAAGGCGCCTACAGAAAAGCTGACGTGGACTCTGCAGCTGGGAGTAGGAGGAGGAGCTGCACAGCAGAACCACTGTGACGCATGTCAGTGACTAAAGTCAATCCTCAGACACAGGGACTTGCCCATGGCCCACAGGACCCTACTACAGTGCTGTCTACACCACCACTGCCACAGGCTGATGCTACCTGTCCCTCCACACGGGGTTCCCGTTGCCTGCTATCTGTCCCAGGCAGCTCCCCCTGCATCCTGCTGGCTGGCTCATTTGTTGACAGGTCTATTCTCCCTTCTAGATCCACAGCATTTCAGAACAGGGACCATTGCATCCTTCTCTTTCCTGGCCCTCAGTGTGTGTGCGGAGTTTCTCCACGGTTAAGATGGAAAAGGCAGGGCCAGCAGATGATCAGGCCCTACTGGGTGAGTGCAGTGGATCAGGAAATACCTTCTCCCAACCTCACCCTGGCCATGCCGCACAGCTTGGGGGATCTCAGTTTCCTGACCAGGGACTGAATACAGGCCAAGCAGTGAAAGCCCAGAATCCTAATCACTAGGCCACTGGGGAACCCCAAAAAGTACCTTTGAAGTCTAACTCGTATGAGTGCTTTCCTGCCTGGAACCTCAGGGTGGCTGCTTGGGGGTTAGACCCCGAGGCACAGTATGCGAGGTATGCCTTCTCCAAATCACTGCTGGTGACGCTGGTCACAGGGTGATCCATGCCCTGTGAAGGGAAAGCCAGATAGATATATGGTGAATGCAAGAAGACAGACACTGGGGGCCATCCACACACCCAGCAGATAAGCCCACAGTGGGTGTCTGTGTCCTGGGGGAGGCAGACGAGAGGAGCTGGGGGTGGGGCTGTGGTAGGAGAGAGAGGCACAGAATAGGAGCCAACAGGACTGCCTGCTGTAAACTGCTCAGGAAAATGGAAGACAGCCCATGTGGGCCCAACTAACCTGGATAACCATGACGGGAGCAATGGAAGAGAGGGTGTTCAATTACTTGTAACAGATAACACAACCCTTCAAGTACAAGTGAACTCGCAAATGCTATTTCACTGAGGGCCTGAGCACCGCAGCCTCTTCTGTCCATTGTTTCGGCCTCATCCCTCCCTCTCCTGACCAAACCCAGAGCCACACTAGAGAGCCTCCCTGAACAAATCCAGGGAAGACAGAAAAAATCCCAGGATGCTTGGGGGGGAAGGCAGGTGGGGCAGAGGACAGATGCAGGAAGGCTGGCACTGGAAGAAGAGGGAAGGAGGAGGGCTCAAGTCATCTGCTGAGAGTGCCCACGTCCACCTGGCCAGCGGGTACAGAGTGGCAATACCTCTGCATTTCAACTGGCCAGTGTCTTTCTCCTGAGGACCTGCTATGTGCAAACACTGTCCTCAGCCTGGGGGCACGTCAGTGGCCAAAGCCCCCACGAAGCTCACGTTACAGAGTTCCCAGGGAAAAAAAATTTCAAATGCAGTCAAGAGCATGAAACTAAAGCTTTAATATAGCCTCTCACAATCCAGAAAAATACAAATGTCTATTAGACCACATACCCCAACTGTCATTTGGGAGAAGTTGTCACTATAGAAATGGTGACCTCCCTACACATGTATCTCTACAGATAACCGGGGTCGGGGGGAAGCTCCCTCTAATCTTGATTCATCTATGAACATCTCTGAATAGTTGACAGCAGCAGTTACTTGACCCAAATACCAAATCAATAGCTGAAACAAGTTAATTTCATATACTTTTCCATCTTTTGTAAAGTGACTTCTATAGATAAAGCAAAAAGCCAGCTCTGAAAAGCCTTAAGCTTTATTCCACAGCTATACAAACACTCCTGCACACCCAGGCACTCGCTCTGGAGTTACCTGTTCAACAGTAAGAGAGACATTTTTCTACCCCCATTTAACAAACTATGATATCACTACAACCAAAGTTACTCAGTCCTCATGAACTAACAGATAGCTAATTGTTCCAAGTTGTGACCTTATACAAATGAACTCTAAATTATCCAGTTCTGCCATAATTCCCCCAAAGCAAGCGAGTCATAAGGGGACCTGGGGATCTTTGGCTCTGTCAAGGGCTCCCTGGAGCAGTCCTTGTGCCCATGTTTGCAAAGATTCCTCCATCATGGACCCACAGGAAGAAACACTCATACTCTTTCCGTGACACTTACTTGTCGTCCATATTCCTGCCAAGAGCCAAACTCATCAGTCCAGTACCAAACCCAGTTGGTGGTGAGGATGAAGTGTGGAGGTTTGGTGACCGAGGAGGCTGTGGAGAGACGGCGAGCCTGGGTGGCACCAAACTTCATGGTGTCAAAGTTCAGAAAACCAATGAGAAAGCTACTGGATGTTTCAGTGCACGTGACCCTGCAAAAGAACACAAGAAGTAAACTGAAAGTCCAGCCACATGAACGTGGGCCCCTCAGCTTCTTTCGTGGTCTCCGAGTCACTCGGCTGAAAGATGTGAACATACATGGGACCTGCACATTTAAAACAATGCGTCAGGGTGGGAGGGGACTTGCTTTAAGATCCATTTTGCTGTGTGAAAATAATAAAATCACAATACTATGGAAAAGAGCCCCTGGAGGAGACAATGGCAACCCACTCCAGTATTATTGCCTGGGAAATGCCATGGACACAAGAGGCTGGCAGGCTACCATCCATGGGGCTGCACAGAGTCAGACACAACTGAACAACTAAGCGCACAAACACACACACACTATGGAGAACTTGTTATCATGACATTCCTTTCATTACACAAAAATGCTAGGTAAAACAGCCTTTTAAAAAATGCATTGCTGAGCTGACAAAAAACAAAAATCCTTAGAAGCCAAAAATAGTTAATATACACTGCATGTGGGCTGGGCTAGTCCCCCTACTAAGTACTTTATACATTTTAAGGGATTAAGTCTTCATTGTACCAAAGCTGCGACTCATCCCCATTTTTACAGATGTGAAAACAGAAGCCCAGGGAGGTTCAGAAACCTGTTCAAAGTTAAACAGCTAATAGACAGCAGAGCTGGGGTTTAAGTTAAGCAGTTTGGCAGAATGGCCTGCACTCTGAGCCACCATGATCTACTTGCTTTCCAAATGCTGTACTGCCCCAAGAGCAAAGGGAAGGTCTGGAACCAGTGAGGTGAATGAAAACTAAAGCCATTGGCTGTCCAAAGGCAATGTCAGTGAGTAATGACAAACAGCCCTATTTTTAGTGGCAATGAAGAAACAGGAAACAAATGTAGTATCTGAATATGGTCAAGGGTTAAATCTCCAAAGAGATATTTCAGCATAAAATCATGATTTTAAAAGATTACACATCCTTAGTGAAGGGAGCTGGAAAAGGAATCTGCTTTGCAAAGGAAGTCAGCAAGGAAATTTGCCTATGTCAGAGTTGGCTTTGGAAGGAAAGGAAGAAAACTTCCACTGAGAACTCATAAACTGCTCCCGCCTCAAGGAAGTTAAGTTGATTCACACTTCTTTTGTGAGAATTAAATTTAGAGACCCACAGTGGCATTTCCTATAGAAGCAAACACAAATCCTCTCTGGAAGGAATTTACCTTCAACTCAGGCCTCAAAAGAATTTCTATAATGCTTAAGATGGTATAAAGAGAAGGGAACTCTCCTACACTGTTGGTGGGAATTTAAATTGGTATAGCCACTATGGAGAACAGTATGCTAAGTCGCTTCAGTCATGTCCGACTCTGTGTGACCCCATAGATGGCAGCCCACCAGGCTCCCCCGTCCCTGGGGTTCTCCAGGCAAGAACACTGGAGTGGGTTGCCATTTCATTCTCCAATGCATGAAAGTGAAAAGTGAAAGTGAAGCCGCTCAGTCGTGCCCGACTCTTCGCGACCCCATGGACTGCAGCCCACCAGGCTCCTCCGCGAGATTTCCCCCTCCGTGGGATTTTCCAGGCTAGAGTACTGGAGTGGGGTGCCATTTCCTTCTCCAGGAGAACAGTATGGAGGTTCCTTAAAAAACTAAAAATAGAGCTACTATATGATAATCCTGCAATCCCACTCCCGGGCATATATCTGGAGAAAAACATGATCCGAAAGGATACATGAACCCCAATATTCATTGCTTCACTGTTTATAATAGCCAATACATGGAAGCAACCTAAGTGTCCATCGACAGAGGAATGGATAAAGAAGATATGGTGTGTGTAGGTATGTATGTATATATACATATATATATATATATATATATACACATATATATATATATATATGAGAATATTACTCAGCCATTAAAGAAATAATGCCATTTACAATATGGCATTATTCTGGGTGGATGGACCCAGAGTGTCATACTGAATGAAGTCAATCAGACAAAAGGAGAAATATTGTATGACATCCCTTATCTGTGGTATCTGAAAAGAAATGACACAAATGAACTTAAAGAACAGAAAAAGACTCACAGACTTAGAAATCAAATTTATGGTTGCTGGAGGAAAGGGATAGTTAGGGACTTTGGTAAGGTCATGGACATTGCTATGTTTAAAATGGATAACCAACAAGGACCTACTGCATAGCACATGGAACTCTACTCAATGTTATGTGCCAGTCTGGATGGGAGGTGCCTTTGGAGGAGAATGGATACATGTATATATATATGGCTGAGTCCCTTTACTGTTCACCTGAAACTACAACAACATTGTTAGTCAGCTACAACCCAATACATAATAAAAGTTTAAACTTTTAAAAATTTCTACAGATAAAGTTTCAGCAAACATAAGCTTATAATCAAATAAACCAGAAACAAGACACCATAAGCAAAATCCAGCAAAACCAGTCTGCTAAAGACAACAGATGTTAAGAGTTGTTGGATATAAATACACAATATGAATAAAGTGTTTTTTAAAGTTAATACTGAGTATCAAAAGTATGAGTATGGATTAAGAAACTGTAAGAATTAAGCAGGAAAAAACAATCTTTAGAAGTAAATAATTATAATCTTAAAATCACAGTAGACAGGACACACTTCATCTCAGACAAGGCTGAACTAATGAACTAGGTAACCAAATGAAGAAATTCCCCTGCATACAGCACAAAGGACGACGTGAGAGAGAAGTCAAAAAACATAAAAAATAGAGTAAGAAGATCTTAATATATGTATAATTAGAAGTCCAGAGAAACAATATTTTTGAGGAACTTTCAGAAATGATTAAACATAAAACCTCCAACTCAAAAAGAATGAATTATAAACAGACTAAATAAAAATAAATCCACATATAGACAGATCTTTATGAAACTGTAGCACCAGAGGCTGACTGTATGTTTAGTCAGAGAGAAAAAAACAGACTACCTACTGTAATGTGTTGAACTGTATCCTTACTCGTGGCAGCTGAAATGTGACCTCACTAGGAAATAAGGTCTTCTCAGATATAATTAAGATGAAGTCATACTCAAGTAGGCTGAGCCCTAATCCCATGACTTGGTGTCCTCATAAAAAGAAATTTGGACACAAAGACACATAGGAGAAAGCCATGAGACAAAAAAGAAAGAGATTAGAGTAACGCAGCTATAAACCAAGGAATGCCAAGAAATATGAAGGATTGCCAACAACCACCAGGAGCTAGGAGGAGGCAAGAAGGATCTTCCCCTGGCGTCTACAGACAGAGCATAGCCCTGCTGACACCTTGACTTTGGAATTCTAGCCTCCAGAAACATAAGAATAAATTCTTGCTCCTAAGACACCAAATTTGCAGTCATCTGTTACGACAGCACCCCAGCCCCAGGCCAAACAATGTATTTATACTGATAACTAACTTCTAAATAAGCAATGGGAGCCAGAAAACAATGGAATAATTTTTGAAGAATTGAGAGAAAATACCCAATAAAACTATTTTTCAAGAATGAAGATGAAATAAACACTTTCAGATAAACAAAAAACACATCTGCCAGCAGACCCTCACTAAACCAACTTCTAAAAGATGAATTTAAAAGAAAATGATCCACAAGGAAACATATGAACAAAGGATTGTGTGCAAAAATCCAAAATGATAAATGTCTAAATTTAAACAAATACTGACTATATAAAACAATGTTAATTTCTAACTCCTGGGATTAAGAAAATAGAAGCAATTTTATACAACACATTTTATATGCCTGGCATTGTTCTGAGCATTCTACACATTAATTCTTTTAATTCTCAAAATAATTAATCCTTTAATGTAGAAACTATTATTTTTATATACTTGACATAAGGAAAAACTGGGACACAAGAAGACTACGTAATTTGCCCAAATTCACACAGTGGTAAATGAGTTTGAATGGAACTAGTCAGAATTCAAGTGTTCAAGACTCTTTTATTGTTCGAGAGAATGATAAAATGTATTGATTAGCTTAAGTTGTTAAGCTAAAGTTTATTAAGTTAAAGGGTCTGTTTTCCAGAGTAACCACTAAAAGAACAGAAAGTCACTATATAACTTTCAAATTAACAGATGAGGGGGGAAAAAATCAAATGAGGAAACATCTAAGAGAAGACCAAAAAGAGAAAAGAAAAACAGAAAAAGCAGGTCAAATAGCAAAAACAGACAGTAGAAATAAATTCAAAATTAATCACAATGTGTAAATAGGCAATCCCAACAAATGAATAAACCACTATAAAAAAAAAGATTAAAAGACAAAGATTGTCAAACTGAAAAAATATCCAGTTTTGTTATGTTTACAGGAACTATATCTAAAATAGAAACAAAAGAGCTTGAAAGTAAAATAGTGAAGCCGGCTAAAAGAAAGCAGGCATAGTTATATTAATATCAAATGAAACAGACTTAAGGCAAAAAAAGCATTACTAGAAATACTAATAAAAAGCACTCATTTTATAGTACTACCAGGTTCAATTTCCTGGGAAGATAAAATTCTTAACTTCTATATACTTCATAATAGTTTTTAAAATATAAAATAAAAATTGATGGGATTACAAGGAGAAACCAACAAATTCATAGTGAATTGTTAACATACCTTTCTGGCTAACTGATACAAGAAGCAGACAAAGAAATCAATAAATATACAAAAGATTAGAGCCACACAATTTACACCCATCTAACACCACATACAAAACACTCTATATACACAGAACTTTTACCAAAGTTAATGATGTACTAGCTTCCCTGGTAGCTCAGTTGGTAAAGAATCCCCTTGCAGTGCAGAAGAACCCAGTTCAATTCCTGGGTCAGGAAGATCCCCTGGAGAAGGGAAAGGCTACCCACTCCAGTATTCTGGCCTGGAGAATTCCATGTGGTCACAAAGAGTCAGATGCAACTGAGCAACTTTCACTTTTACAACAAAATTCAAAGTATCTGTTACTATACAGCCTGACCACAATGCAATTCATTTGAATTTAAATTTTAAAATTAATTTTAAAATATACTTAGAAATAAACCATAGGTCATCTAATCTATGGGGTCAAAAAAGGACAAAAGTCTGTTCCTGTAAAAAAGAAAAATATGAGTAATAAATCTCTGCAAGACTGATGAAGAAAAAAGGGAGGGCAGAAAAAAAGATTAAAAGTGTAAATTAAAGATGGCATAGACACTAATAGCGATATAACAAGTAACTTTATGACAGTAAGTTTTAAAATAAATACAATGACCAAACTCCTAGAAAAAATATCAACTTACCAACTGACTCAAGGAAAAACTGAAAACCTGACTGGTCCTATAATAATTATAAGAAATTGGGTCAATAGTTTAAAATCTTCCCAAGAATTAAACATCAAGACTAGATAGAAACTTTTAGATGCATAATCATTCAGGAAAAAAATAACTCTGATTTCACATGGCCTTTTGAGAATAGAAAAAATATCCATCCCAATCTCATTTTTATGAGGCTAGTAATTTCATAAGATAAAAACCAGGCATCATTATACTGTACATCTGTAACTTATATAATACTGTACATCAACTATACTTCAATTTTAAAAAACAAGCAAAGACAACATGAAACAATTATAGACCAAGCTTATTCAAACATAAATTCAAAAATCTTAAACCAGAGAGTGGCAATCCAAATTCACCATTGTGTGTGTGTGTGTGTGTGTGTGTGTGTGTGTACATGTGTGTCTACATATGCACAGGCATGACTTAGGCCTGGGAATGAAATGGACTTAACATTAGAAAATGTAAATCACTGCATTAACAAGCAAAACAGACAAAACATAGGCTCTTAATGCAGAAATTGTACTCAATAAAATTTAATTTCCATACACAATTAAAGAAAAACTCCTGGCATATTAGGCATAAAATCAGAATTGATTAGCAATGCTAAAGGTTCCAAACATTCACATATGCTTAAGGGAAAACATTTTTAAATTACTCCTTTTAAAATTAGGGAAAAAAGAAGAATCTTCCAGTTATTATCACTTCTGTTCAGCATGAGGAAATAAGGCAATCAAAAGAAATAAAATTTTTAAGAATTAAAAAGGAAAACTTAGAGTGCTATTCACAGATATTAATTTCTAAACATGTATCAAGTATATTGAGAATTATACAGATAATTCAAATAAATTATCAGTAGCTAAGATATTTCAGTAAAGTTGCAGGAGATAAGGTAGAAAAGTCAACTGCCTTTCTACACATCAGCAGGGAGAAAATAAACAAAAAAATTTAACTAGGGATGCAATGAAATGTTCCCTTGGTATCTCTAATTTTCTTGAAGAGCTCTCTAGTCTTTCCCATTCTGTTGTTTTCCTCTATTTACTTGCATTGATCACTGAGGAAGTCTTTCTTATCTCTCCTTGCTATTCTTTGGAACTCTGCATTCAGATGCTTATATCTTTCCTCTTCTTTGCTTTTCGCTTCTCTTCTTTTCACAGCTATTTGTAAGGCCTCCTCAGACAGCCATTTTGCTTTTTTGCATTTCTTTTCCACGGGGATGGTCTTGATCCCTGTCTCCTGTACAATGTTACGAACCTCCATCCATAGTTCATCAGGCACTCTATCAGATCTAGTCCCTTAAATCTATTTCTCACTTCCACTGTATAATCATAAGGGATTTGATTTAGATCATACCTGAATGGTCTAGTGGTTTTCCCTACTTTCTTCAATTTAGGTCTGAATTTGGCAATAAGGAGTTCATGATCTAAGCCACAGTCAGCTCCTGGTCTTGTTTTTGCTGACTGTATAGAGCTTCTCCAACTTTGGCTGCAAAGAATATAATCAATCTGATTTTGGTATTGACCATCTGGTGATGTCCATGTGTAGAGTCTTCTCTTGTGTTGTTGGAAGAGGGTGTTTGCTATGACCAGTGTGTTCTCTTGGCACAACTCCATTAGCCTTTGCCCTGCTTCATTCCGTACTCCAAGGCCAAATTTGCCTGTTACTCCAGGTATCTTTTGACTTCCTACTTTTGCATTCCAGTCCCCTATAATGAGAAGAACATCTTTCTGGGGTGTTATTTCTAAAAGGTCTTGTAGGTCTTCACAGAACCGTTCAACTTCAGCTTCTTCAGCATTACTGGTTGGGGCATAGGCTTGGATTACTGTGATACTGAATGGTTTGCCTTGGAAACAAACAGAGATCCTTCTGTCGTTTTTGAGATAGCATCCAAGTACTGCATTTCTGACTCTCTTGTTGACCATGATGGCTACTCCATTTCTTCTAAGGGATTCCTGCCCACAGTAGTAGATATAATGGTCATCTGAGTTAAATTCACCCATTTCAGTCCATTTTAGTTCGCTGTTTTCTAGAATGTCGACATTCACTCTTGCCATCTCCTCCTGTTTGACCACTTCCAATTTGCCTTGATTCGTGGACCTAACATTTCAGGTTCCTGTGCAATATTGCTCTTTACAGCATCTGACCTTGCTTCTACCACAGTCACATCCACAAGTGGGTATTGTTTTTGCTCTGGCTCTATCCCTTCATTCTTTCTGGAGTTATTTCTCCACCGATCTTCAGTAGCATATTGGGCACTTACCGACCTGGGGAGTTCCTCTTTCAGTATCCTATCATTTTGCCTTTTCATACTGTTAATGGGGTTCTCAAGGCAAGAATACTGAAGCGGTTTGCCATTCCCTTCTCCAGTGGACCACATTCTGTCAGACTTCTCCACCATGACCTGTCCGTCTTGGGTGGCCCCACATGGCGTGGCTTGGTTTCATTGAGTTAGACAAGGCTGTGGTCCGTGTGATCAGATTGGCTAGTTTTCTGTGATTATGTTTCAGTATGTCTGCCCTCTGATGCCCTCTCGCAACACTTACCATCTTACTTGGGAACATTTCATGCAAAGATGAGCACAATAAAGGACAGAAATGGTACAGACCTAACAGAAGCAGAAGATATTAAGAAGAGGTGGCAAGAATACGCAGAAGAACTGTACAAAACAGAGCTTCATGACCCAGATAATCACGATGGTGTGATCACTGACCTAGAGCCAGACATCCTGGAATGTGAAGTCAAGTGGGCCTTAGAAAGCATCACTACGGACAAAGCTAGTGGAGGTGATGGAATTCCAGTTGAGCTCTTTCAAATCCTGAAAGATGATGCTGTGGAAGTGCTGCACTCAATATGCCAGCAAATTTGGAAAACTCAGCAGTGGCCACAGGACTGGAAAAGGTCAGCTTTCATTCCAATCCCAAAGAAAGGCAATGCCAAAGAATGCCAACTACTGCGCAATTGCACTCATCTCACATGCTAGTAAAGTAATGCTCAAAATTCTCCAAGCCAGGCTTCAGCAATACGTGAACCGTGAACTTCCAGATGTTCAAGCTGGTTTTAGAAAAGGCAGAGGAACTAGAGACCAAATTGCCAACATCCGCTGGATCACGGAAAAAGCAAGAGAGTTCCAGAAAAACATCTATTTCTGTGTTATTGACTATGCCAAAGCCTTTGACTGTGTGGATCACAATAAACTCTGGAAAACTCTGAAAGAGATGGGAATACCAGACCACCTGACCTGCCTCTGGAGAAACCTGTATGCAAGTCAGGAAGCAACAGTTAGAACTGGACATGGAACAACAGACTGGTTCCAAATAGGAAAAGGAGTACATCAAGGCTGCATATTATCACCCTGCTTATTTACCTTATATGCAGAGTATATCATGAGACATGCTGGGCTGGAAGAAGCACAAGCTGGAATCAAGATTGCCAGGAGAAATATCAATAACCTCAGATATGCAAATGACACCACCCTTATGGCAGAAAGTGAAGAAGAACTAAAGAACCCCTTGATGAAAGTGAAAGAGGAGAGTGAAAAAGTTGGCTTAAAGCTCAACATTCAGAAAACGAAGATCATGGCATCCGGTCCCATCACTTCATGGCAAACAGATGGGGAAACAGTGGAAACAGCGTCAGACTTTATTTTTGGTGCTCCAAAATCACTGCAGATGGTGATTGCAGCCATGAAATTAAAAGACACTTACTCCTTGGAAGCAAAGTTATGACCAACCTCAGTTCAGTCGCTCAGTCATATCCGACTCTTTGCAACCCCATGAATCGAAGCACGCCAGGCCTTCCTGTCCATCACCAACTCCCAGAGTTCACTTAGACTCATGTCCATGGAGTCAGTGATGCTGGAATGGCCGAGAGGAGCTACCCCACGTCTGAGGTCAGGGGTGGCGGCCGGGAGGAGCTACCCCACTCCCCCATGCCCGAGGCCAGGGGTGGCGGCCGGGAGGAGCAACCCCACATCCAAGGAGCGGTGGCTGCGCGGGCGCAGGAGGGCCTAAAGGAGCTATCCTGCATTGAAGGTCAGGAAGGGCAGCGGTGAGGCGATAGCCCTCGTCCAAGGTAAGGAGCAGCAGCTGTGCTTTGCTGGAGCAGCCGTGAAGAGATACCCCACACCCAAGGGAAGAGAAAGGCAAGTAAGACGGTAGGTATTGCAAGAGGGCATCAGAGGGCAGACACACTGAAACCGTACTCACAGAAAACTAGTCAATCTAATCACACTAGGACCACAGCCTTGTCTAACTCAATGAAACTAAGCCATGCCCGTGGGGCAACCTAAGATGGGCGGGTCATGGTGAAGAGATGTGACAGAATGTGGTCCACTGGAGAAGGGAATGGCAAACCACTTCAGTATTCTTGCCTTGAGAACCCCATGAACAGTACGAAAAGGCAAAATGATAGGATACTGAAAGAGGAACTCCCCAGGTCAGCAGGTGCCCAGTATGCTACTGGAGATCAGTGGATAAATAACTCCAGAAAGAATGAAGGGATGGAGCCAAAGCAAAAACAATACCCAGCTGTGGATGTGACCAACCTAGATAGCATATTAAAAAGCAGAGACATTCCTTTGCCAACAAAGGTTCGTCTAGTCAAGGCTATGGTTTTTCCAGTAGTCAGGTATGGATGTGAGAGTTGGATTGTGAAGAAAGCTGAGTGCCGAAGAATTGATGCTTTTGAACTGTGATGTTGGAGAAGACTCTTGAGAGTCCCTTGGGCTGCGAGGAGATCCAGCTAGTCCATCCTAAAGGAGATCAGTCCTGGGTGTTCATTGGAAGGACTGATGCTGAATCTGAAACTCCAATACTTTGGCCACCTGATGCAAAGAGTTGACTCATTGGAAAAGACCCTGATGCTGGGAGGGATTGGGGGAGGAGGAAAAGGGGATGACAGAGGATGAGATGGCTGGATGGCATCACCGACTTGATGGACATGAGTTTGGATAAACTTCGGGAGTTGGTGATGGACAGGGAGGCGTGGCATGCTATGATTCATGAGGTCCCAAAGAGTCGGACACAACTGAGTGACTGAACTGAACTGAACTGAGGGATGCAATGCACAGTATGATTAACTATAGATAATGATGCTGTATAGCAGTATTTGCATGTTGCTAATAGAATGAATCCTAAAAAATTCTCATCACAAGAAAAATAAAGGTATTAAAGTACATTTAAATGAGTTGCTGTATTATGATGTCAGTTCTCCCCAAACATAACAGACAATGCAATTTCTAGTTAAAAAAAAAATCACAACAGAGTTTTTTTGTGAAAACCAACAGGCAGATTTTAAAATTTCTGAAGAGGAAAAAAAGACCAAGAGGCAAGATAATCTGAAGGAAAACAAAGTGGGAAACTGCCTTACCAGACACCTAAAGTTACTGTAAAGCTCTTCTACATGAGACAGTGTGATACTGATAAGAGACACACAGACCAATAACGCAGAAGGGGCCAGAAAAAGAAGGGGCGTGTATTTGCTAACTCAACACCTAACACAGAGAGCACTGAAAACAGGTGCAAAAAAGATGGCCTACTTACAAAAGTAGTGCTTGGCATCTAAGTCTGGAAATTAACCTATAAAATATATTACATTTTGTCAAATCTGACTCAGTTTGGGTGGGTTTAAAAATCAACTGACTTCTGGAAATGAACAATGTAAGATAGCTGAACAACATGAATGTATTTAATGCCACTGAACCTTACACTTAAAAATGGTTAAGATGGTAGGTAAATTTTATGTCTGTTTCATCACAATTTTTTCTTTTGCTGAGTCGAGTTTAACATTTGGCAGCGGGTGTTGTTCTTTTGTCCATAAGATACAGAGGTGAATTACAAATGTATTTTTTTTTTAATCACCTGAAATACCTCTCTCTCTATATATATATATTTATATATATCCCAAATATATTTTGGCTCACTTTTCTCAGTTTGGTTATTTTGGTGTTTTTTTTCCCACATGGACTATTTTTAAAGTCTTTACTGAATTTGTTACAATATTGTTTCTGTTTTATGTTTTGGTTTTCTGGCCACAAGGCATGTGGGATCTTAGTTCCCTGACCAGATGGAACTTGTACTTCTTGCAGTGGAAGGTGAAGTCCTAACCTTTGGACTGCCAGGGAAGTCCCTGCCTCATTGCGATTTACTTTTTGAATATATTTTTATGTTTTTAATCTTAATCTTTTATTTATTTTTAATGCTTTATTTATTTTACAATCTTTCATGTTGGAGTGTAGTTGGTTAACAATGTCGTCTTAGTTTCAGGTGCATAGCAATGTGATTCAGTTATACACACACACACACACATTTATCTATTGTTTGTCAAATTCTTTTCCCATTTAGATTATTGCAGAATACTGAGCAGAATTCCCTCTGCTCTACAGTAGTTCCTTGTTATCTATTTTAAATATAGCAGTGTGTACATGGCAATCCCAAACTCTAAATTTTTAGTTGAATATATTTTTTAAAGTGGTCTTTGGAAATTCATCTTCATAAGAATGAAACTGGACATATATTCCATTACAGGCAAAGAGAGGTTAATGCAGACCTTAAAATGTTAAGAGTTTTTAAAGAAAAATTCAGGACAATTTTTTGACGGCCTCAGGATAAGGAAGAATTTCTTATGACACAAAAAGTAGAAACCCTCCAAAAAAAAGGAAAAGAAAAAAACAGTATAAAACCATAAAGAAGAGGATGGAAAAATACTTCTCTTCATTAACAGATACCTTAAGCTGACAAGGGGAGTTCATTTATTTTCAATATATACTTAATACCCAGACACTTGAAGAATTCCAAAACTAAGGAAAAGCACCACCTTTCCCCTCCAGAAAACAGGCAAACTATAAACACAGACATTTCACGGCAGAGAAAGCACAAGTGGGCACTGAGGAGACACCTCTCCTCACAAGGACTCAAGGGTATGCAAACAGAGACCTCACTTTACACTGAAGACTAGAAAAGCACAGATATCAGACTGCACCAAATGTGAGAGAGCCACGTCATTACAGACCGCTAATGGGGGTGGGAAGTGGTATAGTCACTGTGGAAAACAACCTGGCACCCGCCAACAGAGCTGAGGAGGGACCAGCCTGGCTCCCAGCAGGCTCACCCCCAACACCTAACTCACAGAAGCCGGAGCACATGTAAACACATAAACACATGGGAACCGTCGAGAGCAGCTCCCTTCAGACCAGGTTCAAGGACAGGCAAGACTATCTGTGCTGAGAGACACTGAAACAGCAGTGGTTTGTGGCATGGACACTGACCAGAAGAGGGCTGGAAGGGGGCTTCTGGGTGATGAAAATGGTCTACAGCTGGATCAGGGCACTGGCTGCACAACTTATGCCTTCCTCAAAATTCACTGACCTATGTGCTTAGTAGCTGTGCATATGACCAAGTATCCATTTTAACTTAAAAAGCCTCAGAAAAGGAGAGGAAGAGAAGGGGGAGACTTAGATAAGGGCTGGCTACATGAGCCACTTAATCTTCCAAAAGGGGGATAATTTGTTTCACATACTTTACCAGCATCAAGTTGCACATAATTGTACCCTAAGCACAAATTTATTTTACCCGCTCAAAAAATGGGCTCAAATTCTCTTCTTGGCCACATATGTTCCAAGGAATCCAAGATACGGTAAGCATTTGAAAATATAGTTACTCAACACTTCCCCATTTACTCTAAGTGAAAATTCTAGGACATACGCAGAAAAATAAAAAAGACTGAATGATAAACAGCAGTTCAGCTACATGACTTTACAGGCAAAGGCTAAAATTTCACAAATGACTACTTCTTGGTTTTCTGGACTAATCAATGAGGATATATTTACATAATTGATCCCCAAATCAAATCATTCAGAACTTACTTGGTACCCCTCCCTCACTCCTCTCCCCATAGCTCCTCCCTGAAAAAAGAGGAAGATGAGGGAACAGAGGCGTCAACCACCAGCATGACCATCAGCTCTCAATTTCCAGCCCAGAGCCTCTGCTTGTAGACCAGGTAGCCTGCTTACTCCATGTATGTGTGTGTGTCTGTCTGAAGCCCATAAAAACTAAAGCCCAATGTGTCTAAACTTCTTATACTGCACACAAAAGCCCAGGCACAAACAGACACAGATGACGTATTTCATACCCGTCTCTTGCAGGATTGCTATATGCCTCTTCAATAAGCTCCATTTTGTGCAAATCCTTCCACTTGCCTCCATCTAAGACTTGCCATCGATATGGCAAGTGGAAATGAACTCTACTGCACTTATCTGAAATAAAAATATAAAGAGGTAAGCACATTGGCAGCACATAGCATGGCCCAGCCCTGTGGTTCCCAATGGGTGTGGTACTGCCTGCTGACCTGGCAACATTTTAGAAATCTGTGAGGGAGCCTTTTTTAATGAAGTCATACCTGAGCATTTAGATACTGAATTTTATTATACACACTTTCCTTTTATGTCTCCCTTTTTAACAGGACATTAAACACATCAAACTTATTTTTTAAAACTGTGCGTTGGTAGGTTACATTATGTATGAATTACATCTCATGAGAGTAAAGCAGCTGATCATGAGATGGTCAAAGCTTCCATCCCTGCAAGGGGCAGTCTGTCCATGCATTATTGCCATATATGTGACATTTGGATGGAGAGCGATCACACCAGAAATGGAGGCAGGTCATCTCTACTAGAACCATCCCAACCCAAACAGGTCCTACCACAGGTGGGTCAGCAGCACGGTTCCAGTCTGCCTTGATCTTTGTGGCTACCAACATGCTCTTCCCTTCTCAACATACCCCACTCCTAGAATGTATTATACACATAGCCTGGGTCTGTGGTTGCCAGCCAACTGCTCCCACTGCCTTCCCTGTGCTCCCCAGGCCTGTCCCTCCTAGTACCTCCTGCCTGCTGTGCCTTGGCCAATGCCAGCAGCTCACCTGGAACGCTGCTCACACCCACCTCTACCTGCAGAGGTTCTAGTACATCCTGAAGGAGGAATGTTGTGAGAGGAAAGGGAGACAGGAAAGAAGTGCAATGGGAATCTCCACACTCTGATACCTGCAGGATCCATATAACTATTAGGTAGAAAGATACACAGGTATGGAATGCCTCTATTTGGGTGAAAAAATAGAAAAGACAGGATTAGATATATTCTCACTAAATACACATGTGGGAATGGGAGAGGGAAGACTAGGTGGCTGGGCACAAAGGTATGAGGAAAGATTTGAATTTTGAAATGAAAATATAGTCCACAAAAGTCAAACATCTGTATCATTTGAAAAAAAGGTACAAAATAGTGTGCATAGTGACCTTGTGCAAAAAGAGACTAGATATACACTTCTGCTTGAATAAAATCTTTACGGAAGGATATTCAAGGAACTAGTAATAAGGACTGTTTCTGGAGAGAATCTTGGTGCTGGGAAAAAGGGGTGTAAGGAAGACATTTCTTACTGTCTTTTGTACATTCTTAATTCATCTTTCAAAGTAGTAACAATGAAGTCTGGCTAATTTGACACCTGACAAAGATGTGAATAAAGAATATTGAAAACTATTACAAATCAATAATGAGATCAAACAACCCAATAAAAAATGGGCAAAACAGTCACAAAAGACCATATACTGTATGATTCCATTTATATGAAATATCCAGGCAAACCCATAGAGACATAATGTAAAGATGTAGTTACCAGGAGCGTGAGGGTGGGGAGAAGGGGTAGCAACTGCTAATGGGTTTCTTTGTGGGTGATGAAAATGTTCTAATATTAACTGTGATGATGGTTGCACAAATTGACTATGTTAAAAACCATTAAATAAATTGTATACTATGTGAAATATACTTAATATCTTAACAAAGCTGTTATTTGCCTGAAAAATAGGCAAAAGATTTAAACAGATACTTCACAGAAGATATGCAAACAGCCAAAAGGCATATGAAAATACATGCTAAACATCATTACTTATCAGGGAAATACAAATGAAAGTCACAATGGATATCACTACTCATTTACTAGGATGGCTAAAATTTACAGGACTGACAACACCAAGTGCTGACAGTGATGCAGAGCAACCAAAACTCTACTACACAGCTGGTGGGAAAGTGAAATGGATCCACTTTGGAAGACAGTTTGGCAGTAACTTGTAATGTTAAATACATGTTTATCATACGATCAGACATTCCACTTTGAGGTCTTTACCCACGAGATGAAGACATATATCCACATGAAAACTTGTACATGAAAACTGACATAGAGGTTTTATTCATAAAAGCCCAAACTGGAAATAACCCAAATGTTCATCAACGTACGTATGTATAAACAAATTGTAGTTAATCAATGCAACAGAATACATGATTACGTTTATTTAAAATTCTGGAAAAGGCAAGTCTAGTCCCCATCAACAAAAAGCAGATCAGGGATTGCCTTGGGTCAGGAAACTGGGTGGTGAAGATCAACTGTATGGGGGCATAAGAGCAATTTTTGGAATGAGAGAACTGTTTCACATCCAGATTATAGTGACAGTTATATGGGCAAACATATTCCCCAAAACTCAAAGGGTGTATTTTATTTTGTATTAATTATATCTAATAACACTGATTTTTAAAAACATATATATACATACACACACACGTGTGTGTGTATCTCACACATTGCCTGACCTAGTATTCCATTTCCAGGAATCTATCCATGGTAAAATACACGTATACTCAGATGTTCAAGGAAAAATCATTCTAATCAAATACCACACTGTTGTTTTTAAAATCCAGGTAGACATACACATATGTACTAACATAGAAAAAATCACCAAGACACACCATTAGGTAAAAGAAGTAGGTTAAATAATGCATATCACATGTTCCCATCTGTTGACAAATATGTAAAACAAATATGACCACAGTCCCATGTTAACCTTTGGAAGGCTGAAGGAAGACTTCAGGATTTACTCTGTACCATTTCACTCATTTACAAAGTGAAAGTATTCATGAATTGCTTGGGTAGTTTTTTAAAGACTGAAAACAAAACAGGAAGTTTGGGTGTTTGTTTTTTTTTTAAGAAGAGTCACCAAATTTGAGAAGGAATCATTCTTTAGTCAAAGCCCAGGACATCAGCAAGAACAAAGATTTAGTAAAAATACAGTCTCTCTCTCTCACACACACACACAAAACATTTGCTACATCTGATAAAAAAGAGAGTATTGAGAGAAACTCTGAACTTAAACAAATTCTCATCCCCCAAGAGTACACAGAGGGGTCTCCTCCTGAGAAGAGGGTGTTCCTAGGTTCTGAGGCATCTCTGAGACTACAACCTCCTTCTAGAAGGGAACTAGACTGGGATCTGAGTGTTTCTGTGGGTTTGTGACCTCACACTAAGCTAACCAAGGGGCAACACCTGACATTCGTTTGCTGCATGAAACAAACAGTCCCCCAAACTCATCTGCAGTTTGATTTTTAGAAACTCAAGTATTCAATAATTCTTACCACTCTCAACTCCCCAACAAAATCACTGAAGTGCCACCAGCTTGCAATTAAGAATGCCCGAACCTCTTTGGATGGGTGAGAGGACCTTGAGGGGTGACGTCAGAGCAGAGCTCTGGGAACCAGGAGCAGCTGTCCCGCCTGCAAGTGGATGAAGGGGTTTCCCCCGACTCACCTTGAAAGCTACAGCTCTTCCAGATATGGAACAAGCAGATCTGATCACTCTCCTCTTGGGTGGCAGGGTTTAGGGACACAGAATCTGTGTCTCTTTTTTCTACAAAGAAAGACCACAAAGATGTGTCACCAGTGCTTCTGATATGGGGCTGGAGTAGTTCAAGGTACAAAGGAGAGAGAACAGAATTCATTCATTCCTCTGCATGCGGCAAAAGTGGGCAAGGCAAGCTCACAAAATCTTATAATGTTCTAGATGAAAGCACCCTCAGACATACAGGTGGACCCTCTCTGCCTTTTAGGGAGGAATCCGGGAGCCCAAGGCCATATGACTGCTGCCAAATCCAGGACATCATGGTTGGGGTGAGCTTTTTCTCAGCTCTGGCTGTGCACCCAATTCACTAGGAGACCTGTTTATAAACACACGTGCTCAGCTCTCCCTCAGACTGACTCAATCAGCAGCTTTCAACAGTGGAACCTGGGACACTTTAATAGGGAGGGGTGGGGAACCACTAACCAACACATTTTCCTTCTGTATCTACGGCTGTGATTACCCCAGAGAACAAGTAAAGGCTGCATTTTATAAACTAGATTTGATTCCAAAAGCAAATGAACTATGAGAACTGGGTTCCAATACCAAAAAAAACAAATCAATGGAAAGCCTACAATTCAAAATTAAACCTTATTTAGGTTAACTATAAGAACTTCCCAGATGGCATAATGGTAAAGAATCCACCTGCCATTTCAAGGAGACACAAGAGACGGCAGTTTGATCCCTGGGTTGGGAAATCCCCTGGAGTAGGAAATGGCAACCCACTCCAGTATCCTTGCCTGTAAAATTCCATGGACACAGGAGCCCAGCAGGCTCCAGTCCATGGGGTCACAAAGAGTTGGATACAACTGAACAACTGATCATGCACACACACACACAGATTTTAATGTAACAGGAGGATGCACATGCTTTCAAAGTCTACCTTTAATAGAATTGCTTCAATGAGCCACTACTTAATAATTACATTTGGGCATGCCCCAACTACCACCATGTAAACCTATAAAACTCTCCCTGTCATCACTCAATCACCTCCCTAAATTAAACCCCCAAAGGACTTGAATGAAAATGTACTTTGTTTTCAGGCTACAGAGTTCGGTGTATCAATTTGATCTTATTTTTGAGATTGAAAGCTTCTATACTCTTAGATCAGAGAAGGCAATGGCACCCCACTCCAGTACTCTTGCCTGGAAAATCCCATGGATGGAGGAGCCTAGTGGGCCGCAGTCCATGGGGTCGCTAAGAGTAGGACACGACTGAGCGACTTCACTTTCACTTTTCACTTTCCTGCACTGGAGAAGGAAATGGCAACCCACTCCAGTGTTCTTGCCTGGAGAATCCCAGGGAGGGGAGCCTGGTGGGCTGCCATCTATGGGGTCGCACAGAGTCAGACACGACTAAAGTGACTTAGCAGCAGCAGACATCCACAGGCTGGACCTTAAAGCTCACACCTGTGGCACTTTAGAGGTTGCCTCCTTCTCCCTCCAGGGGCAGGTATCCTTCCCTGCCTTTCTAACAAGGCCATAATCCAACTGACACTCTTCACAATCTATTAAAGCAAAATCATTTGCTTCTAGGCTTCCTACTATTAGAAGAAACTAACCAAAAGTAATTGAAGAAAATGTAAAGGAAACATACAGCGAGGACACCTCTCAAATATAAATCTCAGGTAAGTTTAGAGTGGTAAGTTAGTTTGCTGGTCATCCTGGCATTAATAATTTAGGAAGTGGTCTATTAAAAATCCTAGATTATCAGTACAGCTAACAAGTTGGGGGAGCCGTGCCTCAGAGACACCTAGAACCAAGGCCCAGGACACTGGCCAGTACATGGCAAGGACTCAAATTTGTTGAATGAAAAAATGGATTATCAGGATGGCCAGCCAGCAGAGAGTGTGAAATTCACAGAACACCAAGGCATCGTAGCCTCCCTGGTATTGAATCATGGTATTCACTTCCCACAGTGTAACAGGTACTCAAGAAATGCTTACTGGGACTTCCCTGGTGGTCCAGTGGTTAAGAATCCACCTTGCAATCAGGGGACAGGAGTTTGATCTCTGGTCAGGGAACTAGTAGCCCATGTGTGGCAGAGCAACTAAGCTCATGCAAGGCAATTAGAGAGTCTATGCTCTGTGACAAAAGATCCCGTGTGATGCAATGAAGATTCCATGTGCCACAACTAAGACCCAACACAGTCTAATTACAAGCTTTATATAAAAAAAGAAATGCTTACTAAAGAAACAATCTCTGCTCAAAATCCCCCCATATGCCTGTCACTAAGCATGACATTCCTCACAAAATAAAAAGTATCCTGGCAGGTTCACCATTCAACAAGTCAGTGCCAACCGTAGCCCAGCAGGTACCATTTAGAGATGAGCACTGAACAAAGTAAATTTGCAATGATGAAAAAAAATTCCATTCATGTCAAAAGAGAGCCAAAATTAAAATATGCTTCATTCAAAAAAATAGATAAAATGTGCCTCATGCACCTATTAAAAAAAAAATCTCAACAGAACATAATGCAAAGGATGGCCCCAGAATTGTAGAGCATGGCATTCTTAACTGTGGGGTCCTTCACAGGAAAACAAGCTCTCCAGGGCAGAAGAGGGAAGACTAGATAGGGAGAAGCAGCATCACTCATCTCCACGCAGATCTCAGGCCCAGAGGGGATTCACCCACCGTCCACACCAACCCAAATTTGTTTAAAATGTATTTGTTCACAGCTCTGATTTCAACTCATCTTCACAGCCCCCACTGGCTGGAAAGGGGTGGCCAACTCCCTTTTACTCAGAGCAGCACAGACTTGCCCAAAGTCACACATTCCATTTGGCAGCCAACTGGAATCTAGGAGCCCCAGCCCAGAGCCTTACTGGAAGTCCCTTGTGACTGCGAGGGTGGAGGTGGCACCCGGATGGAGGCAGAGCTCTTATTCTTGATGTCATGCGCGTTTCTGTAAATGGAAGGCAGCTTGCTCACCAGCTCCGGCCTCATGCCCAATTTCTCCAGTTTTTCCAGGTTCTCAGAATTAGAGAAATCATGGGATCTCTTACAGCCAGTGCCAAACTTGCATTCACCCTGCGAAAAATACTGGCAGACATGGAGCTTGATACACTGCTTTTTAAAGGAACAAGAGCCGTATGGTCCATCTCCTTTGTTGTAATGAAGGCAGATCTGTTAACGAAGAAGGAAAAAAGACAGCAGCTTAGAAAGGCCTCACATGACACTACCTCCTTACTGAGCAGTCTCTGGTTAATTGATGTTCCTCCAGAGACCTAGCCAAGGCTGTGACCCTTTCATGACATGGGTCACAAGCTCTGAGACCATCCCTCACTCTAGATGGACAACTGCTAGCACATGCTCTTGGTAAATGGGAACCAGGAGGACAGCAGACTGCCCAGAGCAAGCCTCTCTGGTTGGCGGGGGTGGGGGGGACTTCCAGCTGATCAGAGCTGCTCTTTATGAGACAACATTTTAATGTAACTCACACAGGAACATCCTAACAATCCCTGCATTCTACCGACCGCCCCCCACTTCACTGATTAACCAACTCCCTCTAACCCAGGACCCAGCTTCTCCCAACTCATTTTTTCTCCAATTCAAGGTCAAAGAGGCTCTGAGGGTTTCAAGAAGGCCAAATACAGCCCTTTCAAAATGAGACTCAGTGAAGTTAACAGGCTTGCTCTGAGTCACACAGTTATCTAGCACACCTGGCACAGGTGGTGTCTGCTGAACTGGGTTGTTGGTAAGGTGGGGCTTGAACTTCAATCAGCTGTTCCTTCTCTACATTCCACATTCCTGGAGCTGGGAACCAAGCCAGAGACCATCATGGGCCCACCCACTCAACTCACAGGCATCATATCAAACAGAGGGCTGCAGAACCCAGACCAAGATCATCAGGGACCACCTTCTGGGGATGGAAGCCCCGGGGAGAAGATCAGCAACAGCTGGGCCCTAACCCTGATTCTGTCACTTACAAGCTGCCTGATCTCGAGCAGGCCACTCACTAGCTCTGAGATTCTGTTTCTTAATCCCCTAAATGGGACTAACGCCACCTACAAAGCCGGGCTATTGTGAGAATTAAATGAAAAATATACAAAGTGACTAGAACCAGTGGGTGCTCAGTTCATGGCGGCAGCCCCTCAACGGTCATCTGATGATGAGGGGACTAGCCTGAGAGCAGTACTCCTGAAGGAAAGCCGCACTGGATCCGAGCTTATAGCCCGTGTGATAGCACTGTGTCCTGAACCACCTCACACAGCCCAGGAGACAGACTGCACATTCCAGATGGATTACCTGCTGATTCACTTCTCACACCACTAACAAGGTGATTGCTCCAAAAAGTTAATGCCTACCCTCCCAACACAACCTCGCTCCAACTCCCTCCTGTGACACAGGAGGCTGTGCAGATGAGCCTTCACCCACCTAGTTCTCTCTCTCCCTCCCACCCTAAATCCAGGTCATGCTGACGTACACACTGTGCCCTGACTAGGCAGGCTCTCTGCCTCCCTCTTCCCAGACCTTCATCCTCCACTCATCCTCCAGCACCCAGAGCAACCACCATCTGCTCCAGGACTCCTTCCCTGGTGCCCAAACCGTGCCCCTGAGACCAGAGCACCAACTCCAACTAAAGCACTGACAATCCCATTAAAGCACTGATAAGCAACAGCACCTTGCTATCAACCGCCAACTTGTCCCACCCAGTAGCTGTGCCCCGCCTGGAAGAGCAGAAGGGGTTTTTCATCTCCTTAATGCCAGTGCCTCACCTGTAGTGGATATGCAATAAAGGTTAACTGAATTAAATTGATACTAATTTTCAAAAGGCAAAGTAAAACAATACATATTATGCACCAGTCATTTGCTCTATAGCATCTTTCTCAAATAGTGATTTCAACTGAATAGTAATTCATTAAAATATAAATATTTTATGTTATTAAATGTCATTAACATATCCATCTCATCTCTGTCGCCTCATCCAAGAAGCAGGGCCAGAACAGCCCACAGAACCCATGCTGGCCAGAAAATGACTGCTCAGGTCTGCCACAGAGCACAGCCAACCCTCGGCCTGGCTGCTGTCCTCCGCACACAGAGGCCCCGCCCTCAGAGGCAGGCTGTTCTGGTGAGACACACATGTTGCCAACAGGGACTTCCGCTCAGAACTTTGTGCTGGCTGGGCAGAAGCTTTTGGGGAACTGCAGCACAGTCAGGGTCCTTTCCGACCCAGTCTCCTTTCCTTCCCCTCTCCTGCCACAGATTTCAGGGCACCATCATCACATGGGCCCCCACCTTCCTCTGCTCCCCCGAAATAAATGTCTCCCACTTCCAATCCCATCTTGGTGTCTACTTCTCTTAGGACTTGAACTCATCCATGACCACTGCAGTGAGCTTCAAAACAAGTGGTTTCTGTCTGAAGTGCAGTGTGAGAATTTACAATGACCCAAGTTAGAAAACTGCCCCACAGACCTCCAGAGCCCCGTGGTACCTGCATTTTTCTAAGTCCTGCTAGACAGGGAGGGGCTGGCTGGAATCCCAAACCCCTCTAAGCTCTGTGTAACAACTGCCTGCAATCATTGGCCAAACAAGCCCCCCCAACCTCACAGAAGCCCTGCAAAGGACGTACCAGCCCAACTGACATAGAAGGAAAGGAGGATTCAAGAAGTGGCAAGGTTGGTGCAAGGTCACGGATCTAAAAATCACCAGAGGCGGGAATACAGTCCAGGGCTCCCGACAGGCAGACCGCAGTGATCACTGTTGAGCCCCTGGCATCTCTTCTGCCATAGTGTTTCCCTGTCTTCCAACCTCCTGGCCTCTTCCTCATCACTTACCCTTGGGCCCACCCCTCCTGGCACTCACCTCTGGCAAGAGCAAGGGGTCGTTCTGAAACAGGAGCATGCAGAGCTCACCGTAGTTGAGGTGGTCCAAGCCATGTGTTTTCAGCACGCTCATGTTGTGATTGGACATCAAGTTGTGACCGTTCCTACAGTCCTTCCTGCAAAGAAACAGGGCTAGGGTCACAGCTGAAATGTTTCCCCCCAAACTCTTATGCTGAAGTCTTAACCTCCAGTACTTCAGAAGTATTTGGGGTCTTTCAAAAAAGTGATTAAGCTAAAAATGAAGTCACAGCGGGGGGAGGGGGGGTGGGGGGGAGCGAGGGCTAATCCAATCTGACTGGTGTCTTTATTAAAAAAAGGCGGGGGGATCAGGACACAGAGGGAAGACAATGTGAAGATACAAGGAGAAGATGGCATCTACAAGCCAAGGAGAGATGCCTCAGAATATGCTGACACCCTGACCTCTGACTTCTAGCCTCCAGAACTGTGAAAAAATAAGTTTCTTAAGCTACCCAGTCTGTGGAACCTTATTACGGCAGCCTGAGCAAACTGAAACGACTGGCAAAATCAATCTTTAAGATAATTTTTCAGGAATAGTTCCTGACATTGTTTAAAAACATCAAAGAAAACCTGCATGTCCATGAAAAATCATAGTGCTCATCTGCAAAAGAAGAGATGGTGCCTTGTGAGTTCTAGGCCCAGGGAAGCACCTCTCAGCAGGTATTTAGTGAGACTTACAGGGCCATTTCCCGAACAGTCAGTGTGCCAGTCACTGAGCACTTACTGGCATTCAACACTGGCTGAATAAATGAGTGTGGATGGCTTATGATTACAGGTGTGTATACACACACACATACACAGACACCCACAAACACACCATTGAGGCCCAGCCCTTTTTTCTGCTCCCTTCTTCCATTGTTTTGATCAATAATTGCCTCTTGAAAACTCACTGTGAACCAGGAACTGGCAGTATGCCCCCAAAGAGCCAAAGATAAGCCTTCAAATGATCACCTGGGTGATCAACAGAACCCAGCAGAGTCAGGTAAATTACATCTGCTTGACTCCGACACTACCACACCTATGATAAGCATCTCAAAAGAAAACTGAATCACTGACCAAATCTGTACTTCCCCTGGGCTCCCCCAAGGCAGTCAAGAGCAACTTCCCTCTTCCACTGCACAGGCCAAAAACCATGGCATCATCCAACCCCGCTCCTCTCTAGTGGATACACAGACATTGAGATGACTCTAAAATGTGGGAAGCGCAAGGTCAGCTGTGTTCAGGATCCATCAGCAAACAGAGCGGCACCTGATCCTGACAGGAGTGGGGAAGCAATCAGGGAGGGTGCCTGAATGGTATAAGTCTAAGTCTGATACTAAGGGCTGAAGAACTAGGTACGGAGAGTAGGAAAGACGGAAAGTGTTAGTCACTCAGTAGTGTCTGACTCTTTGTGATCCCACGGACTGCAGCCTGCCAGGCTCCTCTGTCTATGGAATTCTCTAGGCAAGAATACTGGAGTGGGTAGCCATTCCTTTCTCCAGGGTATCTTCCTGACCCAGGGATCGAACCCAGGTTTCCTGTACTGCAGGCGGATTCTTTAAGATCTGAGGCACCAAGGAAGCCCCATTCTAGGCAAAGGGGCTTCATAATTACAATGATCATGATGATGATGATGACTACTAAAAGGGCATTTACCACAAACCAGGGTTTGCTTAAATGTTTTGTGAGTTAACTCATAGTGTCCTCAACAAGCCTATAAGGTGGGTAATACCATCCCATTTTGGAGATAAGAGAACTAAGCCTCAGATAAAAACTAATTTGCCCAAGATCACTCAGCTGGCAAGGGGCAGAGCCAAGGCAGAGCCAAGGCAGGCTTGTCTTGGGGCTAAGTTCTTGACCACTTGCTCACTGTCCCCTAAGCAAAGGATGGAATCAGGGACCTGGGACCCTCTCCAGAGGTCACCAACAAAAGCAGCAGTGATGATCTATGTCTGTGACAGCTGATTCTGCAAGTTGAGGAGGACAGAGAGCTTCGCAGGGAAAGCACAGAACATGCAGCTGACCACACCCACTCTCCCTTATGTGATCCGGAAACAGTCAAAGAAGGAAGGTTCAAGAAACTGTCCTGTGTAAACCACAAAGAAGACAAACAAACAAAAAAAAAGAACTTAGGATCATCCAGGCCTATAAATACTAGACTTCCAAGACAAAATCTGACCCCAACTTTGGGAATTAGCCTACCTAAAGATAGGTCTGCTATCTTTATTTTACCAACTACAGATATCAACAAGACCCACTAGTGATCTCTGTCATTAGATCCCTCCATCTACCATCTACTGTATCTACCTTCCTCTCTGCATGCTGCTCCCCCTTCCACCCTGAGATGTGGCCTCTCCACCAGCCCCTGAAGGCTCAATTGCCCTGGCGCTCCACCCTCAGCTTCCACCTCAGATAAGACCCACTCTTGCTGCTGTAGCCATAGTAAATGCTGCCCCCAAACTCCCAAAACCTGCATCTCAGTGTCCTGGCAATCCTCCCAAGTTTCAGACCTGGAGAGCTACCCTCTGGGCACTCTTCAAAACAAAACCCTCTCCCACTCTCTGTCAACAGTAAGAAAACTGTCATCTCCAAGTGAACGATAATAAAGAAAAATGAGTCATCAACTCTTGAATCCTGTTACCCTCCTCTTACCAACTCTCCCAAATTTCTCATACATACACCCGTTCCTCATAAGGCCTTATCTGGGTCTTGAAATATTTGAATCTAAGGATTTCTGGGGAGCTGCTTCTCAGGGACATTTTCCAACTCCCTCTGCATCCAGGCACAGACATCCTGTGGTGCTTGGGTCATGGACAGAAAAATAGCTACCATTCCAAAACTGGCCCATAAAAATCTCCCACTAGCCCTCTACTATCCATCTTCTCTACCTGCTCCTTGGAACTTGATACCCAGATGGCCTTTAAGAGTCATGGGTTGAAGAAGAGAGAGTCTAGGTCTGCCAGCCTGGGTCCCTAAATGACTATATGGATCAAGGTCCATACTTCACGCTGTTAATCTCACAATTAGACCTGATGTGAGCATGAAATAAGGTCTACCCTGTTAAGGCAGAAAAAAGAAAAATAACTAAAATTATTTGTTCTTCCAGTCATTCTTCCAGATGACTGGACTAGCTTCCAAACGAAATCATCATAGCCTCCTCTAAATGAGAATGCGTACCACTATCTATCTTCCTACAATGCACACCTGATGGCTGCTCTCTTCTGCTACTTGACGGGCCCCCATTACCTTCAGGGTGAGGTCCAAATTCTTTAGCATTTACCTCTTGAATCTACTCCACAAATCTCACTGAGCGCCTGCCAGGTGCAGAGCACAGACCTGAGGGCCGGGAGAGCCCAGCCAGGACGAAGACGGAGGATTCTCCGTTCTAACGAGTTTACGTTCTACTGAAAACATTGGGAAGCCCATGAAGGGCGCTATGAGAAAAGTAAACAGAACGTGATGGAGAAGAAAGAAAAGGGCTCCCAAGGAAAGAGATGCCTGAGTCGAGTCCTGAAGGATACTCGAGGTAAACTAGGAAAGGCGGTCCAGGAGAGCAGAGGTCACCCGATGAGCAAAGGCTGGAGTTATACCCGGGCTGGAAGGGCACCCTGAGGAGCCCAGGATGGAGGGCCGGCGAGGACCCGTTCAGTTCCCTCAGGGGCACTGGGGGCCAGGGTTAGAAGCCTGCATTGTATTCCAAATGCAACGGAAGCCGCTGGCGTCCAGGCAGCAGGTGAAGAGAAGCTTTCAAAAGATCCCTTCTGTGGCGGGGCAGAGAGCGCTGAGCGGCCCTCAGGGCGGGCCGTGGGCCGTGGGCCCACCCCCACCCCGGTTCGGCCACTCCCAGGCTGTCCCTCCCCGAGGCCAACGCTCGACGCGGAGCCCCACGCCCCGTTCCACCTATTCAGAAAGCGCTCAATAAACGTTCGCTGAAGAGAAAGGAGGGGGAGGAGTACAGGCCAAGGAACAGCCACCTCATAGTCTCTCCCCCAAACTGACGAAGGGCGGGGAGGGAAGACGCCCTCCCCGCCGTCGGGCTCCCGGCGCGGCGCCTTACCCGTCCCTGAGGAACTTGCACTTGCCGTAGAACAAGAACTTGCAGAGGTGCAGCTGCGAGCACAGCCCCGCGCAGCCCGGCTTCGGGCCCAGATGGGCGCCGCAGAGCCGCAGCGGCGACACGGCCAGCACCACGCGCTCGACGGCCGCCGCGCCGGCCCCGGCCGCCCGCCTCGCCACCACGAAGCGCCCGCGCTCCCGCAGCAGCCGGTCCAGCACGTCGTCGCCGACGCTCGGCCGCACCCGGCGCAGTAGCTCCTCCAGCTCCAAGGCGCCCCCGGCCGCGCACAGCACCTGGGTCACCTCACGGAGAAGGGCGGCCGGCGCCATGGTCGTCGGGCCCGCGACTGGAGGGGAGCAGGCGGCTCCCGCGGGGAGGAGACTGGGGCCGAAAACGAAACTGAAAGCTCCCCCCGACCAGGGGAAAACAGAACCCGGTGGCTTCGCCACGCCTCCGGCTCTCAGCTGAGCGGAGCTCGGCGCCTTCCGGCACCGGGCCCCTCAGCTGTGCACGCCCGCCCCGTCGGAAGCCCGCAGGAGCTTCTTCAGCGTCCGGGGGACTCGACGACGAGTCCCCTCAGAGTGCTGACAGGAAGAGAGTCGACCCAGCCTAGGGGTCGCGCTTGGCGTTCCGGTAGCGCCTTCGCCGGGACGAGGCGGGGTGGGGCCGCCCGGGAGCGCGCGCCTCCCGCTTTTGACTCCGGGCGTCGGGAAATAGCGCGGCAGGCGGACCGCGCACCTTTGCGCCGGGCGCTGGGCGGAGCGGCCTGGGACGCGCCCTTGCGAACCGCCAGGCGGCGTCGCGCGAGTCAAACGCTAGACGCTGAGGGAAACCAGGAAGACGCCCTGGGGCCCCCTCAGGTGGAAGCAATCACACAGAGTCGCAAAGGCGGCCTCAGTGTTGCTTTCTCTTCAGCTCAGGCTGTGACTCCCTTGTTTTAAACGTGAAAATCCCTTCTTTTCAAACGAAAAGCCATTTCTCCCCGCGCCTGCTGAATGGACTATATTAAAGGCCATGGGGGCACAGGAACACCTCACGGGCGTGCATCACTGACATGTGACGTGTTAGAGCCCTTTGGGAAAATAATCCCGAAAAAGTTATTACAATGTTTAATGTGCGTGATCTTTGACCCAGCCATCTTTCTGAGAATCTTCTAGAAGTAAAAGGAACGGTAGATAAGGTACGAACAGAAGCATTTGTGTGGAGGAAGTAGGGTGATGGGAGCAACGCGGTTGATCGTTATCCAGACTGGGACACAGCTCTAACCAGCGTGCGTTAAATCTCTGCCTATTGACCTAGAAAGACATCTATGATGTGAAGTGAAAAAAGAAAGCTGTATAAAAATGTCTAAATCGGTAGCAAGAAGCGAATCCCGTCTGTGTGTGTGTGTGTGTGTGTGTGTGAATGTGGTGGAATATTTTTGAACGGGCGGAGAAAGCTGAGGCAGGACCATGGCTGTGGGCACTGATATTGTAGGAAGTATGCAGTAGGGAGGTGTTAGCAAAAGTGGGAAAGAAAGTTGAGGGGCAGAAAGATTGTGCAGAAAAAAATACTTACCGTATTCAATTAACTTAAAATGAACATAAAATTCTAGTTTTAATATTACTACTAAAGTGCTGTTAAGTGCTGTTAAGCTACCAAAGATCTATGAGGTGTATGAAGAGTAGATAATAACACGGACAGATGAAAATGAGTTAGGGGATGGGGTGAGGAGCAATTTTTCTCCTGGATTTTAATTGCTTAAAAAATTGTCATTGTGTATTTTTAAATAAAATTTTAAGTTCAGTTTTATTTGTTTATTTTTGGCCATGCTATGGGGCTTGCAGGTTCTTGGTTCCCTGAACAGGGATTGAACCTGGGCCCCCGTAGTGAAAGTGCTGAGTCCTAACCACTGAATCATCAGGAAATTTACTGAACTTTAAAATTTTAATTGTGGTTTTAGTAGAGTTTGACAATAAAATAACATTTTTTTTTTAAAGTGATTTTGTTATCCAAAAGCTTGGTTTGCCTCTTGGTGGGTGTTGAGCCAAAAGACACAATCAAGTCAAAGATCCATCAGGAGAAAGAAGGATTTATTACCTGCAGCAAGTAAGAACACTGGTGATCTTTCCCAAGGCAGTGTCTCCCCAAACAGCAAAATTGGGGAAGGTTTAAGCTAAGGGTATATGCATACTCATGAAAGGACTTGAGTAGAAGTCAGCATAGAATTAGGGTAGACTGACAGAGCCCAAGCTTTAATTGATTGCAGTCATGAGGTTCAGAAGAGGTCAACAGGATCAGGCCGTAGTTTCCGGTTGATCTGCTGGTTGAACACCTGTTGTTGCTTAGTCGCTAAATTGTGTCTGACTCTTCAACCCCATGGACTGTAGCCTACCAGGCTCTTTTATCCATGGGATTTCTCAGGTAAGAATACCAAGGTGGGTTGCCATTTCCTTCTCCAGGTTGAGCACCTGAGGGGTGGTTAACTTCTTCAGAACAGCTCAAGAAAGTGCTTCAGACTCGTCTTTACCCTTGAAACAGAACTGGGAGTCTTTACAACTGCTTTGTTATCTTTGCTGTTGTTACTTCTCTTGCCTGCTAACAGTTTGTCCTTTTGTTCCCTTAAGATCATTATTACTGAGATCTGTTCAAGGGCAAGCATTGTGCCCAGAACTAGATCTCAAAATAGCGTAGGCCTAAAATGGCTTCAGCCAAAATGGCTTCTCTTCTGTCAAGGAAGCCATGCTTGGTTTTCTTTCCCCAGGGATCCCCTACCTTATCTGCTTACAGGATATCAATGGAGGCAGAGGTTGTAATGATATGTACAAATCTAGGAATGCTAAAGATTGCCATCAGTCATTAGAGGCTTGGAAGATGCAAGGAAGGATTCTTTGGAGCCTTCAAAGGAAACACAGCCCTGCCGATGTCTTGATTTTCGATTTCTAGCCTCCAGATCTGTGGGAGAATAGATTTCTGTTGTGTTAAGCCCAGTACTTTGTTATTGCAGCTCAGGAAACTAATTTAGGCTTCTATTTTCCCAGTAGGACGTGGAGAAGGATTATCAGCTGCAAGTGGGGCTAGAGTGGGGGCCAGGGATCATATCAATGGCTAGATTAGTTGCTTCCAATTTTCAGGGAAATTGGGTTCAGCTTGGATTTGGGTTTTGCCCTTTGAATTCAACGTGAATGGAGATCAGGGCACGTTTTGGAGGGTTTTTGCAAAGGATAAATTGTATTAATAGATCATGAAAACCAGTCTGGGTTGAAAGGAGAGCAAAGGTGAAGGGAGTGTAAGAGATAATAACTGGACATCCAAGTTAGAACGACCCCCGCCCAAAAAAAAAAAAAAAATTGCAGGGATGAAAACCTGGGGAATACATGACACAGAGTAGATAAATAAGTAAATAAAGACAACAGGCAATAGTGAAGGCACAGAAAGTAAAAAGAGTTGGGAGGATAGCAGATGGTGAGCAGAAAGTGGTGACTTGAAACTTAGTAAAACTTGTCTATGAGGGAATTAAATCCTTATATAGGGAATGAACTTGTTTTGAAATGTCCTGCTGCTGTTTATGGGAAGCTGAAGTCACCTTATTTGTTCTAGGAACAATCACTGTGTAACCCCTCTGTAGTGTGTATTATAGGGAACATGGGAGTCTGATTGTCTGAGCAACCCTATATAACAAGACCTTGTTACTTTGTGGCTTGACCACACTGCCCTCCCAATACCCTGGGTTACACAGAGCTGGTCTCTGGGGAGGAGAGGACGGCAATTCCTTCCTTGATCATCACCCTGCCCTGGAATTAAAGCAGAAGGAGCAGCCCCCATGAAGGGCCCTGCCTCAAAACTCTGAAAATACTGCTCTGTGGAACCCAGCAACAAACCTTCAGGAAGCACCTTTTCCTCTACTTTTAATAGGAAAAAAAAGTCCTCTCATAATCTAATCTGTTTAGTTTTACACAGTAACCATTAGAATAATCTATATTTCAAATCAAGTCACATAAAGTTTGCAAAGCATTACCATAAAATTTTCAGTTTTAAGTTCTAAGGGAGGGAGAGATTGGGGGAGGGAATGATGAAAATGAGGACTATCCATATTTGTTCACCTGTTTATTCAATGTATTTTTAGTATGCTAAACTCTGGGGATGCGAAGAACTAATTCATTTGAAAAGACCCTGATGCTGGGAAAGATTGAAGGTGGGAGGAGAATGGGACAACAGAGGATAAGATGGTTGGATGGTATCACCAACTCAATGGACATGAGTTTGAGTGAACTCCAGGAGTTGGTGATGGACAGGGAGGCCTGGCATGCTGCAGTCCACGGGGTCGCAGAGTCAGACACGACTGAGTGACTGGACTGAACTGAACTGAAACTCTGGGGAGGTGCTGATGATAGAAAACACATGTAGTCCCAGCCCTAAACTCAGGCTTCTAGTTCAGACAAAACAAGGTACTCTGCAGAGTGAGAAATGGAGCACAGACATGGCTGAGAACAGGGGTGGAGGGAGTGTTTTCCCCCTGGTGACTGGCTCTGTGTCCCATTCAGCATCCTGACCCAGCGCATCCC